>NC_090937.1:1632457491-1632809991 GCF_040938575.1 Ambystoma mexicanum | reverse complement strand
CAGAGGATGGTTTCGATCCATCGACCTCTGGGTTATGGGCCCAGCACGCTTCCGCTGCGCCACTCTGCTGATTGGAGAACAAGAGCTTTTCTGGGCTTTTACAGCCTACAAACCGACAACCCTAGACCCAGTTTCGAGTGAAGCGGGCAGTAGGCCTTACAAAGCCAAACAACCTGCAACCACGCACTCCCATCCCATGGCCTTTTGCAGACAGGCCTCATTTCTCTAGCTCACACCCTAACTGCCAACACCCCTTCCCCTTCTCTCTCTGTCTCTCTCTCTCTGTCTCTCTCTCTCTCGCAAATAGATACTTTACTTCCCAGGTGCAACAAAACAAGCCTTCTCGAGCTGGCAGATATGGGAAGGAAGGAAGGAAGGGCCAGTTTGGAAACTCAACTCAATTACCATAAATCCCCTGCTAAGGGTTATGGGAGGGAGGAATGAAGGAACTTTGCTTCAGGGAAAGGGCTGCTGCTGCTTCAGCATGTGAGGAGCGCAGCCACACGTTTCACCTTCCTCAGTATGTTGGTTTACAGGATGAGAGAGATCCTGAAACCTCACTCTAATAGGCTGAGGTGCTGTGCTCGGTGGCCTGCTGGGACCTTTGCCCGTCAGGGCAAGGCGAATAGGCCTTTGTCAGGCCTTTGTCGGGGAGGGGCCAGGAGCCCTGCTCGCTTCAATCCCCTCACCGATAGACAGTTGCAGAAACTAGGATGCAAGAACCTTTCCTGGATGGGGTTTTGATTTTCACGAAAGGTGTGTCAGCTTTGCTTTCAGCATGAGTCTGATTTCCAAAAAATGCATTTTGAACAATTTAAAGATTTGATCTGCGTTGGCCGGGAATCGAACCCGGGTCAACTGCTTGGAAGGCAACTATGCTCACCACTATACCACCAACGCCTGCCTGTCTGGCCTATCTGATGGAGCGCCCCTTAGAAATAAGAATAAGTCATTGGCTGGGAATGAAAAAAGCTTGCGTTTGACGCAGAAGCAGTTCGCATCATGAGGTCTTGCCGGTCAGCCCAACATTTCCCCGGGACCCCTTAAAAAAGGAGCTTGGTTTTAAGTTTGGTTTGATTGAACAGTACATTTTGTTGGCTGGGCTGGGACCCTCTCCTATTTAGCGCAAGAGTGGAACGAGGCAGCAAGTTCAAGGAATGACATTGCATCCAGGCACTTACAGCTCTTTGTGCCCTTATGCCATGACACAAAAACATAATTTGAAAAAACTTAGCAGAGGATGGTTTCGATCCATCGACCTCTGGGTTATGTGCCCAGCACGCTTCCGCTGCGCAACTCTGCTGGTTGGAGAACAAGAGCTTTTCTGGGCTTTTACAGCCTACAAACCGACAACCCTAGACCCAGTTTCGAGTGAAGCGGGCAGTAGGCCTTACAAAGCCAAACAACCTGCAACCACGCACTCCCATCCCATGGCCTTTTGCAGACAGGCCTCATTTCTCTAGCTCACACCCTAACTGCCAACACCCCTTCCCCTTCTCTCTCTGTCTCTCTCTCTCTGTCTCTCTCTCTCTCGCAAATAGATACTTTACTTCCCAGGTGCAACAAAACAAGCCTTCTCGAGCTGGCAGATATGGGAAGGAAGGAAGGAAGGGCCAGTTTGGAAACTCAACTCAATTACCATAAATCCCCTGCTAAGGGTTATGGGAGGGAGGAATGAAGGAACTTTGCTTCAGGGAAAGGGCTGCTGCTGCTTCAGCATGTGAGGAGCGCAGCCACACGTTTCACCTTCCTCAGTATGTTGGTTTACAGGATGAGAGAGATCCTGAAACCTCACTCTAAGGGCTTTGTCGGGGAGGGGCCAGGAGCCCTGCTCGCTTCAATCCCCTCACCGATAGACAGTTGCAGAAACTAGGATGCAAGAACCTTTCCTGGATGGGGTTTTGATTTTCACGAAAAGTGTGTCAGCTTTGCTTTCAGCATGAGTCTGATTTCCAAAAAATGCATTTTGAACAATTTAAAGATTTGATCTGCGTTGGCCGGGAATCGAACCCGGGTCAACTGCTTGGAAGGCAGCTATGCTCACCACTATACCACCAACGCCTGCCTGTCTGGACTATCTGATGCAGCGCCCCTTAGAAATAAGAATAAGTCATTGGCTGGGAATGAAAAAAGCTTGCGTTTGACGCAGAAGCAGTTCGCATCATGAGGTCTTGCCGGTCAGCCCAACATTTCCCCGGGACCCCTAAAAAAGGAGCTTGGTTTTAAGTTTGGTTTGATTGAACAGTACATTTTGTTGGCTGGGCTGGGACCCTCTCCTATTTAGCGCAAGAGTGGAACGAGGCAGCAAGTTCAAGGAATGACATTGCATCCAGGCACTTACAGCTCTTTGTGCCCTAATGCCATGACACAAAAACATAATTTGAAAAAACTTAGCAGAGAATGGTTTCGATCCATCGACCTCTGGGTTATGGGCCCAGCACGCTTCCACTGTGCCACTCTGCTGGTTGGAGAACAAGAGCTTTTCTGGGCTTTTACAGCCTACAAACCGACAACCCTAGACCCAGTTTCGAGTGAAGCGGGCAGTAGGCCTTACAAAGCCAAACAACCTGCAACCACGCACTCCCATCCCATGGCCTTTTGCAGACAGGCCTCATTTCTCTAGCTCACACCCTAACTGCCAACACCCCTTCCCCTTCTCTCTCTGTCTCTCTCTCTCTGTCTCTCTCTCTCATTCTCTCTCTCTCGCAAATAGATACTTTACTTCCCAGGTGCAACAAAACAAGCCTTCTCGAGCTGGCAGATATGGGAAGGAAGGAAGGAAGGGCCAGTTTGGAAACTCAACTCAATTACCATAAATCCCCTGCTAAGGGTTATGGGAGGGAGGAATGAAGGAACTTTGCTTCAGGGAAAGGGCTGCTGCTGCTTCAGCATGTGAGGAGCGCAGCCACACGTTTCACCTTCCTCAGTATGTTGGTTTACAGGATGATAGAGATCCTGAAACCTCACTCTAATAGGCTGAGGTGCTGTGCTCGGTGGCCTGCTGGGACCTTTGCCCGTCAGGGCAAGGCGAATAGGCCTTTGTCAGGCCTTCGTCAGGGCTTTGTTGGGGAGGGGCCAGGAGCCCTGCTCGCTTCAATCCCCTCACCGATAGACAGTTGCAGAAACTAGGATGCAAGAACCTTTCCTGGATGGGGTTTTGATTTTCACGAAAAGTGTGTCAGCTTTGCTTTCAGCATGAGTCTGATTTCCAAAAAATGCATTTTGAACAATTTAAAGATTTGATCTGCGTTGGCCGGGAATCGAACCCCGGGTCAACTGCTTGGAAGGCAGCTATGCTCACCACTATACCACCAACGCCTGCCTGTTTGGACTATCTGATGGAGCGCCCCTTAGAAATAAGAATAAGTCATTGGCTGGGAATGAAAAAAGCTTGCGTTTGACGCAGAAGCAGTTCGCATCATGAGGTCTTGCCGGTCAGCCCAACATTTCCCCGGGACCCCTTAAAAAAAGAGCTTGGTTTTAAATTTGGTTTGATTGAACAGTACATTTTGTTGGCTGGGCTGGGACCCTCTCCTATTTAGCGCAAGAGTGGAACGAGGCAGCAAGTTCAAGGAATGACATTGCATCCAGGCACTTACAGCTCTTTGTGCCCTAATGCCATGACACAAAAACATAATTTGAAAAAACTTAGCAGAGGATGGTTTCGATCCATCGACCTCTGGGTTATGGGCCCAGCACGCTTCCGCTGCGCCACTCTGCTGGCTGAAGAACGAGAGCTTTTCGGGGCTTTTACAGCCTACAAACCGACAACCCTAGACCCAGTTTCGAGTGAAGCGGGCAGTAGGCCTTACAAAGCCAAACAACCTGCAACCACGCACTCCCATCCCATGGCCTTTTGCAGACAGGCCTCATTTCTCTAGCTCACACCCTAACTGCCAACACCCCTTCCCCTTCTCTCTCTGTCTCTCTCTCTCTGTCTCTCTCTCTCATTCTCTCTCTCTCGCAAATAGATACTTTACTTCCCAGGTGCAACAAAACAAGCCTTCTCGAGCTGGCAGATATGGGAAGGAAGGAAGGAAGGGCCAGTTTGGAAACTCAACTCAATTACCATAAATCCCCTGCTAAGGGTTATGGGAGGGAGGAATGAAGGAACTTTGCTTCAGGGAAAGGGCTGCTGCTGCTTCAGCATGTGAGGAGCGCAGCCACACGTTTCACCTTCCTCAGTATGTTGGTTTACAGGATGAGAGAGATCCTGAAACCTCACTCTAATAGGCTGAGGTGCTGTGCTCGGTGGCCTGCTGGGACCTTTGCCCGTCAGGGCAAGGCGAATAGGCCTTTGTCAGGCCTTCGTCAGGGCTTTGTCGGGGAGGGGCCAGGAGCCCTGCTCGCTTCAATCCCCTCACCGATAGACAGTTGCAGAAACTAGGATGCAAGAACCTTTCCTGGATGGGGTTTTGATTTTCGCGAAAAGTGTGTCAGCTTTGCTTTCAGCATGAGTCTGATTTCCAAAAAATGCATTTCGAACAATTTAAAGATTTGATCTGCGAATCGAGCCCGGGTCAACTGCTTGGAAGGCAGCTATGCTCACCACTATACCACCAACGCCTGCCTGTCTGGGCTATGTGATGGAGCGCCCCTTAGAAATAAGAATAAGTCATTGGCTGGGAATGAAAAAAGCTTGCGTTTGACGCAGAAGCAGTTCGCATCATGAGGTCTTGCCGGTCAGCCCAACATTTCCCCGGGACCCCTTAAAAAAGGAGCTTGGTTTTAAGTTTGGTTTGATTGAACAGTACATTTTGTTGGCTGGGCTGGGACCCTCTCCTATTTAGCGCAAGAGTGGAACGAGGCAGCAAGTTCAAGGAATGACATTGCATCCAGGCACTTACAGCTCTTTGTGCCCTAATGCCATGACACAAAAACATAATTTGAAAAAACTTAGCAGAGGATGGTTTCAATCCATCGATCTCTGGGTTATGGGCCCAGCACGCTTCCGCTGCGCCACTCTGCTGGTTGGAGAACAAGAGCTTTTCTGGGCTTTTACAGCCTACAAACCGACAACCCTAGACCCAGTTTCGAGTGAAGCGGCAGTAGGCCTTACAAAGCCAAACAAACTGCAACCACGCACTCCCATCCCATGGCCTTTTGCAGACAGGCCTCATTTCTCTAGCTCACACCCTAACTGCCAACACCCCTTCCCCTTCTCTCTCTGTCTCTCTCTCTCTGTCTCTCTCTCTCATTCTCTCTCTCTCGCAAATAGATACTTTACTTCCCAGGTGCAACAAAACAAGCCTTCTCGAGCTGGCAGATATGGGAAGGAAGGAAGGGCCAGTTTGGAAACTCAACTCAATTACCATAAATCCCCTGCTAAGGGTTATGGGAGGGAGGAATGAAGGAACTTTGCTTCAGGGAAAGGGCTGCTGCTGCTTCAGCATGTGAGGAGCGCAGCCACACGTTTCACCTTCCTCAGTATGTTGGTTTACAGGATGAGAGAGATCCTGAAACCTCACTCTAATAGGCTGAGGTGCTGTGCTCGGTGGCCTGCTGGGACCAAGGCCCGTCAGGGCAAGGCGAATAGGCCTTTGTCAGGCCTTCGTCAGGGCTTTGTCGGGGAGGGGCCAGGAGCCCTGCTCGCTTCAATCCCCTCACCGATAGACAGTTGCAGAAACTAGGATGCAAGAACCTTTCCTGGATGGGGTTTTGATTTTCGCGAAAAGTGTGTCAGCTTTGCTTTCAGCATGAGTCTGATTTCCAAAAAATGCATTTTGAACAATTTAAAGATTTGATCTGCGTTGGCCGGGAATAAAACCCGGGTCACTGCTTGGAAGGCAGCTATGCTCACCACTATACCACCAACGCCTGCCTGTCTGGGCTATGTGATGGAGCGCCCCTTAGAAATAAGAATAAGTCATTGGCTGGGAATGAAAAAGCTTGCGTTTGACGCAGAAGCAGTTTGCATCATGAGGTCTTGCCGGTCAGCCCAACATTTCCCCGGGACCCCTTAAAAAAGGAGCTTGGTTTTAAGTTTGGTTTGATTGAACAGTACATTTTGTTGGCTGGGCTGGGCCCCTCTCCTATTTAGCGCAAGAGTGGAACGAGGCAGCAAGTTCAAGGAATGACATTGCATCCAGGCACTTACAGCTCTTTGTGCCCTAATGCCATGACACAAAAACATAATTTGAAAAAAGTTAGCAGAGGATGGTTTCGATCCATCGACCTCTGGGTTATGGGCCCAGCACGCTTCCGCTGCCCCACTCTGCTGGTTGGAGAACAAGAGCTTTTCTGGGCTTTTACAGCCTACAAACCGACAACCCTAGACCCAGTTTCGAGTGAAGCGGGCAGTAGGCCTTACAAAGCCAAACAACCTGCAACCACGCACTCCCATCCCATGGCCTTTTGCAGACAGACCTCATTTCTCTAGCTCACACCCTAACTGCCAACACCCCTTCCCCTTCTCTCTCTGTCTCTCTCTCTCTGTCTCTCTCTCTCGCAAATAGATACTTTACTTCCCAGGTGCAACAAAACAAGCCTTCTCGAGCTGGCAGATATGGGAAGGAAGGAAGGAAGGGCCAGTTTGGAAACTCAACTCAATTACCATAAATCCCCTGCTAAGGGTTATGGGAGGGAGGAATGAAGGAACTTTGCTTCAGGGAAAGGGCTGCTGCTGCTTCAGCATGTGAGGAGCGCAGCCACACGTTTCACCTTCCTCAGTATGTTGGTTTACAGGATGAGAGAGATCCTGAAACCTCACTCTAAGGGCTTTGTCGGGGAGGGGCCAGGAGCCCTGCTCGCTTCAATCCCCTCACCGATAGACAGTTGCAGAAACTAGGATGCAAGAACCTTTCCTGGATGGGGTTTTGATTTTCACGAAAAGTGTGTCAGCTTTGCTTTCAGCATGAGTCTGATTTCCAAAAAATGCATTTTGAACAATTTAAAGATTTGATCTGCGTTGGCCGTGAATCGAACCCGGGTCAACTGCTTGGAAGGCAGCTATGCTCACCACTATACCACCAACGCCTGCCTGTCTGGACTATCTGATGCAGCGCCCCTTAGAAATAAGAATAAGTCATTGGCTGGGAATGAAAAAAGCTTGCGTTTGACGCAGAAGCAGTTCGCATCATGAGGTCTTGCCGGTCAGCCCAACATTTCCCCGGGACCCCTAAAAAAGGAGCTTGGTTTTAAGTTTGGTTTGATTGAACAGTACATTTTGTTGGCTGGGCTGGGACCCTCTCCTATTTAGCGCAAGAGTGGAACGAGGCAGCAAGTTCAAGGAATGACATTGCATCCAGGCACTTACAGCTCTTTGTGCCCTAATGCCATGACACAAAAACATAATTTGAAAAAACTTAGCAGAGAATGGTTTCGATCCATCGACCTCTGGGTTATGGGCCCAGCACGCTTCCACTGTGCCACTCTGCTGGTTGGAGAACAAGAGCTTTTCTGGGCTTTTACAGCCTACAAACCGACAACCCTAGACCCAGTTTCGAGTGAAGCGGGCAGTAGGCCTTACAAAGCCAAACAACCTGCAACCACGCACTCCCATCCCATGGCCTTTTGCAGACAGGCCTCATTTCTCTAGCTCACACCCTAACTGCCAACACCCCTTCCCCTTCTCTCTCTGTCTCTCTCTCTCTGTCTCTCTCTCTCATTCTCTCTCTCTCGCAAATAGATACTTTACTTCCCAGGTGCAACAAAACAAGCCTTCTCGAGCTGGCAGATATGGGAAGGAAGGAAGGAAGGGCCAGTTTGGAAACTCAACTCAATTACCATAAATCCCCTGCTAAGGGTTATGGGAGGGAGGAATGAAGGAACTTTGCTTCAGGGAAAGGGCTGCTGCTGCTTCAGCATGTGAGGAGCGCAGCCACACGTTTCACCTTCCTCAGTATGTTGGTTTACAGGATGATAGAGATCCTGAAACCTCACTCTAATAGGCTGAGGTGCTGTGCTCGGTGGCCTGCTGGGACCTTTGCCCGTCAGGGCAAGGCGAATAGGCCTTTGTCAGGCCTTCGTCAGGGCTTTGTTGGGGAGGGGCCAGGAGCCCTGCTCGCTTCAATCCCCTCACCGATAGACAGTTGCAGAAACTAGGATGCAAGAACCTTTCCTGGATGGGGTTTTGATTTTCACGAAAAGTGTGTCAGCTTTGCTTTCAGCATGAGTCTGATTTCCAAAAAATGCATTTTGAACAATTTAAAGATTTGATCTGCGTTGGCCGGGAATCGAACCCGGGGTCAACTGCTTGGAAGGCAGCTATGCTCACCACTATACCACCAACGCCTGCCTGTTTGGACTATCTGATGGAGCGCCCCTTAGAAATAAGAATAAGTCATTGGCTGGGAATGAAAAAAGCTTGCGTTTGACGCAGAAGCAGTTCGCATCATGAGGTCTTGCCGGTCAGCCCAACATTTCCCCGGGACCCCTTAAAAAAAGAGCTTGGTTTTAAATTTGGTTTGATTGAACAGTACATTTTGTTGGCTGGGCTGGGACCCTCTCCTATTTAGCGCAAGAGTGGAACGAGGCAGCAAGTTCAAGGAATGACATTGCATCCAGGCACTTACAGCTCTTTGTGCCCTAATGCCATGACACAAAAACATAATTTGAAAAAACTTAGCAGAGGATGGTTTCGATCCATCAACCTCTGGGTTATGGGCCCAGCACGCTTCCGCTGCGCCACTCTGCTCGTTGGAGAACAAGAGCTTTTCTGGGCTTTTACAGCCTACAAACCGACAACCCTAGACCCAGTTTCGAGTGAAGCGGGCAGTAGGCCTTACAAAGCCAAACAACCTGCAACCGCGCACTCCCATCCCATGGCCTTTTGCAGACAGGCCTCATTTTTCTAGCTCACACCCTAACTGCCAACACCCCTTCCCCTTCTCTCTCTGTCTCTCTCTCTCTGTCTCTCTCTCTCATTCTCTCTCTCTCGCAAATAGATACTTTACTTCCCAGGTGCAACAAAACAAGCCTTCTCGAGCTGGCAGATATGGGAAGGAAGGAAGGAAGGGCCAGTTTGGAAACTCAACTCAATTACCATAAATCCCCTGCTAAGGGTTATGGGAGGGAGAAATGAAGGAACTTTGCTTCAGGGAAAGGGCTGCTGCTGCTTCAGCATGTGAGGAGCGCAGCCACACGTTTCACCTTCCTCAGTATGTTGGTTTACAGGATGAGAGAGATCCTGAAACCTCACTCTAATAGGCTGAGGTGCTGTGCTCGGTGGCCTGCTGGGACCTTTGGCCGTCAGGGCAAGGCGAATAGGCCTTTGTCAGGCCTTCGTCAGGGCTTTGTCGGGGAGGGGCTAGGAGCCCTGCTCGCTTCAATCCCCTCACCGATAGACAGTTGCAGAAACTAGGATGCAAGAACCTTTCCTGGATGGGGTTTTGATTTTCACGAAAAGTGTGTCAGCTTTGCTTTCAGCATGAGTCTGATTTCCAAAAAATGCATTTTGAACAATTTAAAGATTTGATCTGCGTTGGCCGGGAAACAAACCCGGGTCAACTGCTTGGAAGGCAGCTATGCTCACCACTATACCACGAACGCCTGCCTGTCTGGGCTATCTGATGGAGCGCCCCTTAGAAATAAGAATAAGTCATTGGCTGGGAATGAAAAAAGCTTGCGTTTGACGCAGAAGCAGTTCGCATCATGATGTCTTGCCGGTCAGCCCAACATTTCCCCGGGACCCCTTAAAAAAGGAGCTTGGTTTTAAGTTTGGTTTGATTGAACAGTACATTTTGTTGGCTGGGCTGGGACCCTCTCCTATTTAGCGCAAGAGTGGAACGAGGCAGCAAGTTCAAGGAATGACATTGCATCCAGGCACTTACAGCTCTTTGTGCCCTAATGCCATGACACAAAAACATAATTTGAAAAAACTTAGCAGAGGATGGTTTCGATCCATCAACCTCTGGGTTATGGGCCCAGCACGCTTCCGCTGCGCCACTCTGCTGGTTGGAGAACAAGAGCTTTTCTGGGCTTTTACAGCCTACAAACCGACAACCCTAGACCCAGTTTCGAGTGAAGCGGGCAGTAGGCCTTACAAAGCCAAACAACCTGCAACCGCGCACTCCCATCCCATGGCCTTTTGCAGACAGGCCTCATTTTTCTAGCTCACACCCTAACTGCCAACACCCCTTCCCCTTCTCTCTCTGTCTCTCTGTCTCTCTCTCTCATTCTCTCTCTCTCGCAAATAGATACTTTACTTCCCAGGTGCAACAAAACAAGCCTTCTCGAGCTGGCAGATATGGGAAGGAAGGAAGGAAGGGCCAGTTTGGAAACTCAACTCAATTACCATAAATCCCCTGCTAAGGGTTATGGGAGGGAGGAATGAAGGAACTTTGCTTCAGGGAAAGGGCTGCTGCTGCTTCAGCATGTGAGGAGCGCAGCCACACGTTTCACCTTCCTCAGTATGTTGGTTTACAGGATGATAGAGATCCTGAAACCTCACTCTAATAGGCTGAGGTGCTGTGCTCGGTGGCCTGCTGGGACCTTTGCCCGTCAGGGCAAGGCGAATAGGCCTTTGTCAGGCCTTCGTCAGGGCTTTGTTGGGGAGGGGCCAGGAACCCTGCTCGCTTCAATCCCCTCACCGATAGACAGTTGCAGAAACTAGGATGCAAGAACCTTTCCTGGATGGGGTTTTGATTTTCACGAAAAGTGTGTCAGCTTTGCTTTCAGCATGAGTCTGATTTCCAAAAAATGCATTTTGAACAATTTAAAGATTTGATCTGCGTTGGCCGGGAATCGAACCCGGGGTCAACTGCTTGGAAGGCAGCTATGCTCACCACTATACCACCAACGCCTGCCTGTTTGGACTACCTGATGGAGCGCCCCTTAGAAATAAGAATAAGTCATTGGCTGGGAATGAAAAAAGCTTGCGTTTGACGCAGAAGCAGTTCGCATCATGAGGTCTTGCCGGTCAGCCCAACATTTCCCCGGGACCCCTTAAAAAAAGAGCTTGGTTTTAAATTTGGTTTGATTGAACAGTACATTTTGTTGGCTGGGCTGGGACCCTCTCCTATTTAGCGCAAGAGTGGAACGAGGCAGCAAGTTCAAGGAATGACATTGCATCCAGGCACTTACAGCTCTTTGTGCCCTAATGCCATGACACAAAAACATAATTTGAAAAAACTTAGCAGAGGATGGTTTCGATCCATCGACCTCTGGGTTATGGGCCCAGCACGCTTCCGCTGCGCCACTCTGCTGGCTGAAGAACGAGAGCTTTTCGGGGCTTTTACAGCCTACAAACCGACAACCCTAGACCCAGTTTCGAGTGAAGCGGGCAGTAGGCCTTACAAAGCCAAACAACCTGCAACCACGCACTCCCATCCCATGGCCTTTTGCAGACAGGCCTCATTTCTCTAGCTCACACCCTAACTGCCAACACCCCTTCCCCTTCTCTCTCTGTCTCTCTCTCTCTGTCTCTCTCTCTCATTCTCTCTCTCTCGCAAATAGATACTTTACTTCCCAGGTGCAACAAAACAAGCCTTCTCGAGCTGGCAGATATGGGAAGGAAGGAAGGAAGGGCCAGTTTGGAAACTCAACTCAATTACCATAAATCCCCTGCTAAGGGTTATGGGAGGGAGGAATGAAGGAACTTTGCTTCAGGGAAAGGGCTGCTGCTGCTTCAGCATGTGAGGAGCGCAGCCACACGTTTCACCTTCCTCAGTATGTTGGTTTACAGGATGAGAGAGATCCTGAAACCTCACTCTAATAGGCTGAGGTGCTGTGCTCGGTGGCCTGCTGGGACCTTTGCCCGTCAGGGCAAGGCGAATAGGCCTTTGTCAGGCCTTCGTCAGGGCTTTGTCGGGGAGGGGCCAGGAGCCCTGCTCGCTTCAATCCCCTCACCGATAGACAGTTGCAGAAACTAGGATGCAAGAACCTTTCCTGGATGGGGTTTTGATTTTCGCGAAAAGTGTGTCAGCTTTGCTTTCAGCATGAGTCTGATTTCCAAAAAATGCATTTCGAACAATTTAAAGATTTGATCTGCGAATCGAGCCCGGGTCAACTGCTTGGAAGGCAGCTATGCTCACCACTATACCACCAACGCCTGCCTGTCTGGGCTATGTGATGGAGCGCCCCTTAGAAATAAGAATAAGTCATTGGCTGGGAATGAAAAAAGCTTGCGTTTGACGCAGAAGCAGTTCGCATCATGTGGTCTTGCCGGTCAGCCCAACATTTCCCCGGGACCCCTTAAAAAAGGAGCTTGGTTTTAAGTTTGGTTTGATTGAACAGTACATTTTGTTGGCTGGGCTGGGACCCTCTCCTATTTAGCGCAAGAGTGGAACGAGGCAGCAAGTTCAAGGAATGACATTGCATCCAGGCACTTACAGCTCTTTGTGCCCTAATGCCATGACACAAAAACACAATTTGAAAAAACTTAGCAGAGGATGGTTTCGATCCATCGACCTCTGGGTTATGGGCCCAGCACGCTTCCGCTGCGCCACTCTGCTGGTTGGAGAACAAGAGCTTTTCTGGGCTTTTACAGCCTACAAACCGACAACCCTAGACCCAGTTTCGAGTGAAGCGGGCAGTAGGCCTTACAAAGCCAAACAACCTGCAACCACGCACTCCCATCCCATGGCCTTTTGCAGACAGGCCTCATTTTTCTAGCTCACACCCTAACTGCCAACACCCCTTCCCCTTCTCTCTCTGTCTCTCTCTCTCTGTCTCTCTCTCTCATTCTCTCTCTCTCGCAAATAGATACTTTACTTCCCAGGTGCAACAAAACAAGCCTTCTCGAGCTGGCAGATATGGGAAGGAAGGAAGGAAGGGCCAGTTTGGAAACTCAACTCAATTACCATAAATCCCCTGCTAAGGGTTATGGGAGGGAGGAATGAAGGAACTTTGCTTCAGGGAAAGGGCTGCTGCTGCTTCAGCATGTGAGGAGCGCAGCCACACGTTTCACCTTCCTCAGTATGTTGGTTTACAGGATGAGAGAGATCCTAAAACCTCACTCTAATAGGCTGAGGTGCTGTGCTCGGTGGCCTGCTGGGACCAAGGCCCGTCAGGGCAAGGCGAATAGGCCTTTGTCAGGCCTTCGTCAGGGCTTTGTCGGGGAGGGGCCAGGAGCCCTGCTCGCTTCAATCCCCTCACCGATAGACAGTTGCAGAAACTAGGATGCAAGAACCTTTCCTGGATGGGGTTTTGATTTTCGCGAAAAGTGTGTCAGCTTTGCTTTCAGCATGAGTCTGATTTCCAAAAAATGCATTTTGAACAATTTAAAGATTTGATCTGCGTTGGCCGGGAATAAAACCCGGGTCACTGCTTGGAAGGCAGCTATGCTCACCACTATACCACCAACGCCTGCCTGTCTGGGCTATGTGATGGAGCGCCCCTTAGAAATAAGAATAAGTCATTGGCTGGGAATGAAAAAGCTTGCGTTTGACGCAGAAGCAGTTTGCATCATGAGGTCTTGCCGGTCAGCCCAACATTTCCCCGGGACCCCTTAAAAAAGGAGCTTGGTTTTAAGTTTGGTTTGATTGAACAGTACATTTTGTTGGCTGGGCTGGGACCCTCTCCTATTTAGCGCAAGAGTGGAACGAGGCAGCAAGTTCAAGGAATGACATTGCATCCAGGCACTTACAGCTCTTTGTGCCCTAATGCCATGACACAAAAACATAATTTGAAAAAACTTAGCAGAGGATGGTTTCGATCCATCGACCTCTGGGTTATGGGCCCAGCACGCTTCCGCTGCGCCACTCTGCTGGCTGGAGAACGAGAGCTTTTCGGGGCTTTTACAGCCTACAAAACGACAACCCTAGACCCAGTTTCGAGTGAAGCGGGCAGTAGGCCTTACAAAGCCAAACAACCTGCAACCACGCACTCCCATCCCATGGCCTTTTGCAGACAGGCCTCATTTCTCTAGCTCACACCCTAACTGCCAACACCCCTTCCCCTTCTCTCTCTGTCTCTCTCTCTCTGTCTCTCTCTCTCATTCTCTCTCTCTCGCAAATAGATACTTTACTTCCCAGGTGCAACAAAACAAGCCTTCTCGAGCTGGCAGATATGGGAAGGAAGGAAGGAAGGAAGGGCCAGTTTGGAAACTCAACTCAATTACCATAAATCCCCTGCTAAGGGTTATGGGAGGGAGGAATGAAGGAACTTTGCTTCAGGGAAAGGGCTGCTGCTGCTTCAGCATGTGAGGAGCGCAGCCACACGTTTCACCTTCCTCAGTATGTTGGTTTACAGGATGAGAGAGATCCTGAAACCTCACTCTAATAGGCTGAAGTGATGTGCTCGGTGGCCTGCTGGGACCTTTGCCCGTCAGGGCAAGGCGAATAGGCCTTCGTCAGGGCTTTGTCGGGGAGGGGCCAGGAGCCCTGCTCGCTTCAATCCCCTCACCGATAGACAGTTGCGGAAACTAGGATGCAAGAACCTTTCCTGGATGGGGTTTTGATTTTCGCGAAAAGTGTGTCAGCTTTGCTTTCAGCATGAGTCTGATTTCCCAAAAATGCATTTTGAACAATTTAAAGATTTGATCTGTGTTAACTGCTTGGAAGGCAGCTATGCTCACCACTATACCACCAACTCCTGCCTGTCTGGGCTATGTGATGGAGCGCCCCATAGAAATAAGAATAAGTCATTGGCTGGGAATGAAAAAAGCTTGCATTTGACGCAGAAGCAGTTCGCATCATGAGGTCTTGCCGGTCAGCCCAACATTTCCCCGGGACCCCTTAAAAAAAGAGCTTGGTTTTAAGTTTGGTTTGATTGAACAGTACATTTTGTTGGCTGGGCTGGGACCCTCTCCTATTTAGCGCAAGAGTGGAACGAGGCAGCAAGTTCAAGGAATGACATTGCATCCAGGCACTTACAGCTCTTTGTGCCCTAATGCCATGACACAAAAACATAATTTGAAAAAAGTTAGCAGAGGATGGTTTCGATCCATCGACCTCTGGGTTATGGGCCCAGCACGCTTCCGCTGCGCCACTCTGCTGGTTGGAGAACAAGAGCTTTTCTGGGCTTTTACAGCCTACAAACCGACAACCCTAGACCCAGTTTCGAGTGAAGCGGCAGTAGGCCTTACAAAGCCAAACAAACTGCAACCACGCACTCCCATCCCATGGCCTTTTGCAGACAGGCCTCATTTCTCTAGCTCACACCCTAACTGCCAACACCCCTTCCCCTTCTCTCTCTGTCTCTCTCTCTCTGTCTCTCTCTCTCATTCTCTCTCTCTCGCAAATAGATACTTTACTTCCCAGGTGCAACAAAACAAGCCTTCTCGAGCTGGCAGATATGGGAAGGAAGGAAGGAAGGGCCAGTTTGGAAACTCAACTCAATTACCATAAATCCCCTGCTAAGGGTTATGGGAGGGAGGAATGAAGGAACTTTGCTTCAGGGAAAGGGCTGCTGCTGCTTCAGCATGTGAGGAGCGCAGCCACACGTTTCACCTTCCTCAGTATGTTGGTTTACAGGATGAGAGAGATCCTGAAACCTCACTCTAATAGGCTGAAGTGATGTGCTCGGTGGCCTGCTGGGACCTTTGCCCGTCAGGGCAAGGCGAATAGGCCTTCGTCAGGGCTTTGTCGGGGAGGGGCCAGGAGCCCTGCTCGCTTCAATCCCCTCACCGATAGACAGTTGCGGAAACTAGGATGCAAGAACCTTTCCTGGATGGGGTTTTGATTTTCGCGAAAAGTGTGTCAGCTTTGCTTTCAGCATGAGTCTGATTTCCAAAAAATGCATTTTGAACAATTTAAAGATTTGATCTGTGTTAACTGCTTGGAAGGCAGCTATGCTCACCACTATACCACCAACTCCTGCCTGTCTGGGCTATGTGATGGAGCGCCCCTTAGAAATAAGAATAAGTCATTGGCTGGGAATGAAAAAAGCTTGCATTTGACGCAGAAGCAGTTCGCATCATGAGGTCTTGCCGGTCAGCCCAACATTTCCCCGGGACCCCTTAAAAAAAGAGCTTGGTTTTAAGTTTGGTTTGATTGAACAGTACATTTTGTTGGCTGGGCTGGGACCCTCTCCTATTTAGCGCAAGAGTGGAACGAGGCAGCAAGTTCAAGGAATGACATTGCATCCAGGCACTTACAGCTCTTTGTGCCCTAATGCCATGACACAAAAACATAATTTGAAAAAACTTAGCAGAGGATGGTTTCAATCCATCGATCTCTGGGTTATGGGCCCAGCACGCTTCCGCTGCGCCACTCTGCTGGTTGGAGAACAAGAGCTTTTCTGGGCTTTTACAGCCTACAAACCGACAACCCTAGACCCAGTTTCGAGTGAAGCGGCAGTAGGCCTTACAAAGCCAAACAAACTGCAACCACGCACTCCCATCCCATGGCCTTTTGCAGACAGGCCTCATTTCTCTAGCTCACACCCTAACTGCCAACACCCCTTCCCCTTCTCTCTCTGTCTCTCTCTCTCTGTCTCTCTCTCTCATTCTCTCTCTCTCGCAAATAGATACTTTACTTCCCAGGTGCAACAAAACAAGCCTTCTCGAGCTGGCAGATATGGGAAGGAAGGAAGGAAGGGCCAGTTTGGAAACTCAACTCAATTACCATAAATCCCCTGCTAAGGGTTATGGGAGGGAGGAATGAAGGAACTTTGCTTCAGGGAAAGGGCTGCTGCTGCTTCAGCATGTGAGGAGCGCAGCCACACGTTTCACCTTCCTCAGTATGTTGGTTTACAGGATGAGAGAGATCCTGAAACCTCACTCTAATAGGCTGAGGTGCTGTGCTCGGTGGCCTGCTGGGACCTTTGCCCGTCAGGGCAAGGCGAATAGGCCTTTGTCAGGCCTTCGTCAGGGCTTTGTCGGGGAGGGGCCAGGAGCCCTGCTCGCTTCAATCCCCTCACCGATAGACAGTTGCAGAAACTAGGATGCAAGAACCTTTCCTGGATGGGGTTTTGATTTTCGCGAAAAGTGTGTCAGCTTTGCTTTCAGCATGAGTCTGATTTCCCAAAAATACATTTTGAACAATTTAAAGATTTGATCTGCGTTGGCGGGGAATCGAACCCGCGACAACTGCTTGGAAGGCAGCTATGCTCACCACTATACCACCAACGCCTGCCTGTCTGGGCTATGTGATGGAGCGCCCCTTAGAAATAAGAAAAAGTCATTGGCTGGGAATGAAAAAAGCTTGCGTTTGACGCAGAAGCAGTTCGCATCATGAGGTCTTGCCGGTCAGCCCAACATTTCCCCGGGACCCCTTAAAAAAGGAGCTTGGTTTTAAGTTTGGTTTGATTGAACAGTACATTTTGTTGGCTGGGCTGGGACCCTCTCCTATTTAGCGCAAGAGTGGAACGAGGCAGCAAGTTCAAGGAATGTCATTGCATCCAGGCACTTACAGCTCTTTGTGCCCTAATGCCATGACACAAAAACATAATTTGAAAAAACTTAGCAGAGGATGGTTTGGATCCATCGACCTCTGGGTTATGGGCCCAGCACGCTTCCGCTGCGCCACTCTGCTGGTTGGAGAACAATAGCTTTTCTGGGCTTTTACAGCCTACAAACCGACAACCCTAGACCCAGTTTCGAGTGAAGCGGGCAGTAGGCCTTACAAAGCCAAACAACCTGCAACCACGCACTCCCATCCCATGGCCTTTTGCAGACAGGCCTCATTTCTCTAGCTCACACCCTAACTGCCAACACCCCTTCCCCTTCTCTCTCTGTCTCTCTCTCTCTCTGTCTCTCTCTCTCATTCTCTCTCTCTCGCTGTTAGGGAGAATTCTCTGTTTAGGCTGAATTTCCCTACCTAGTGAGTCCCCCAGCAGCTTTGCTGGATTTCTGGGGTTTCTTTTTTTCTCCTGCCAAGAGTGAGACTCTTTTACCCTCACTCTTGGACATGTTGAAGTGTGTTTTCTTGGTTAAACCTTGTGTTGAATGGGCTATGGGGTCTTTTACTCCATAGGGCCTCATGTATTTTTGTGATGTGGGTTACACAGCACCCTCTGTGCCG
The DNA here is from genome assembly GCF_040938575.1 of Ambystoma mexicanum. Lineage (NCBI taxonomy): Eukaryota > Metazoa > Chordata > Amphibia > Caudata > Ambystomatidae > Ambystoma > Ambystoma mexicanum. The sequence continues at coordinate 1,632,792,148 of NC_090937.1, read as the reverse complement.
TGACCCAGGGGTGTCCTAGGGACTCCCCAACATAGACTCCATACCCTGGGACTGACTACTGTCTCCCAGGGCATGTAAAGTCACCAAAGACTTTACTAGTCTTAAATCCTGAACAGAACCAGTACAAACCATCATATTGTGGACGTACTGGCTGGGGCAATTCGATTGCCCCAGGGTCTGTTAGTCGAGGGGGCACGTCTCCGTCCCCCCTGATCGAGTTTTGGCTGGTGGCAGTGGAAACTACTTTTTATATTCGACCGCGAATATTTCCCTATGGGATTTCCCATTGTTTTAGGCTAACACATTTAATTATTTATTTACGGTAGCCTTAAACATACCGCCGGTTTATATATTTATTATTATAACTCCGGTTGGGACTTTTTGCCAAAACTTGATTCTAAAATGGCGTTGGCGTTCGCCTCTGTAACTCTGACCCAAAGTGGAGCCCTTTGTTCCACTTTTGGCGGGCTTCTCCACAGAAGCCCTCCAAAGTGGTGCCACTCTGTCTGGGGTACTTAGGAGGGGTGGAGGGGGATTTAGGCACCCTGGACTGAGTTACCTTGGTAACTCAAGTCGCACTCCGTCCTGATTGGCCCAAGTGGTGAGCCGGCCGGCTCACCACTTAGCATGTTTGAGTGACAGCTAGGCTGGGTGAATGGGGGTTTGCTGCATAAAAGCAGGGCTTTGGGGACTGGAACTTCAGAAGTCGCCACAGGACCAAGAATCCGACGAGGGAAGAGCTGAGCCGACCTGCTTCGACGACACCACCCGGTGGAGCCCTGCTGAACCGTCTCACCACTTTTCCCGACGACCGAGGAGAACTCTTAACGGAGTGGCTCCTTCCCTTGACTGGTGGGGACAACCAGTTTTCGCCTTCTTTTCGCTTCTCGAGGTATCTCGTGGCCGCCTTGCCAGTGCCAAGCACCCCGGCAACCGGAACCCCACCACTTTTTACCCCAACCACGAAAGTCGGTACAACCCTTTAACCGGAGGACTCCGCGGCTGGTTTCTTCCCGGGCAGTGCAACGACCTTCTTCTTCTGCTCTTCAGCGAGAACTTCTTCTCCCCTGACCGACGTCGAGCCTTGCTGCCACTGCCTGGAACAACTGCCACCGCTGGAGGATCCTTTCCACTTAAGGTACCGTGTTCCGCCTGGCTTCCCTTGCCACCGACTGTACGGGGTAGATTTAGCCCCCGGCTTTCGAACCTGGGAGTGCCTGGGACACCCTGGCTAAACTTTTTAAGCCACTCTAAACTCTTTCTAACTCTTTGCAAGACTCTGAATCCCTCCTAACACTGTGATCTTGGGCACCTTTTCGCTCCGGCTACTCTAAGAGTGGGCCCTGCCTAGTGACTTTTGCTCACCTGTGACTTTGTGCTTCTGTGAGCCTATTGCAAGTGTTCTGGACCTTAGAGTGGTGTGTTTAACCCATTTCTGTCTCTTTTTTATCCCTTTCTTGAACCTACTAGAGTGTCATCTAACGTTAAGCGCTCACCTCTGTTTTAATTATGTGGTGTTAACTTAGAGTTGTCTAGATAGGAGTAAGGGTTGGAACTGCTTTCAATATAACTGTGTTTGAAGTGTTTTTACTATCTTTTGCTAGAGTGATTTCAACTTATGTGTGTTTTATAAATAAATAACTATATACTTTTGAAACCAAGCTCTGGTCAGTGTTTGCTTGTGCTATTGTATTTGAGTACCTATTGTGTATACTTTACATACTGCCTAACTCTTCTTGAGGGAAGTCTGACTGCTCAGCCACAGCTACCAGGTAAATCTGGGTGGTGCAGACTGCTACCAAGTGGGTTTACTGCTATACCTGTAGTCTTAAATCTTTTGCAGTGTTCCCCAAGGGAACTGCACAGGTTTCTGCCTAACACTGGTGTACAGCGGTGGGATTTGTATTGAGTATACATTTTATTGTGCTTTAGATACCTTAGTGCAACTAACCACAAAGCTTAGCACTGTAAAAGTAATCCTATAACATGTCAGTTATAGAAAGCTATAGTCAAGAGTCCCTTGCAGCCAAAACTGCTGATTGTTTAAGAGTGCTCTGTAAACATAAGGATCTCCTGACTAAGGGCAAGAAAATGGAGCTGATTGAAAGATTGTTAGCTAACCAAAGTCTGGGTGATGGTTCAGAGGAACCTACCACTCCAGTAACTGTAGATGACAGTATTGAAATTAACATGGAGCAAAATGTTGATGATTCTGAGGAAGAGTCAGAAGAGGAGGGTGAGGCTGTTGTGACTGTCCCCCCTAGGCCTCTGCCTGCTCTACCTGCTGTACCTACTGGACCTTTACCAGGTCCCCCATTTAGTCCTCAATACTTTGAACTGGAGAAAATGAAACTAGAATTGGAGTATAAGAAACTTAATGCTCAAACTGACAAAGAACTAAGGCTAAGGGAAATGGAGCTCAAGTATGACTTAGAAATGAAGAAATGATCTGTTGAGAATGCTTCTCTCTCTGGCTCCTCTAGAAGTTCCAGTCCTAAAAGACCCCGGATGCCTAAAGAATTGGTTGGTATGTATGAGCCTAAGTTGGATGTGTTGGATTGGTTGTCTCTGTTTGAATATAATCATGGGCTCCAGAACATCACAGGAAATGACTTACTCACCTGGTTGTTCTCTAGGCTTCCCCCTGTTGCAACTGATGTGGTAATGGAGATGGGGGAGGAGGATAGGAAGGACTATGAATGTGTGAAACTAGCTTTGATAGCTAGGTTTGGGAAGACCCCTTCCCAGTATCTTAAGAGGTTTAGGAGCCTCAAAAAGCATGATGGTACCCCTTGGGCTACCTGGGTGAATGAATGTTTGAAAAACTTAGAGGGATGGATTAAGGGTTACAAGGTGAACACTTATGAAGGTATGAAGAATTTGTTTAAGTTGGAGACTATTTATGATGCCTGCTCTCCTGAGCTCAGACAACACTTGGCTGATTCCAGGGAATTAGATTCCCGGAGACTAGCTAAGGCTGCTGACTTGTGGGTTGCCAACAGGGCCACTCACAAGGATTCTGGGGTCACTCAGAAAAAGGATGGGGAGAAACAGCCTAAAAAGGACTCCAAAGAGAATTCTAATAGTACAAATTCCAAAGAGGGCCCCAAACAAAACTATAAGGGTAAACCACAAGGGAAACCAAATCAGGCTAGTGTACCTTCTGGTCCCAGACCAGAAGGAGGTCAGAACAAGCCTCCATTCCAGCGAGCCTTTGGCTCATGCTTTGTTTGTAAGGCTACTGACCATGTGAAAGGAGATCCCAGATGTAAGGGTAAACCTTCAGGGGTCCAGCTTGCCTCCTTAGCCTTCGCTCCAGAAGAGGAAGTACATATGGCAAGTGGAAACTTTCTATTACTAGCTGATGAACCCACTGGAGTCTCAGCTAGTGTTTCTTTAGTCTCTCTGGGGTTGTGGGAACAACAGAATTTAGATGTCTATAACTCTATCCCAGATAATACTAAAGAGTATTATAAGGACAGTGTCCAGGTGAATGGTCAGGAGACTCCTGCCATTAGGGACATTGGAGCCAGCATAACTGTGGTGGATGAATCATTTTTCAAGGCAGAGGATTTTGCTAAGGCACCCAAATGCCTCACCAAGTTAGCTGGTGGGCCTGTGCAGATGTGTCCCCAGTTACCAGTTCTCATCCAATGTAATGATATGGCTGTAAAAATACCTGTCAGTGTACAATGTGAAGTGCCAGGTAGGGTTCTGTTGGGTAATGACCTCAAAGCTCTTGGAGTTGTATCTCATACCCCCAGACCCCCTAGCAAAAGGTTACAGGAACTCACAAAACCTGCAAGAGAGAAAACCCTGAGAGGGTTATCTCAGGAGATGATGACAGAAATCACTCCTCTCCCACTGGAGCAACTTACTGCAGTAACTACCAGATCAGGAGCAAAGGGGCAACCCAAGACTCCTAGGAAAAAGCCAGCAGCAAGCACCCCAGTGCTTCCAACAAGGACTTCCCCTAGGTTGTCCAAAGTTACACCTGTAACTCCACCTCCAGCTGAGGCTGAGAGGGAGGTACAACCCTGTGTGGTTGAGCTAGACTCTGAGGAAGAGCTAGAAGGAGGCCCCAACCTTATTGGAGATTTGGACCCTGAGGACCATCCTGAGCTGCAGTCTTTACTGGCAGAAGGTGGGCCTAGCAGGGCAGCTTTTCGTAAGGGGCAAAGAGAATGTCCAACTCTGGAAGGTCTCCGCCACCAGGCAGCTTCTCAAGCTGATGGGCAAGAGCCTGGGAAGTATAGGTTACACTGGGAAGATGGCCTCTTCTACAGTGAACCCACTGAGTCTGAACCTGGAGACTACAAACGCCTTGTAGTCCCACAAGAGAACAGACAACAGTTCTTACAACTAGCCCATGAGATACCTTTGGCTGGTCACTTGAGTTTCAAGAAGACCAAGGAAAGGCTCTCACTCTACTTTTATTGGCCAAAGATGGGGGCTGAAGTAGATAGATATTGTAAGAGCTGCCATACCTGCCAGACTTCTGGTAAGGTTGGTTCCAAGAATGTGGCACCTTTAGTGCCTCTCCCAGTTGTGGGAGTCCCATTTGAGAGGGTAGGGATTGACATTGTTGGTCCCCTTGATCCTCCAACCTCCTCAGGCAACAGGTTTATCCTTGTTGTAGTAGACCATGCTACTAGGTACCCTGAGGCAATTCCTATGAGGACTGTTACAGCTCCGGCTGTGGCTAAGGCCCTCCTCGGTATTTTTACCAGGGTTGGGTTTCCTAAGAAGGTAATCTCTGACAGGGGGTCAAACTTTATGTCCCACTACATGAAAGCCATGTGGAAAACCTGTGGAGTTACCTACAAGTTCTCAACCGCTTACCACCCTCAGACAAACGGGTTGGTTGAAAGGTTTAACAGAACCATGAAGAGCATGATAGGTGCTTTAGAAGAACCCCTTAAGAAAAAGTGGGACCTTCTACTGCCATGCCTTCTCTTTGCTTATAGAGAAGTCCCTCAGGAGGGAGTAGGTTATTCTCCCTTTGAGCTTCTCTATGGCCATCCAGTCAGAGGTCCATTGGCCCTGATTAAGGAGGGATTGGAAGGTGCTCCTCCCCTCAAGCCAGTCAGAGTGACTGACTATGTGATAGGTCTCCGGAGGAGAATGTCACACATGATGGCAGAAGCAAGTGACAACTTGAAAGCTGGTCAAGCTCTGGTCAAACATTGGCACGACCAGAAGGCTAACATGGTTGAGTTTACTCAAGACCAGCTAGTTCTAGTTATGCTCCCAACAAGGCAGAGGGCCTTGCAAGACAAATGGATGGGACCCTTCAAGATTGTGGGAAAACTTGGAGAGGTCAACTATCTGGTGGATCTGGGCAGACCCAGGGAAGCTCCTAGAGTCTTCCACACCAACCGACTAAAAGCATACATCTCCAGACCTGATGTAGGAGCCTTGCTTCTAGCTTCAGCTGCAGAGGAAGAAGAGAGTGAATCTCTCCCTGATCTCCTCAGAGGTGTGCCTTTAGATGAAAAAGTTGAAGGAGTCAATCTCTCTTCAGACCTGACACCTGAGCAACAAGAGGAGTGCAAATCTATGTTAAATCAGTTTGCCTCCCTGTTCTCACTGTCACCAGGCTTGACCCCTTGGGGTCAGCATGAGATACTCACTGGTGACTGTCTGCCAGTCAAAAGCAGAGGATACAGAATGTCAGAACATGTCAGAACCCACATCAAAGGAGAGGTCAAGAAGATGCTTGATCTCGGGGTAATAGAGCCCTCTACTAGTCCATGGTCTAGCCCAGTTGTGTTAGTACCAAAGGCAGGATCCAAAGACTTGAGATTCTGTGTGGACTATAGAGCTCTAAATGCAGTCACCAAGACTGATGCCCACCCTTTGCCCAGGACAGATGAGTTGGTGGATAAACTTGGTGCAGCCAAGTACCTCAGCACATTTGACCTGACGTCAGGCTATTGGCAAATAGCCCTGACAGACCATGCCAAGGAGAAAACTGCATTTTCAACCCCAGTTGGCTTGTACCAGTTTAAGGTCATGCCTTTTGGACTAAAAAATGCACCTGCCACATTCCAAAGGATGGTGAACCAAGTTCTGGCTGGGATGGAAGACTTCTGCATGGCATACTTGGATGACATTGCAGTCTTCAGCCACTCCTGGGAAGAACATGTGACCCACCTAGGACATGTGTTGCAGGCTCTGGAACAGGCCCATTTGACAATCAAAGCCAGTAAGTGCCAGATTGGTCAAAGTAAAGTGGTCTACCTTGGACATGAGGTAGGAGGTGGAGAAATAAGGCCTTTGCCCAGCAAGATTGAAGCTGTGCAAAATTGGACAACACCAACTACTCAAACTCAAGTGAGAGCTTTTCTAGGCCTCACTGGATATTACAGGAATTTCATTGAGAACTATGGGACCATAGCTTCTCCACTGAATGTAATCTCCTCTCCCAAATTCCCTAAAAAGGTAAAATGGAATGAGGAGTGCAATCAGGCCTTTGAAAAACTAAAGAGAGCTCTTTGCCAAGCTCCAGTCTTGAGAGCTCCTGACTACCACCAACCTTTCATTGTACAAACTGATGCTTCCAATGTAGGTATAGGTGCAGTTCTAAGCCAACTGGATGAGAAGGGTAGGGAGCACCCCATTTGCTTCATCAGTAGAAAACTGAAGGATCCTGAGACAAGGTGGGCAACTATCGAAAGAGAATGCTTTGCTATTGTGTGGGCACTGAAGAAGTTTAGGCCATACTTGTATGGTTCTACTTTTGTTATTCAGACTGACCACCAACCCTTGAGATGGTTAATGCAAATGAAAGGGGAAAATCCAAAACTATTGAGATGGTCAATCTGCCTGCAAGGGTTTGATTTCACCATTGAGCACAGGTCAGGGTGTCACCATCAAAACGCTGATGGACTCTCTAGGATGTATATCATCGACTAGAGGTATGAGGTTCATCCAGGAGTGGATTAAATCCTCCTGTCCCTTAGTCTGGGGGGGGCGAGTGTTAGGGAGAATTCTCTGTTTAGGCTGAATTTCCCTACCTAGTGAGTCCCCCAGCAGCTTTGCTGGATTTCTGGGGTTTCTTTTTTTCTCCTGCCAAGAGTGAGACTCTTTTACCCTCACTCTTGGACATGTTGAAGTGTGTTTTCTTGGTTAAACCTTGTGTTGAATGGGCTATGGGGTATTTTACTCCATAGGGCCTCATGTATTTTTGTGATGTGGGTTACACAGCACCCTCTGTGCCGTGACCCAGGGGTGTCCTAGGGACTCCCCAACATAGACTCCATACCCTGGGACTGACTACTGTCTCCCAGGGCATGTAAAGTCACCAAAGACTTTACTAGTCTTAAATCCTGAACAGAACCAGTACAAACCATCATATTGTGGACGTACTGGCTGGGGCAATTCGATTGCCCCAGGGTCTGTTAGTCGAGGGGGCACGTCTCCGTCCCCCCTGATCGAGTTTTGGCTGGTGGCAGTGGAAACTACTTTTTATATTCGACCGCGAATATTTCCCTATGGGATTTCCCATTGTTTTAGGCTAACACATTTAATTATTTATTTACGGTAGCCTTAAACATACCGCCGGTTTATATATTTATTATTATAACTCCGGTTGGGACTTTTTGCCAAAACTTGATTCTAAAATGGCGTTGGCGTTCGCCTCTGTAACTCTGACCCAAAGTGGAGCCCTTTGTTCCACTTTTGGCGGGCTTCTCCACAGAAGCCCTCCAAAGTGGTGCCACTCTGTCTGGGGTACTTAGGAGGGGTGGAGGGGGATTTAGGCACCCTGGACTGAGTTACCTTGGTAACTCAAGTCGCACTCCGTCCTGATTGGCCCAAGTGGTGAGCCGGCCGGCTCACCACTTAGCATGTTTGAGTGACAGCTAGGCTGGGTGAATGGGGGTTTGCTGCATAAAAGCAGGGCTTTGGGGACTGGAACTTCAGAAGTCGCCACAGGACCAAGAATCCGACGAGGGAAGAGCTGAGCCGACCTGCTTCGACGACACCACCCGGTGGAGCCCTGCTGAACCGTCTCACCACTTTTCCCGACGACCGAGGAGAACTCTTAACGGAGTGGCTCCTTCCCTTGACTGGTGGGGACAACCAGTTTTCGCCTTCTTTTCGCTTCTCGAGGTATCTCGTGGCCGCCTTGCCAGTGCCAAGCACCCCGGCAACCGGAACCCCACCACTTTTTACCCCAACCACGAAAGTCGGTACAACCCTTTAACCGGAGGACTCCGCGGCTGGTTTCTTCCCGGGCAGTGCAACGACCTTCTTCTTCTGCTCTTCAGCGAGAACTTCTTCTCCCCTGACCGACGTCGAGCCTTGCTGCCACTGCCTGGAACAACTGCCACCGCTGGAGGATCCTTTCCACTTAAGGTACCGTGTTCCGCCTGGCTTCCCTTGCCACCGACTGTACGGGGTAGATTTAGCCCCCGGCTTTCGAACCTGGGAGTGCCTGGGACACCCTGGCTAAACTTTTTAAGCCACTCTAAACTCTTTCTAACTCTTTGCAAGACTCTGAATCCCTCCTAACAGTGTGATCTTGGGCACCTTTTCGCTCCGGCTACTCTAAGAGTGGGCCCTGCCTAGTGACTTTTGCTCACCTGTGACTTTGTGCTTCTTTGAGCCTATTGCAAGTGTTCTGGACCTTAGAGTGGTGTGTTTAACCCATTTCTGTCTCTTTTTTATCCCTTTCTTGAACCTACTAGAGTGTCATCTAACGTTAAGCGCTCACCTCTGTTTTAATTATGTGGTGTTAACTTAGAGTTGTCTAGATAGGAGTAAGGGTTGGAACTGCTTTCAATATAACTGTGTTTGAAGTGTTTTTACTATCTTTTGCTAGAGTGATTTCAACTTATGTGTGTTTTATAAATAAATAACTATATACTTTTGAAACCAAGCTCTGGTCAGTGTTTGCTTGTGCTATTGTATTTGAGTACCTATTGTGTATACTTTACATACTGCCTAACTCTTCTTGAGGGAAGTCTGACTGCTCAGCCACAGCTACCAGGTAAATCTGGGTGGTGCAGACTGCTACCAAGTGGGTTTACTGCTATACCTGTAGTCTTAAATCTTTTGCAGTGTTCCCCAAGGGAACTGCACAGGTTTCTGCCTAACACTCGCAAATAGATACTTTACTTCCCAGGTGCAACAAAACAAGCCTTCTCGAGCTGGCAGATATGGGAAGGAAGGAAGGAAGGGCCAGTTTGGAAACTCAACTCAATTACCATAAATCCTCTGCTAAGGGTTATGGGAGGGAGGAATGAAGGAACTTTGCTTCAGGGAAAGGGCTGCTGCTGCTTCAGCATGTGAGGAGCGCAGCCACACGTTTCACCTTCCTCAGTATGTTGGTTTACAGGATGAGAGAGATCCTGAAACCTCACTCTAATAGGCTGAGGTGCTGTGCTCGGTGGCCTGCTGGGACCTTTGCCCGTCAGGGCAAGGCGAATAGGCCTTTGTCAGGCCTTCGTCAGGGCTTTGTCGGGGAGGGGCCAGGAGCCCTGCTCGCTTCAATCCCCTCACCGATAGACAGTTGCAGAAACTAGGATGCAAGAACCTTTCCTGGATGGGGTTTTGATTTTCGCAAAAAGTGTGTCAGCTTTGCTTTCAGCATGAGTCTGATTTCCAAAAAATGCATTTTGAACAATTTAAAGATTTGATCTGCGTTGGCCGGGAATAAAACCCGGGTCACTGCTTGGAAGGCAGCTATGCTCACCACTATACCACCAACGCCTGCCTGTCTGGGCTATGTGATGGAGCGCCCCTTAGAAATAAGAATAAGTCATTGGCTGGGAATGAAAAAGCTTGCGTTTGACGCAGAAGCAGTTTGCATCATGAGGTCTTGCCGGTCAGCCCAACATTTCCCCGGGACCCCTTAAAAAAGGAGCTTGGTTTTAAGTTTGGTTTGATTGAACAGTACATTTTGTTGGCTGGGCTGGGACCCTCTCCTATTTAGCGCAAGAGTGGAACGAGGCAGCAAGTTCAAGGAATGACATTGCATCCAGGCACTTACAGCTCTTTGTGCCCTAATGCCATGACACAAAAACATAATTTGAAAAAACTTAGCAGAGGATGGTTTCGATCCATCGACCTCTGGGTTATGGGCCCAGCACGCTTCCGCTGCGCCACTCTGCTGGCTGGAGAACGAGAGCTTTTCGGGGCTTTTACAGCCTACAAAACGACAACCCTAGACCCAGTTTCGAGTGAAGCGGGCAGTAGGCCTTACAAAGCCAAACAACCTGCAACCACGCACTCCCATCCCATGGCCTTTTGCAGACAGGCCTCATTTCTCTAGCTCACACCCTAACTGCCAACACCCCTTCCCCTTCTCTCTCTGTCTCTCTCTCTCTGTCTCTCTCTCTCATTCTCTCTCTCTCGCAAATAGATACTTTACTTCCCAGGTGCAACAAAACAAGCCTTCTCGAGCTGGCAGATATGGGAAGGAAGGAAGGAAGGAAGGGCCAGTTTGGAAACTCAACTCAATTACCATAAATCCCCTGCTAAGGGTTATGGGAGGGAGGAATGAAGGAACTTTGCTTCAGGGAAAGGGCTGCTGCTGCTTCAGCATGTGAGGAGCGCAGCCACACGTTTCACCTTCCTCAGTATGTTGGTTTACAGGATGAGAGAGATCCTGAAACCTCACTCTAATAGGCTGAAGTGATGTGCTCGGTGGCCTGCTGGGACCTTTGCCCGTCAGGGCAAGGCGAATAGGCCTTCGTCAGGGCTTTGTCGGGGAGGGGCCAGGAGCCCTGCTCGCTTCAATCCCCTCACCGATAGACAGTTGCGGAAACTAGGATGCAAGAACCTTTCCTGGATGGGGTTTTGATTTTCGCGAAAAGTGTGTCAGCTTTGCTTTCAGCATGAGTCTGATTTCCAAAAAATGCATTTTGAACAATTTAAAGATTTGATCTGTGTTAACTGCTTGGAAGGCAGCTATGCTCACCACTATACCACCAACTCCTGCCTGTCTGGGCTATGTGATGGAGCGCCCCTTAGAAATAAGAATAAGTCATTGGCTGGGAATGAAAAAAGCTTGCATTTGACGCAGAAGCAGTTCGCATCATGAGGTCTTGCCGGTCAGCCCAACATTTCCCCGGGACCCCTTAAAAAAAGAGCTTGGTTTTAAGTTTGGTTTGATTGAACAGTACATTTTGTTGGCTGGGCTGGGACCCTCTCCTATTTAGCGCAAGAGTGGAACGAGGCAGCAAGTTCAAGGAATGACATTGCATCCAGGCACTTACAGCTCTTTGTGCCCTAATGCCATGACACAAAAACATAATTTGAAAAAAGTTAGCAGAGGATGGTTTCGATCCATCGACCTCTGGGTTATGGGCCCAGCACGCTTCCGCTGCGCCACTCTGCTGGTTGGAGAACAAGAGCTTTTCTGGGCTTTTACAGCCTACAAACCGACAACCCTAGACCCAGTTTCGAGTGAAGCGGCAGTAGGCCTTACAAAGCCAAACAAACTGCAACCACGCACTCCCATCCCATGGCCTTTTGCAGACAGGCCTCATTTCTCTAGCTCACACCCTAACTGCCAACACCCCTTCCCCTTCTCTCTCTGTCTCTCTCTCTCTGTCTCTCTCTCTCATTCTCTCTCTCTCGCAAATAGATACTTTACTTCCCAGGTGCAACAAAACAAGCCTTCTCGAGCTGGCAGATATGGGAAGGAAGGAAGGAAGGGCCAGTTTGGAAACTCAACTCAATTACCATAAATCCCCTGCTAAGGGTTATGGGAGGGAGGAATGAAGGAACTTTGCTTCAGGGAAAGGGCTGCTGCTGCTTCAGCATGTGAGGAGCGCAGCCACACGTTTCACCTTCCTCAGTATGTTGGTTTACAGGATGAGAGAGATCCTGAAACCTCACTCTAATAGGCTGAGGTGCTGTGCTCGGTGGCCTGCTGGGACCTTTGCCCGTCAGGGCAAGGCGAATAGGCCTTTGTCAGGCCTTCGTCAGGGCTTTGTCGGGGAGGGGCCAGGAGCCCTGCTCGCTTCAATCCCCTCACCGATAGACAGTTGCAGAAACTAGGATGCAAGAACCTTTCCTGGATGGGGTTTTGATTTTCGCGAAAAGTGTGTCAGCTTTGCTTTCAGCATGAGTCTGATTTGCCAAAAATACATTTTGAACAATTTAAAGATTTGATCTGCGTTGGCGGGGAATCGAACCCGCGACAACTGCTTGGAAGGCAGCTATGCTCACCACTATACCACCAACGCCTGCCTGTCTGGGCTATGTGATGGAGCGCCCCTTAGAAATAAGAATAAGTCATTGGCTGGGAATGAAAAAAGCTTGCGTTTGACGCAGAAGCAGTTCGCATCATGAGGTCTTGCCGGTCAGCCCAACATTTCCCCGGGACCCCTTAAAAAAGGAGCTTGGTTTTAAGTTTGGTTTGATTGAACAGTACATTTTGTTGGCTGGGCTGGGACCCTCTCCTATTTAGCGCAAGAGTGGAACGAGGCAGCAAGTTCAAGGAATGACATTGCATCCAGGCACTTACAGCTCTTTGTGCCCTAATGCCATGACACAAAAACATAATTTGAAAAAACTTAGCAGAGGATGGTTTGGATCCATCGACCTCTGGGTTATGGGCCCAGCACGCTTCCGCTGCGCCACTCTGCTGGTTGGAGAACAAGAGCTTTTCTGGGCTTTTACAGCCTACAAACCGACAACCCTAGACCCAGTTTCGAGTGAAGCGGGCAGTAGGCCTTACAAAGCCAAACAACCTGCAACCACGCACTCCCATCCCATGGCCTTTTGCAGACAGGCCTCATTTCTCTAGCTCACACCCTAACTGCCAACACCCCTTCCCCTTCTCTCTCTGTCTCTCTCTCTCTGTCTCTCTCTCTCATTCTCTCTCTCTCGCAAATAGATACTTTACTTCCCAGGTGCAACAAAACAAGCCTTCTCGAGCTGGCAGATATGGGAAGGAAGGAAGGAAGGAAGGGCCAGTTTGGAAACTCAACTCAATTACCATAAATCCCCTGCTAAGGGTTATGGGAGGGAGGAATGAAGGAACTTTGCTTCAGGGAAAGGGCTGCTGCTGCTTCAGCATGTGAGGAGCGCAGCCACACGTTTCACCTTCCTCAGTATGTTGGTTTACAGGATGATAGAGATCCTGAAACCTCACTCTAATAGGCTGAGGTGCTGTGCTCGGTGGCCTGCTGGGACCTTTGCCCGTCAGGGCAAGGCGAATAGGCCTTTGTCAGGCCTTCGTCAGGGCTTTGTTGGGGAGGGGCCAGGAGCCCTGCTCGCTTCAATCCCCTCACCGATAGACAGTTGCAGAAACTAGGATGCAAGAACCTTTCCTGGATGGGGTTTTGATTTTCACGAAAAGTGTGTCAGCTTTGCTTTCAGCATGAGTCTGATTTCCAAAAAATGCATTTCGAACAATTTAAAGATTTGATCTGCGAATCGAGCCCGGGTCAACTGCTTGGAAGGCAGCTATGCTCACCACTATACCACCAACGCCTGCCTGTCTGGGCTATGTGATGGAGCGCCCCTTAGAAATAAGAATAAGTCATTGGCTGGGAATGAAAAAAGCTTGCGTTTGACGCAGAAGCAGTTCGCATCATGAGGTCTTGCCGGTCAGCCCAACATTTCCCCGGGACCCCTTAAAAAAGGAGCTTGGTTTTAAGTTTGGTTTGATTGAACAGTACATTTTGTTGGCTGGGCTGGGACCCTCTCCTATTTAGCGCAAGAGTGGAACGAGGCAGCAAGTTCAAGGAATGACATTGCATCCAGGCACTTACAGCTCTTTGTGCCCTAATGCCATGACACAAAAACACAATTTGAAAAAACTTAGCAGAGGATGGTTTCGATCCATCGACCTCTGGGTTATGGGCCCAGCACGCTTCCGCTGCGCCACTCTGCTGGCTGGAGAACAAGAGCTTTTCTGGGCTTTTACAGCCTACAAACCGACAACCCTAGACCCAGTTTCGAGTGAAGCGGGCAGTAGGCCTTACAAAGCCAAACAACCTGCAACCACGCACTCCCATCCCATGGCCTTTTGCAGACAGGCCTCATTTCTCTAGCTCACACCCTAACTGCCAACACCCCTTCCCCTTCTCTCTCTGTCTCTCTCTCTCTCTGTCTCTCTCTCTCATTCTCTCTCTCTCGCAAATAGATACTTTACTTCCCAGGTGCAACAAAACAAGCCTTCTCGAGCTGGCAGATATGGGAAGGAAGGAAGGAAGGGCCAGTTTGGAAACTCAACTCAATTACCATAAATCCCCTGCTAAGGGTTATGGGAGGGAGGAATGAAGGAACTTTGCTTCAGGGAAAGGGCTGCTGCTGCTTCAGCATGTGAGGAGCGCAGCCACACGTTTCACCTTCCTCAGTATGTTGGTTTACAGGATGAGAGAGATCCTGAAACCTCACTCTAATAGGCTGAGGTGCTGTGCTCGGTGGCCTGCTGGGACCTTTGCCCGTCAGGGCAAGGCGAATAGGCCTTTGTCAGGCCTTCGTCAGGGCTTTGTCGGGGAGGGGCCAGGAGCCCTGCTCGCTTCAATCCCCTCACCGATAGACAGTTGCAGAAACTAGGATGCAAGAACCTTTCCTGGATGGGGTTTTGATTTTCGCAAAAAGTGTGTCAGCTTTGCTTTCAGCATGAGTCTGATTTCCAAAAAATGCATTTTGAACAATTTAAAGATTTGATCTGCGTTGGCCGGGAATAAAACCCGGGTCACTGCTTGGAAGGCAGCTATGCTCACCACTATACCACCAACGCCTGCCTGTCTGGGCTATGTGATGGAGCGCCCCTTAGAAATAAGAATAAGTCATTGGCTGGGAATGAAAAAGCTTGCGTTTGACGCAGAAGCAGTTTGCATCATGAGGTCTTGCCGGTCAGCCCAACATTTCCCCGGGACCCCTTAAAAAAGGAGCTTGGTTTTAAGTTTGGTTTGATTGAACAGTACATTTTGTTGGCTGGGCTGGGACCCTCTCCTATTTAGCGCAAGAGTGGAACGAGGCAGCAAGTTCAAGGAATGACATTGCATCCAGGCACTTACAGCTCTTTGTGCCCTAATGCCATGACACAAAAACATAATTTGAAAAAACTTAGCAGAGGATGGTTTCGATCCATCGACCTCTGGGTTATGGGCCCAGCACGCTTCCGCTGCGCCACTCTGCTGGCTGGAGAACGAGAGCTTTTCGGGGCTTTTACAGCCTACAAAACGACAACCCTAGACCCAGTTTCGAGTGAAGCGGGCAGTAGGCCTTACAAAGCCAAACAACCTGCAACCACGCACTCCCATCCCATGGCCTTTTGCAGACAGGCCTCATTTCTCTAGCTCACACCCTAACTGCCAACACCCCTTCCCCTTCTCTCTCTGTCTCTCTCTCTCTGTCTCTCTCTCTCATTCTCTCTCTCTCGCAAATAGATACTTTACTTCCCAGGTGCAACAAAACAAGCCTTCTCGAGCTGGCAGATATGGGAAGGAAGGAAGGAAGGAAGGGCCAGTTTGGAAACTCAACTCAATTACCATAAATCCCCTGCTAAGGGTTATGGGAGGGAGGAATGAAGGAACTTTGCTTCAGGGAAAGGGCTGCTGCTGCTTCAGCATGTGAGGAGCGCAGCCACACGTTTCACCTTCCTCAGTATGTTGGTTTACAGGATGAGAGAGATCCTGAAACCTCACTCTAATAGGCTGAAGTGATGTGCTCGGTGGCCTGCTGGGACCTTTGCCCGTCAGGGCAAGGCGAATAGGCCTTCGTCAGGGCTTTGTCGGGGAGGGGCCAGGAGCCCTGCTCGCTTCAATCCCCTCACCGATAGACAGTTGCGGAAACTAGGATGCAAGAACCTTTCCTGGATGGGGTTTTGATTTTCGCGAAAAGTGTGTCAGCTTTGCTTTCAGCATGAGTCTGATTTCCAAAAAATGCATTTTGAACAATTTAAAGATTTGATCTGTGTTAACTGCTTGGAAGGCAGCTATGCTCACCACTATACCACCAACTCCTGCCTGTCTGGGCTATGTGATGGAGCGCCCCTTAGAAATAAGAATAAGTCATTGGCTGGGAATGAAAAAAGCTTGCATTTGACGCAGAAGCAGTTCGCATCATGAGGTCTTGCCGGTCAGCCCAACATTTCCCCGGGACCCCTTAAAAAAAGAGCTTGGTTTTAAGTTTGGTTTGATTGAACAGTACATTTTGTTGGCTGGGCTGGGACCCTCTCCTATTTAGCGCAAGAGTGGAACGAGGCAGCAAGTTCAAGGAATGACATTGCATCCAGGCACTTACAGCTCTTTGTGCCCTAATGCCATGACACAAAAACATAATTTGAAAAAAGTTAGCAGAGGATGGTTTCGATCCATCGACCTCTGGGTTATGGGCCCAGCACGCTTCCGCTGCGCCACTCTGCTGGTTGGAGAACAAGAGCTTTTCTGGGCTTTTACAGCCTACAAACCGACAACCCTAGACCCAGTTTCGAGTGAAGCGGCAGTAGGCCTTACAAAGCCAAACAAACTGCAACCACGCACTCCCATCCCATGGCCTTTTGCAGACAGGCCTCATTTCTCTAGCTCACACCCTAACTGCCAACACCCCTTCCCCTTCTCTCTCTGTCTCTCTCTCTCTGTCTCTCTCTCTCATTCTCTCTCTCTCGCAAATAGATACTTTACTTCCCAGGTGCAACAAAACAAGCCTTCTCGAGCTGGCAGATATGGGAAGGAAGGAAGGAAGGGCCAGTTTGGAAACTCAACTCAATTACCATAAATCCCCTGCTAAGGGTTATGGGAGGGAGGAATGAAGGAACTTTGCTTCAGGGAAAGGGCTGCTGCTGCTTCAGCATGTGAGGAGCGCAGCCACACGTTTCACCTTCCTCAGTATGTTGGTTTACAGGATGAGAGAGATCCTGAAACCTCACTCTAATAGGCTGAGGTGCTGTGCTCGGTGGCCTGCTGGGACCTTTGCCCGTCAGGGCAAGGCGAATAGGCCTTTGTCAGGCCTTCGTCAGGGCTTTGTCGGGGAGGGGCCAGGAGCCCTGCTCGCTTCAATCCCCTCACCGATAGACAGTTGCAGAAACTAGGATGCAAGAACCTTTCCTGGATGGGGTTTTGATTTTCGCGAAAAGTGTGTCAGCTTTGCTTTCAGCATGAGTCTGATTTGCCAAAAATACATTTTGAACAATTTAAAGATTTGATCTGCGTTGGCGGGGAATCGAACCCGCGACAACTGCTTGGAAGGCAGCTATGCTCACCACTATACCACCAACGCCTGCCTGTCTGGGCTATGTGATGGAGCGCCCCTTAGAAATAAGAATAAGTCATTGGCTGGGAATGAAAAAAGCTTGCGTTTGACGCAGAAGCAGTTCGCATCATGAGGTCTTGCCGGTCAGCCCAACATTTCCCCGGGACCCCTTAAAAAAGGAGCTTGGTTTTAAGTTTGGTTTGATTGAACAGTACATTTTGTTGGCTGGGCTGGGACCCTCTCCTATTTAGCGCAAGAGTGGAACGAGGCAGCAAGTTCAAGGAATGACATTGCATCCAGGCACTTACAGCTCTTTGTGCCCTAATGCCATGACACAAAAACATAATTTGAAAAAACTTAGCAGAGGATGGTTTGGATCCATCGACCTCTGGGTTATGGGCCCAGCACGCTTCCGCTGCGCCACTCTGCTGGTTGGAGAACAAGAGCTTTTCTGGGCTTTTACAGCCTACAAACCGACAACCCTAGACCCAGTTTCGAGTGAAGCGGGCAGTAGGCCTTACAAAGCCAAACAACCTGCAACCACGCACTCCCATCCCATGGCCTTTTGCAGACAGGCCTCATTTCTCTAGCTCACACCCTAACTGCCAACACCCCTTCCCCTTCTCTCTCTGTCTCTCTCTCTCTGTCTCTCTCTCTCATTCTCTCTCTCTCGCAAATAGATACTTTACTTCCCAGGTGCAACAAAACAAGCCTTCTCGAGCTGGCAGATATGGGAAGGAAGGAAGGAAGGAAGGGCCAGTTTGGAAACTCAACTCAATTACCATAAATCCCCTGCTAAGGGTTATGGGAGGGAGGAATGAAGGAACTTTGCTTCAGGGAAAGGGCTGCTGCTGCTTCAGCATGTGAGGAGCGCAGCCACACGTTTCACCTTCCTCAGTATGTTGGTTTACAGGATGATAGAGATCCTGAAACCTCACTCTAATAGGCTGAGGTGCTGTGCTCGGTGGCCTGCTGGGACCTTTGCCCGTCAGGGCAAGGCGAATAGGCCTTTGTCAGGCCTTCGTCAGGGCTTTGTTGGGGAGGGGCCAGGAGCCCTGCTCGCTTCAATCCCCTCACCGATAGACAGTTGCAGAAACTAGGATGCAAGAACCTTTCCTGGATGGGGTTTTGATTTTCACGAAAAGTGTGTCAGCTTTGCTTTCAGCATGAGTCTGATTTCCAAAAAATGCATTTCGAACAATTTAAAGATTTGATCTGCGAATCGAGCCCGGGTCAACTGCTTGGAAGGCAGCTATGCTCACCACTATACCACCAACGCCTGCCTGTCTGGGCTATGTGATGGAGCGCCCCTTAGAAATAAGAATAAGTCATTGGCTGGGAATGAAAAAAGCTTGCGTTTGACGCAGAAGCAGTTCGCATCATGAGGTCTTGCCGGTCAGCCCAACATTTCCCCGGGACCCCTTAAAAAAGGAGCTTGGTTTTAAGTTTGGTTTGATTGAACAGTACATTTTGTTGGCTGGGCTGGGACCCTCTCCTATTTAGCGCAAGAGTGGAACGAGGCAGCAAGTTCAAGGAATGACATTGCATCCAGGCACTTACAGCTCTTTGTGCCCTAATGCCATGACACAAAAACACAATTTGAAAAAACTTAGCAGAGGATGGTTTCGATCCATCGACCTCTGGGTTATGGGCCCAGCACGCTTCCGCTGCGCCACTCTGCTGGCTGGAGAACAAGAGCTTTTCTGGGCTTTTACAGCCTACAAACCGACAACCCTAGACCCAGTTTCGAGTGAAGCGGGCAGTAGGCCTTACAAAGCCAAACAACCTGCAACCACGCACTCCCATCCCATGGCCTTTTGCAGACAGGCCTCATTTCTCTAGCTCACACCCTAACTGCCAACACCCCTTCCCCTTCTCTCTCTGTCTCTCTCTCTCTCTGTCTCTCTCTCTCATTCTCTCTCTCTCGCAAATAGATACTTTACTTCCCAGGTGCAACAAAACAAGCCTTCTCGAGCTGGCAGATATGGGAAGGAAGGAAGGAAGGGCCAGTTTGGAAACTCAACTCAATTACCATAAATCCCCTGCTAAGGGTTATGGGAGGGAGGAATGAAGGAACTTTGCTTCAGGGAAAGGGCTGCTGCTGCTTCAGCATGTGAGGAGCGCAGCCACACGTTTCACCTTCCTCAGTATGTTGGTTTACAGGATGAGAGAGATCCTGAAACCTCACTCTAATAGGCTGAGGTGCTGTGCTCGGTGGCCTGCTGGGACCTTTGCCCGTCAGGGCAAGGCGAATAGGCCTTTGTCAGGCCTTCGTCAGGGCTTTGTCGGGGAGGGGCCAGGAGCCCTGCTCGCTTCAATCCCCTCACCGATAGACAGTTGCAGAAACTAGGATGCAAGAACCTTTCCTGGATGGGGTTTTGATTTTCGCGAAAAGTGTGTCAGCTTTGCTTTCAGCATGAGTCTGATTTCCAAAAAATGCATTTTGAACAATTTAAAGATTTGATCTGCGTTGGCCGGGAATAAAACCCGGGTCACTGCTTGGAAGGCAGCTATGCTCACCACTATACCACCAACGCCTGCCTGTCTGGGCTATGTGATGGAGCGCCCCTTAGAAATAAGAATAAGTCATTGGCTGGGAATGAAAAAGCTTGCGTTTGACGCAGAAGCAGTTTGCATCATGAGGTCTTGCCGGTCAGCCCAACATTTCCCCGGGACCCCTTAAAAAAGGAGCTTGGTTTTAAGTTTGGTTTGATTGAACAGTACATTTTGTTGGCTGGGCTGGGACCCTCTCCTATTTAGCGCAAGAGTGGAACGAGGCAGCAAGTTCAAGGAATGACATTGCATCCAGGCACTTACAGCTCTTTGTGCCCTAATGCCATGACACAAAAACATAATTTGAAAAAACTTAGCAGAGGATGGTTTCGATCCATCGACCTCTGGGTTATGGGCCCAGCACGCTTCCGCTGCGCCACTCTGCTGGCTGGAGAACGAGAGCTTTTCGGGGCTTTTACAGCCTACAAAACGACAACCCTAGACCCAGTTTCGAGTGAAGCGGGCAGTAGGCCTTACAAAGCCAAACAACCTGCAACCACGCACTCCCATCCCATGGCCTTTTGCAGACAGGCCTCATTTCTCTAGCTCACACCCTAACTGCCAACACCCCTTCCCCTTCTCTCTCTGTCTCTCTCTCTCTGTCTCTCTCTCTCATTCTCTCTCTCTCGCAAATAGATACTTTACTTCCCAGGTGCAACAAAACAAGCCTTCTCGAGCTGGCAGATATGGGAAGGAAGGAAGGAAGGGCCAGTTTGGAAACTCAACTCAATTACCATAAATCCCCTGCTAAGGGTTATGGGAGGGAGGAATGAAGGAACTTTGCTTCAGGGAAAGGGCTGCTGCTGCTTCAGCATGTGAGGAGCGCAGCCACACGTTTCACCTTCCTCAGTATGTTGGTTTACAGGATGAGAGAGATCCTGAAACCTCACTCTAATAGGCTGAAGTGATGTGCTCGGTGGCCTGCTGGGACCTTTGCCCGTCAGGGCAAGGCGAATAGGCCTTCGTCAGGGCTTTGTCGGGGAGGGGCCAGGAGCCCTGCTCGCTTCAATCCCCTCACCGATAGACAGTTGCGGAAACTAGGATGCAAGAACCTTTCCTGGATGGGGTTTTGATTTTCGCGAAAAGTGTGTCAGCTTTGCTTTCAGCATGAGTCTGATTTCCCAAAAATGCATTTTGAACAATTTAAAGATTTGATCTGTGTTAACTGCTTGGAAGGCAGCTATGCTCACCACTATACCACCAACTCCTGCCTGTCTGGGCTATGTGATGGAGCGCCCCTTAGAAATAAGAATAAGTCATTGGCTGGGAATGAAAAAAGCTTGCGTTTGACGCAGAAGCAGTTCGCATCATGAGGTCTTGCCGGTCAGCCCAACATTTCCCCGGGACCCCTTAAAAAATTAGCTTGGTTTTAAGTTTGGTTTGATTGAACAGTACATTTTGTTGGCTGGGCTGGGACCCTCTCCTATTTAGCGCAAGAGTGGAACGAGGCAGCAAGTTCAAGGAATGACATTGCATCCAGGCACTTACAGCTCTTTGTGCCCTAATGCCATGACACAAAAACATAATTTGAAAAAACTTAGCAGAGGATGGTTTGGATCCATCGACCTCTGGGTTATGGGCCCAGCACGCTTCCGCTGCGCCACTCTGCTGGTTGGAGAACAAGAGTATTTCTGGGCTTTTACAGCCTACAAACCGACAACCCTAGACCCAGTTTCGAGTGAAGCGGGCAGTAGGCCTTACAAAGCCAAACAACCTGCAACCACGCACTCCCATCCCATGGCCTTTTGCAGACAGGCCTCATTTCTCTAGCTCACACCCTAACTGCCAACACCCCTTCCCCTTCTCTCTCTGTCTCTCTCTCTCTGTCTCTCTCTCTCATTCTCTCTCTCTCGCAAATAGATACTTTACTTCCCAGGTGCAACAAAACAAGCCTTCTCGAGCTGGCAGATATGGGAAGGAAGGAAGGAAGGGCCAGTTTGGAAACTCAACTCAATTACCATAAATCCCCTGCTAAGGGTTATGGGAGGGAGGAATGAAGGAACTTTGCTTCAGGGAAAGGGCTGCTGCTGCTTCAGCATGTGAGGAGCGCAGCCACACGTTTCACCTTCCTCAGTATGTTGGTTTACAGGATGAGAGAGATCCTGAAACCTCACTCTAATAGGCTGAGGTGCTGTGCTTGGTGGCCTGCTGGGACCTTTGCCCGTCAGGGCAAGGCGAATAGGCCTTTGTCAGGGCTTTGTCGGGGAGGGGCCAGGAGCCCTGCTCGCTTCAATCCCCTCACCGATAGACAGTTGCAGAAACTAGGATGCAAGAACCTTTCCTGGATGGGGTTTTGATTTTCACGAAAAGTTTGTCAGCTTTGCTTTCAGCATGAGTCTGATTTCCAAAAAATGCATTTTGAACAATTTAAAGATTTGATCTGCGTTGGCCGGGAATCGAACCCGGGTCAACTGCTTGGAAGGCAGCTATGCTCACTACTATACCACCAACGCCTGCCTGTCTGGGCTATCTGATGGAGCGCCCCTTAGAAATAAGAATAAGTCATTGGCTGGGAATGAAAAAAGCTTGCGTTTGACGCAGAAGCAGTTCGCATCATGAGGTCTTGCCGGTCAGCCCAACATTTCCCCGGGACCCCTTAAAAAAGGAGCTTGGTTTTAAGTTTGGTTTGATTGAACAGTACATTTTGTTGGCTGGGCTGGGACCCTCTCCTATTTAGCGCAAGAGTGGAACGAGGCAGCAAGTTCAAGGAATGACATTGCATCCAGGCACTTACAGCTCTTTGTGCCCTAATGCCATGACACAAAAACATAATTTGAAAAAACTTAGCAGAGGATGGTTTCGATCCATCAACCTCTGGGTTATGGGCCCAGCACGCTTCCGCTGCGCCACTCTGCTCGTTGGAGAACAAGAGCTTTTCTGGGCTTTTACAGCCTACAAACCGACAACCCTAGACCCAGTTTCGAGTGAAGCGGGCAGTAGGCCTTACAAAGCCAAACAACCTGCAACCGCGCACTCCCATCCCATGGCCTTTTGCAGACAGGCCTCATTTTTCTATCTCACACCCTAACTGCCAACACCCCTTCCCCTTCTCTCTCTGTCTCTCTCTCTCTGTCTCTCTCTCTCATTCTCTCTCTCTCGCAAATAGATACTTTACTTCCCAGGTGCAACAAAACAAGCCTTCTCGAGCTGGCAGATATGGGAAGGAAGGAAGGAAGGGCCAGTTTGGAAACTCACCTCAATTACCATAAATCCCCTGCTAAGGGTTATGGGAGGGAGAAATGAAGGAACTTTGCTTCAGGGAAAGGGCTGCTGCTGCTTCAGCATGTGAGGAGCGCAGCCACACGTTTCACCTTCCTCAGTATGTTGGTTTACAGGATGAGAGAGATCCTGAAACCTCACTCTAATAGGCTGAGGTGCTGTGCTCGGTGGCCTGCTGGGACCTTTGGCCGTCAGGGCAAGGCGAATAGGCCTTTGTCAGGCCTTCGTCAGGGCTTTGTCGGGGAGGGGCTAGGAGCCCTGCTCGCTTCAATCCCCTCACCGATAGACAGTTGCAGAAACTAGGATGCAAGAACCTTTCCTGGATGGGGTTTTGATTTTCACGAAAAGTGTGTCAGCTTTGCTTTCAGCATGAGTCTGATTTCCAAAAAATGCATTTTGAACAATTTAAAGATTTGATCTGCGTTGGCCGGGAAACAAACCCGGGTCAACTGCTTGGAAGGCAGCTATGCTCACCACTATACCACCAACGCCAGCCTGTCTGGGCTATCTGATGGAGCGCCCCTTAGAAATAAGAATAAGTCATTGGCTGGGAATGAAAAAAGCTTGCGTTTGACGCAGAAGCAGTTCGCATCATGATGTCTTGCCGGTCAGCCCAACATTTCCCCGGGACCCCTTAAAAAAGGAGCTTGGTTTTAAGTTTGGTTTGATTGAACAGTACATTTTGTTGGCTGGGCTGGGACCCTCTCCTATTTAGCGCAAGAGTGGAACGAGGCAGCAAGTTCAAGGAATGACATTGCATCCAGGCACTTACAGCTCTTTGTGCCCTAATGCCATGACACAAAAACATAATTTGAAAAAACTTAGCAGAGGATGGTTTCGATCCATCAACCTCTGGGTTATGGGCCCAGCACGCTTCCGCTGCGCCACTCTGCTCGTTGGAGAACAAGAGCTTTTCTGGGCTTTTACAGCCTACAAACCGACAACCCTAGACCCAGTTTCGAGTGAAGCGGGCAGTAGGCCTTACAAAGCCAAACAACCTGCAACCGCGCACTCCCATCCCATGGCCTTTTGCAGACAGGCCTCATTTCTCTTGCTCACACCCTAACTGCCAACACCCCTTCCCCTTCTCTCTCTGTCTCTCTCTCTCTGTCTCTCTCTCTCATTCTCTCTCTCTCGCAAATAGATACTTTACTTCCCAGGTGCAACAAAACAAGCCTTCTCGAGCTGGCAGATATGGGAAGGAAGGAAGGAAGGGCCAGTTTGGAAACTCAACTCAATTACCATAAATCCCCTGCTAAGGGTTATGGGAGGGAGGAATGAAGGAACTTTGCTTCAGGGAAAGGGCTGCTGCTGCTTCAGCATGTGAGGAGCGCAGCCACACGTTTCACCTTCCTCAGTATGTTGGTTTACAGGATGAGAGAGATCCTGAAACCTCACTCTAATAGGCTGAAGTGATGTGCTCGGTGGCCTGCTGGGACCTTTGCCCGTCAGGGCAAGGCGAATAGGCCTTCGTCAGGGCTTTGTCGGGGAGGGGCCAGGAGCCCTGCTCGCTTCAATCCCCTCACCGATAGACAGTTGCGGAAACTAGGATGCAAGAACCTTTCCTGGATGGGGTTTTGATTTTCGCGAAAAGTGTGTCAGCTTTGCTTTCAGCATGAGTCTGATTTCCCAAAAATGCATTTTGAACAATTTAAAGATTTGATCTGTGTTAACTGCTTGGAAGGCAGCTATGCTCACCACTATACCACCAACTCCTGCCTGTCTGGGCTATGTGATGGAGCGCCCCTTAGAAATAAGAATAAGTCATTGGCTGGGAATGAAAAAAGCTTGTGTTTGACGCAGAAGCAGTTCGCATCATGAGGTCTTGCCGGTCAGCCCAACATTTCCCCGGGACCCCTTAAAAAATTAGCTTGGTTTTAAGTTTGGTTTGATTGAACAGTACATTTTGTTGGCTGGGCTGGGACCCTCTCCTATTTAGCGCAAGAGTGGAACGAGGCAGCAAGTTCAAGTAATGACATTGCATCCAGGCACTTACAGCTCTTTGTGCCCTAATGCCATGACACAAAAACATAATTTGAAAAAACTTAGCAGAGGATGGTTTGGATCCATCGACCTCTGGGTTATGGGCCCAGCACGCTTCCGCTGCGCCACTCTGCTGGTTGGAGAACAAGAGTATTTCTGGGCTTTTACAGCCTACAAACCGACAACCCTAGACCCAGTTTCGAGTGAAGCGGGCAGTAGGCCTTACAAAGCCAAACAACCTGCAACCACGCACTCCCATCCCATGGCCTTTTGCAGACAGGCCTCATTTCTCTAGCTCACACCCTAACTGCCAACACCCCTTCCCCTTCTCTCTCTGTCTCTCTCTCTCTGTCTCTCTCTCTCATTCTCTCTCTCTCGCAAATAGATACTTTACTTCCCAGGTGCAACAAAACAAGCCTTCTCGAGCTGGCAGATATGGGAAGGAAGGAAGGAAGGGCCAGTTTGGAAACTCAACTCAATTACCATAAATCCCCTGCTAAGGGTTATGGGAGGGAGGAATGAAGGAACTTTGCTTCAGGGAAAGGGCTGCTGCTGCTTCAGCATGTGAGGAGCGCAGCCACACGTTTCACCTTCCTCAGTATGTTGGTTTACAGGATGAGAGAGATCCTGAAACCTCACTCTAATAGGCTAAGGTGCTGTGCTTGGTGGCCTGCTGGGACCTTTGCCCGTCAGGGCAAGGCGAATAGGCCTTTGTCAGGGCTTTGTCGGGGAGGGGCCAGGAGCCCTGCTCGCTTCAATCCCCTCACCGATAGACAGTTGCAGAAACTAGGATGCAAGAACCTTTCCTGGATGGGGTTTTGATTTTCACGAAAAGTTTGTCAGCTTTGCTTTCAGCATGAGTCTGATTTCCAAAAAATGCATTTTGAACAATTTAAAGATTTGATCTGCGTTGGCCGGGAATCGAACCCGGGTCAACTGCTTGGAAGGCAGCTATGCTCACTACTATACCACCAACGCCTGCCTGTCTGGGCTATCTGATGGAGCGCCCCTTAGAAATAAGAATAAGTCATTGGCTGGGAATGAAAAAAGCTTGCGTTTGACGCAGAAGCAGTTCGCATCATGAGGTCTTGCCGGTCAGCCCAACATTTCCCCGGGACCCCTTAAAAAAGGAGCTTGGTTTTAAGTTTGGTTTGATTGAACAGTACATTTTGTTGGCTGGGCTGGGACCCTCTCCTATTTAGCGCAAGAGTGGAACGAGGCAGCAAGTTCAAGGAATGACATTGCATCCAGGCACTTACAGCTCTTTGTGCCCTAATGCCATGACACAAAAACATAATTTGAAAAAACTTAGCAGAGGATGGTTTCGATCCATCAACCTCTGGGTTATGGGCCCAGCACGCTTCCGCTGCGCCACTCTGCTCGTTGGAGAACAAGAGCTTTTCTGGGCTTTTACAGCCTACAAACCGACAACCCTAGACCCAGTTTCGAGTGAAGCGGGCAGTAGGCCTTACAAAGCCAAACAACCTGCAACCGCGCACTCCCATCCCATGGCCTTTTGCAGACAGGCCTCATTTTTCTATCTCACACCCTAACTGCCAACACCCCTTCCCCTTCTCTCTCTGTCTCTCTCTCTCTGTCTCTCTCTCTCATTCTCTCTCTCTCGCAAATAGATACTTTACTTCCCAGGTGCAACAAAACAAGCCTTCTCGAGCTGGCAGATATGGGAAGGAAGGAAGGAAGGGCCAGTTTGGAAACTCACCTCAATTACCATAAATCCCCTGCTAAGGGTTATGGGAGGGAGAAATGAAGGAACTTTGCTTCAGGGAAAGGGCTGCTGCTGCTTCAGCATGTGAGGAGCGCAGCCACACGTTTCACCTTCCTCAGTATGTTGGTTTACAGGATGAGAGAGATCCTGAAACCTCACTCTAATAGGCTGAGGTGCTGTGCTCGGTGGCCTGCTGGGACCTTTGGCCGTCAGGGCAAGGCGAATAGGCCTTTGTCAGGCCTTCGTCAGGGCTTTGTCGGGGAGGGGCTAGGAGCCCTGCTCGCTTCAATCCCCTCACCGATAGACAGTTGCAGAAACTAGGATGCAAGAACCTTTCCTGGATGGGGTTTTGATTTTCACGAAAAGTGTGTCAGCTTTGCTTTCAGCATGAGTCTGATTTCCAAAAAATGCATTTTGAACAATTTAAAGATTTGATCTGCGTTGGCCGGGAAACAAACCCGGGTCAACTGCTTGGAAGGCAGCTATGCTCACCACTATACCACCAACGCCAGCCTGTCTGGGCTATCTGATGGAGCGCCCCTTAGAAATAAGAATAAGTCATTGGCTGGGAATGAAAAAAGCTTGCGTTTGACGCAGAAGCAGTTCGCATCATGATGTCTTGCCGGTCAGCCCAACATTTCCCCGGGACCCCTTAAAAAAGGAGCTTGGTTTTAAGTTTGGTTTGATTGAACAGTACATTTTGTTGGCTGGGCTGGGACCCTCTCCTATTTAGCGCAAGAGTGGAACGAGGCAGCAAGTTCAAGGAATGACATTGCATCCAGGCACTTACAGCTCTTTGTGCCCTAATGCCATGACACAAAAACATAATTTGAAAAAACTTAGCAGAGGATGGTTTCGATCCATCAACCTCTGGGTTATGGGCCCAGCACGCTTCCGCTGCGCCACTCTGCTCGTTGGAGAACAAGAGCTTTTCTGGGCTTTTACAGCCTACAAACCGACAACCCTAGACCCAGTTTCGAGTGAAGCGGGCAGTAGGCCTTACAAAGCCAAACAACCTGCAACCGCGCACTCCCATCCCATGGCCTTTTGCAGACAGGCCTCATTTCTCTTGCTCACACCCTAACTGCCAACACCCCTTCCCCTTCTCTCTCTGTCTCTCTCTCTCTGTCTCTCTCTCTCATTCTCTCTCTCTCGCAAATAGATACTTTACTTCCCAGGTGCAACAAAACAAGCCTTCTCGAGCTGGCAGATATGGGAAGGAAGGAAGGAAGGGCCAGTTTGGAAACTCAACTCAATTACCATAAATCCCCTGCTAAGGGTTATGGGAGGGAGGAATGAAGGAACTTTGCTTCAGGGAAAGGGCTGCTGCTGCTTCAGCATGTGAGGAGCGCAGCCACACGTTTCACCTTCCTCAGTATGTTGGTTTACAGGATGAGAGAGATCCTGAAACCTCACTCTAATAGGCTGAAGTGATGTGCTCGGTGGCCTGCTGGGACCTTTGCCCGTCAGGGCAAGGCGAATAGGCCTTCGTCAGGGCTTTGTCGGGGAGGGGCCAGGAGCCCTGCTCGCTTCAATCCCCTCACCGATAGACAGTTGCGGAAACTAGGATGCAAGAACCTTTCCTGGATGGGGTTTTGATTTTCGCGAAAAGTGTGTCAGCTTTGCTTTCAGCATGAGTCTGATTTCCCAAAAATGCATTTTGAACAATTTAAAGATTTGATCTGTGTTAACTGCTTGGAAGGCAGCTATGCTCACCACTATACCACCAACTCCTGCCTGTCTGGGCTATGTGATGGAGCGCCCCTTAGAAATAAGAATAAGTCATTGGCTGGGAATGAAAAAAGCTTGTGTTTGACGCAGAAGCAGTTCGCATCATGAGGTCTTGCCGGTCAGCCCAACATTTCCCCGGGACCCCTTAAAAAATTAGCTTGGTTTTAAGTTTGGTTTGATTGAACAGTACATTTTGTTGGCTGGGCTGGGACCCTCTCCTATTTAGCGCAAGAGTGGAACGAGGCAGCAAGTTCAAGGAATGACATTGCATCCAGGCACTTACAGCTCTTTGTGCCCTAATGCCATGACACAAAAACATAATTTGAAAAAACTTAGCAGAGGATGGTTTGGATCCATCGACCTCTGGGTTATGGGCCCAGCACGCTTCCGCTGCGCCACTCTGCTGGTTGGAGAACAAGAGCTTTTCTGGGCTTTTACAGCCTACAAACCGACAACCCTAGACCCAGTTTCGAGTGAAGCGGGCAGTAGGCCTTACAAAGCCAAACAACCTGCAACCACGCACTCCCATCCCATGGCCTTTTGCAGACAGGCCTCATTTCTCTAGCTCACACCCTAACTGCCAACACCCCTTCCCCTTCTCTCTCTGTCTCTCTCTCTCTGTCTCTCTCTCTCATTCTCTCTCTCTCGCAAATAGATACTTTACTTCCCAGGTGCAACAAAACAAGCCTTCTCGAGCTGGCAGATATGGGAAGGAAGGAAGGAAGGGCCAGTTTGGAAACTCAACTCAATTACCATAAATCCCCTGCTAAGGGTTATGGGAGGGAGGAATGAAGGAACTTTGCTTCAGGGAAAGGGCTGCTGCTGCTTCAGCATGTGAGGAGCGCAGCCACACGTTTCACCTTCCTCAGTATGTTGGTTTACAGGATGAGAGAGATCCTGAAACCTCACTCTAATAGGCTGAGGTGCTGTGCTTGGTGGCCTGCTGGGACCTTTGCCCGTCAGGGCAAGGCGAATAGGCCTTTGTCAGGGCTTTGTCGGGGAGGGGCCAGGAGCCCTGCTCGCTTCAATCCCCTCACCGATAGACAGTTGCAGAAACTAGGATGCAAGAACCTTTCCTGGATGGGGTTTTGATTTTCACGAAAAGTTTGTCAGCTTTGCTTTCAGCATGAGTCTGATTTCCAAAAAATGCATTTTGAACAATTTAAAGATTTGATCTGCGTTGGCCGGGAATCGAACCCGGGTCAACTGCTTGGAAGGCAGCTATGCTCACTACTATACCACCAACGCCTGCCTGTCTGGGTTATCTGATGGAGCGCCCCTTAGAAATAAGAATAAGTCATTGGCTGGGAATGAAAAAAGCTTGCGTTTGACGCAGAAGCAGTTCGCATCATGAGGTCTTGCCGGTCAGCCCAACATTTCCCCGGGACCCCTTAAAAAAGGAGCTTGGTTTTAAGTTTGGTTTGATTGAACAGTACATTTTGTTGGCTGGGCTGGGACCCTCTCCTATTTAGCGCAAGAGTGGAACGAGGCAGCAAGTTCAAGGAATGACATTGCATCCAGGCACTTACAGCTCTTTGTGCCCTAATGCCATGACACAAAAACATAATTTGAAAAAACTTAGCAGAGGATGGTTTCGATCCATCAACCTCTGGGTTATGGGCCCAGCACTCTTCCGCTGCGCCACTCTGCTCGTTGGAGAACAAGAGCTTTTCTGGGCTTTTACAGCCTACAAACCGACAACCCTAGACCCAGTTTCGAGTGAAGCGGGCAGTAGGCCTTACAAAGCCAAACAACCTGCAACCGCGCACTCCCATCCCATGGCCTTTTGCAGACAGGCCTCATTTTTCTATCTCACACCCTAACTGCCAACACCCCTTCCCCTTCTCTCTCTGTCTCTCTCTCTCTGTCTCTCTCTCTCATTCTCTCTCTCTCGCAAATAGATACTTTACTTCCCAGGTGCAACAAAACAAGCCTTCTCGAGCTGGCAGATATGGGAAGGAAGGAAGGAAGGGCCAGTTTGGAAACTCACCTCAATTACCATAAATCCCCTGCTAAGGGTTATGGGAGGGAGAAATGAAGGAACTTTGCTTCAGGGAAAGGGCTGCTGCTGCTTCAGCATGTGAGGAGCGCAGCCACACGTTTCACCTTCCTCAGTATGTTGGTTTACAGGATGAGAGAGATCCTGAAACCTCACTCTAATAGGCTGAGGTGCTGTGCTCGGTGGCCTGCTGGGACCTTTGGCCGTCAGGGCAAGGCGAATAGGCCTTTGTCAGGCCTTCGTCAGGGCTTTGTCGGGGAGGGGCTAGGAGCCCTGCTCGCTTCAATCCCCTCACCGATAGACAGTTGCAGAAACTAGGATGCAAGAACCTTTCCTGGATGGGGTTTTGATTTTCACGAAAAGTGTGTCAGCTTTGCTTTCAGCATGAGTCTGATTTCCAAAAAATGCATTTTGAACAATTTAAAGATTTGATCTGCGTTGGCCGGGAAACAAACCCGGGTCAACTGCTTGGAAGGCAGCTATGCTCACCACTATACCACCAACGCCAGCCTGTCTGGGCTATCTGATGGAGCGCCCCTTAGAAATAAGAATAAGTCATTGGCTGGGAATGAAAAAAGCTTGCGTTTGACGCAGAAGCAGTTCGCATCATGATGTCTTGCCGGTCAGCCCAACATTTCCCCGGGACCCCTTAAAAAAGGAGCTTGGTTTTAAGTTTGGTTTGATTGAACAGTACATTTTGTTGGCTGGGCTGGGACCCTCTCCTATTTAGCGCAAGAGTGGAACGAGGCAGCAAGTTCAAGGAATGACATTGCATCCAGGCACTTACAGCTCTTTGTGCCCTAATGCCATGACACAAAAACATAATTTGAAAAAACTTAGCAGAGGATGGTTTCGATCCATCAACCTCTGGGTTATGGGCCCAGCACGCTTCCGCTGCGCCACTCTGCTCGTTGGAGAACAAGAGCTTTTCTGGGCTTTTACAGCCTACAAACCGACAACCCTAGACCCAGTTTCGAGTGAAGCGGGCAGTAGGCCTTACAAAGCCAAACAACCTGCAACCGCGCACTCCCATCCCATGGCCTTTTGCAGACAGGCCTCATTTTTCTAGCTCACACCCTAACTGCCAACACCCCTTCCCCTTCTCTCTCTGTCTCTCTCTCTCTGTCTCTCTCTCTCATTCTCTCTCTCTCGCAAATAGATACTTTACTTCCCAGGTGCAACAAAACAAGCCTTCTCGAGCTGGCAGATATGGGAAGGAAGGAAGGAAGGGCCAGTTTGGAAACTCAACTCAATTACCATAAATCCCCTGCTAAGGGTTATGGGAGGGAGAAATGAAGGAACTTTGCTTCAGGGAAAGGGCTGCTGCTGCTTCAGCATGTGAGGAGCGCAGCCACACGTTTCACCTTCCTCAGTATGTTGGTTTACAGGATGAGAGAGATCCTGAAACCTCACTCTAATAGGCTGAGGTGCTGTGCTCGGTGGCCTGCTGGGACCTTTGGCCGTCAGGGCAAGGCGAATAGGCCTTTGTCAGGCCTTCGTCAGGGCTTTGTCGGGGAGGGGCTAGGAGCCCTGCTCGCTTCAATCCCCTCACCGATAGACAGTTGCAGAAACTAGGATGCAAGAACCTTTCCTGGATGGGGTTTTGATTTTCACGAAAAGTCTGTCAGCTTTGCTTTCAGCATGAGTCTGATTTCCAAAAAATGCATTTTGAACAATTTAAAGATTTGATCTGCGTTGGCCGGGAAACAAACCCGGGTCAACTGCTTGGAAGGCAGCTATGCTCACCACTATACCACCAACGCCTGCCTGTCTGGGCTATCTGATGGAGCGCCCCTTAGAAATAAGAATAAGTCATTGGCTGGGAATGAAAAAAGCTTGCGTTTGACGCAGAAGCAGTTCGCATCATGATGTCTTGCCGGTCAGCCCAACATTTCCCCGGGACCCCTTAAAAAAGGAGCTTGGTTTTAAGTTTGGTTTGATTGAACAGTACATTTTGTTGGCTGGGCTGGGCCCCTCTCCTATTTAGCGCAAGAGTGGAACGAGGCAGCAAGTTCAAGGAATGACATTGCATCCAGGCACTTACAGCTCTTTGTGCCCTAATGCCATGACACAAAAACATAATTTGAAAAAACTTAGCAGAGGATGGTTTCGATCCATCGACCTCTGGGTTATGGGCCCAGCACGCTTCCGCTGCGCCACTCTGCTGATTGGAGAACAAGAGCTTTTCTGGGCTTTTACAGCCTACAAACCGACAACCCTAGACCCAGTTTCGAGTGAAGCGGGCAGTAGGCCTTACAAAGCCAAACAACCTGCAACCACGCACTCCCATCCCATGGCCTTTTGCAGACAGGCCTCATTTCTCTAGCTCACACCCTAACTGCCAACACCCCTTCCCCTTCTCTCTCTGTCTCTCTCTCTCTGTCTCTCTCTCTCTCGCAAATAGATACTTTACTTCCCAGGTGCAACAAAACAAGCCTTCTCGAGCTGGCAGATATGGGAAGGAAGGAAGGAAGGGCCAGTTTGGAAACTCAACTCAATTACCATAAATCCCCTGCTAAGGGTTATGGGAGGGAGGAATGAAGGAACTTTGCTTCAGGGAAAGGGCTGCTGCTGCTTCAGCATGTGAGGAGCGCAGCCACACGTTTCACCTTCCTCAGTATGTTGGTTTACAGGATGAGAGAGATCCTGAAACCTCACTCTAATAGGCTGAGGTGCTGTGCTCGGTGGCCTGCTGGGACCTTTGCCCGTCAGGGCAAGGCGAATAGGCCTTTGTCAGGCCTTTGTCGGGGAGGGGCCAGGAGCCCTGCTCGCTTCAATCCCCTCACCGATAGACAGTTGCAGAAACTAGGATGCAAGAACCTTTCCTGGATGGGGTTTTGATTTTCACGAAAGGTGTGTCAGCTTTGCTTTCAGCATGAGTCTGATTTCCAAAAAATGCATTTTGAACAATTTAAAGATTTGATCTGCGTTGGCCGGGAATCGAACCCGGGTCAACTGCTTGGAAGGCAACTATGCTCACCACTATACCACCAACGCCTGCCTGTCTGGACTATCTGATGCAGCGCCCCTTAGAAATAAGAATAAGTCATTGGCTGGGAATGAAAAAAGCTTGCGTTTGACGCAGAAGCAGTTCGCATCATGAGGTCTTGCCGGTCAGCCCAACATTTCCCCGGGACCCCTAAAAAAGGAGCTTGGTTTTAAGTTTGGTTTGATTGAACAGTACATTTTGTTGGCTGGGCTGGGCCCCTCTCCTATTTAGCGCAAGAGTGGAACGAGGCAGCAAGTTCAAGGAATGACATTGCATCCAGGCACTTACAGCTCTTTGTGCCCTAATGCCATGACACAAAAACATAATTTGAAAAAAGTTAGCAGAGGATGGTTTCGATCCATCGACCTCTGGGTTATGGGCCCAGCACGCTTCCGCTGCCCCACTCTGCTGGTTGGAGAACAAGAGCTTTTCTGGGCTTTTACAGCCTACAAACCGACAACCCTAGACCCAGTTTCGAGTGAAGCGGGCAGTAGGCCTTACAAAGCCAAACAACCTGCAACCACGCACTCCCATCCCATGGCCTTTTGCAGACAGGCCTCATTTCTCTAGCTCACACCCTAACTGCCAACACCCCTTCCCCTTCTCTCTCTGTCTCTCTCTCTCTGTCTCTCTCTCTCGCAAATAGATACTTTACTTCCCAGGTGCAACAAAACAAGCCTTCTCGAGCTGGCAGATATGGGAAGGAAGGAAGGAAGGGCCAGTTTGGAAACTCAACTCAATTACCATAAATCCCCTGCTAAGGGTTATGGGAGGGAGGAATGAAGGAACTTTGCTTCAGGGAAAGGGCTGCTGCTGCTTCAGCATGTGAGGAGCGCAGCCACACGTTTCACCTTCCTCAGTATGTTGGTTTACAGGATGAGAGAGATCCTGAAACCTCACTCTAATAGGCTGAGGTGCTGTGCTCGGTGGCCTGCTAGGACCTTTGCCCGTCAGGGCAAGGCGAATAGGCCTTTGTCAGGCCTTCGTCAGGGCTTTGTCGGGGAGGGGCCAGGAGCCCTGCTCGCTTCAATCCCCTCACCGATAGACAGTTGCAGAAACTAGGATGCAAGAACCTTTCCTGGATGGGGTTTTGATTTTCACGAAAAGTGTGTCAGCTTTGCTTTCAGCATGAGTCTGATTTCCAAAAAATGCATTTTGAACAATTTAAAGATTTGATCTGCGTTGGCCGGGAATCGAACCCGGGTCAACTGCTTGGAAGGCAGCTATGCTCACCACTATACCACCAACGCCTGCCTGTCTGGACTATCTGATGCAGCGCCCCTTAGAAATAAGAATAAGTCATTGGCTGGGAATGAAAAAAGCTTGCGTTTGACGCAGAAGCAGTTCGCATCATGAGGTCTTGCCGGTCAGCCCAACATTTCCCCGGGACCCCTAAAAAAGGAGCTTGGTTTTAAGTTTGGTTTGATTGAACAGTACATTTTGTTGGCTGGGCTGGGACCCTCTCCTATTTAGCGCAAGAGTGGAACGAGGCAGCAAGTTCAAGGAATGACATTGCATCCAGGCACTTACAGCTCTTTGTGCCCTAATGCCATGACACAAAAACATAATTTGAAAAAACTTAGCAGAGAATGGTTTCGATCCATCGACCTCTGGGTTATGGGCCCAGCACACTTCCACTGTGCCACTCTGCTGGTTGGAGAACAAGAGCTTTTCTGGGCTTTTACAGCCTACAAACCGACAACCCTAGACCCAGTTTCGAGTGAAGCGGGCAGTAGGCCTTACAAAGCCAAACAACCTGCAACCACGCACTCCCATCCCATGGCCTTTTGCAGACAGGCCTCATTTCTCTAGCTCACACCCTAACTGCCAACACCCCTTCCCCTTCTCTCTCTGTCTCTCTCTCTCTGTCTCTCTCTCTCATTCTCTCTCTCTCGCAAATAGATACTTTACTTCCCAGGTGCAACAAAACAAGCCTTCTCGAGCTGGCAGATATGGGAAGGAAGGAAGGAAGGGCCAGTTTGGAAACTCAACTCAATTACCATAAATCCCCTGCTAAGGGTTATGGGAGGGAGGAATGAAGGAACTTTGCTTCAGGGAAAGGGCTGCTGCTGCTTCAGCATGTGAGGAGCGCAGCCACACGTTTCACCTTCCTCAGTATGTTGGTTTACAGGATGATAGAGATCCTGAAACCTCACTCTAATAGGCTGAGGTGCTGTGCTCGGTGGCCTGCTGGGACCTTTGCCCGTCAGGGCAAGGCGAATAGGCCTTTGTCAGGCCTTCGTCAGGGCTTTGTTGGGGAGGGGCCAGGAGCCCTGCTCGCTTCAATCCCCTCACCGATAGACAGTTGCAGAAACTAGGATGCAAGAACCTTTCCTGGATGGGGTTTTGATTTTCACGAAAAGTGTGTCAGCTTTGCTTTCAGCATGAGTCTGATTTCCGAAAAATGCATTTTGAACAATTTAAAGATTTGATCTGCGTTGGCCCGGAATCGAACCCGGGTCAACTGCTTGGAAGGCAGCTATGCTCACCACTATACCACCAACGCCTGCCTGTTTGGACTATCTGATGGAGCGCCCCTTAGAAATAAGAATAAGTCATTGGCTGGGAATGAAAAAAGCTTGCGTTTGACGCAGAAGCAGTTCGCATCATGAGGTCTTGCCGGTCAGCCCAACATTTCCCCGGGACCCCTTAAAAAAAGAGCTTGGTTTTAAATTTGGTTTGATTGAACAGTACATTTTGTTGGCTGGGCTGGGACCCTCTCCTATTTAGCGCAAGAGTGGAACGAGGCAGCAAGTTCAAGGAATGACATTGCATCCAGGCACTTACAGCTCTTTGTGCCCTAATGCCATGACACAAAAACATAATTTGAAAAAACTTAGCAGAGGATGGTTTCGATCCATCGACCTCTGGGTTATGGGCCCAGCACGCTTCCGCTGCGCCACTCTGCTGGCTGGAGAACGAGAGCTTTTCGGGGCTTTTACAGCCTACAAACCGACAACCCTAGACCCAGTTTCGAGTGAAGCGGGCAGTAGGCCTTACAAAGCCAAACAACCTGCAACCACGCACTCCCATCCCATGGCCTTTTGCAGACAGGCCTCATTTCTCTAGCTCACACCCTAACTGCCAACACCCCTTCCCCTTCTCTCTCTGTCTCTCTCTCTCTGTCTCTCTCTCTCATTCTCTCTCTCTCGCAAATAGATACTTTACTTCCCAGGTGCAACAAAACAAGCCTTCTCGAGCTGGCAGATATGGGAAGGAAGGAAGGAAGGGCCAGTTTGGAAACTCAACTCAATTACCATAAATCCCCTGCTAAGGGTTATGGGAGGGAGGAATGAAGGAACTTTGCTTCAGGGAAAGGGCTGCTGCTGCTTCAGCATGTGAGGAGCGCAGCCACACGTTTCACCTTCCTCAGTATGTTGGTTTACAGGATGAGAGAGATCCTGAAACCTCACTCTAATAGGCTGAGGTGCTGTGCTCGGTGGCCTGCTGGGACCTTTGCCCGTCAGGGCAAGGCGAATAGGCCTTTGTCAGGCCTTCGTCAGGGCTTTGTCGGGGAGGGGCCAGGAGCCCTGCTCGCTTCAATCCCCTCACCGATAGACAGTTGCAGAAACTAGGATGCAAGAACCTTTCCTGGATGGGGTTTTGATTTTCGCGAAAAGTGTGTCAGCTTTGCTTTCAGCATGAGTCTGATTTCCAAAAAATGCATTTCGAACAATTTAAAGATTTGATCTGCGAATCGAGCCCGGGTCAATTGCTTGGAAGGCAGCTATGCTCACCACTATACCACCAACGCCTGCCTGTCTGGGCTATGTGATGGAGCGCCCCTTAGAAATAAGAATAAGTCATTGGCTGGGAATGAAAAAAGCTTGCGTTTGACGCAGAAGCAGTTCGCATCATGAGGTCTTGCCGGTCAGCCCAACATTTCCCCGGGACCCCTTAAAAAAGGAGCTTGGTTTTAAGTTTGGTTTGATTGAACAGTACATTTTGTTGGCTGGGCTGGGACCCTCTCCTATTTAGCGCAAGAGTGGAACGAGGCAGCAAGTTCAAGGAATGACATTGCATCCAGGCACTTACAGCTCTTTGTGCCCTAATGCCATGACACAAAAACACAATTTGAAAAAACTTAGCAGAGGATGGTTTCGATCCATCGACCTCTGGGTTATGGGCCCAGCACGCTTCCGCTGCGCCACTCTGCTGGTTGGAGAACAAGAGCTTTTCTGGGCTTTTACAGCCTACAAACCGACAACCCTAGACCCAGTTTCGAGTGAAGCGGGCAGTAGGCCTTACAAAGCCAAACAACCTGCAACCACGCACTCCCATCCCATGGCCTTTTGCAGACAGGCCTCATTTTTCTAGCTCACACCCTAACTGCCAACACCCCTTCCCCTTCTCTCTCTGTCTCTCTCTCTCTCTGTCTCTCTCTCTCATTCTCTCTCTCTCGCAAATAGATACTTTACTTCCCAGGTGCAACAAAACAAGCCTTCTCGAGCTGGCAGATATGGGAAGGAAGGAAGGAAGGGCCAGTTTGGAAACTCAACTCAATTACCATAAATCCCCTGCTAAGGGTTATGGGAGGGAGGAATGAAGGAACTTTGCTTCAGGGAAAGGGCTGCTGCTGCTTCAGCATGTGAGGAGCGCAGCCACACGTTTCACCTTCCTCAGTATGTTGGTTTACAGGATGAGAGAGATCCTGAAACCTCACTCTAATAGGCTGAGGTGCTGTGCTCGGTGGCCTGCTGGGACCTTTGCCCGTCAGGGCAAGGCGAATAGGCCTTTGTCAGGCCTTCGTCAGGGCTTTGTCGGGGATGGGCCAGGAGCCCTGCTCGCTTCAATCCCCTCACCGATAGACAGTTGCAGAAACTAGGATGCAAGAACCTTTCCTGGATGGGGTTTTGATTTTCGCGAAAAGTGTGTCAGCTTTGCTTTCAGCATGAGTCTGATTTCCAAAAAATGCATTTTGAACAATTTAAAGATTTGATCTGCGTTGGCCGGGAATAAAACCCGGGTCACTGCTTGGAAGGCAGCTATGCTCACCACTATACCACCAACGCCTGCCTGTCTGGGCTATGTGATGGAGCGCCCCTTAGAAATAAGAATAAGTCATTGGCTGGGAATGAAAAAGCTTGCGTTTGACGCAGAAGCAGTTTGCATCATGAGGTCTTGCCGGTCAGCCCAACATTTCCCCGGGACCCCTTAAAAAAGGAGCTTGGTTTTAAGTTTGGTTTGATTGAACAGTACATTTTGTTGGCTGGGCTGGGACCCTCTCCTATTTAGCGCAAGAGTGGAACGAGGCAGCAAGTTCAAGGAATGACATTGCATCCAGGCACTTACAGCTCTTTGTGCCCTAATGCCATGACACAAAAACATAATTTGAAAAAACTTAGCAGAGGATGGTTTCGATCCATCGACCTGAAGCGTGCGCCACTCTGCTGGCTGGAGAACGAGAGCTTTTCGGGGCTTTTACAGCCTACAAAACGACAACCCTAGACCCAGTTTCGAGTGAAGCGGGCAGTAGGCCTTACAAAGCCAAACAACCTGCAACCACGCACTCCCATCCCATGGCCTTTTGCAGACAGGCCTCATTTCTCTAGCTCACACCCTAACTGCCAACACCCCTTCCCCTTCTCTCTCTGTCTCTCTCTCTCTGTCTCTCTCTCTCATTCTCTCTCTCTCGCAAATAGATACTTTACTTCCCAGGTGCAACAAAACAAGCCTTCTCGAGCTGGCAGATATGGGAAGGAAGGAAGGAAGGAAGGGCCAGTTTGGAAACTCAACTCAATTACCATAAATCCCCTGCTAAGGGTTATGGGAGGGAGGAATGAAGGAACTTTGCTTCAGGGAAAGGGCTGCTGCTGCTTCAGCATGTGAGGAGCGCAGCCACACGTTTCACCTTCCTCAGTATGTTGGTTTACAGGATGAGAGAGATCCTGAAACCTCACTCTAATAGGCTGAAGTGATGTGCTCGGTGGCCTGCTGGGACCTTTGCCCGTCAGGGCAAGGCGAATAGGCCTTCGTCAGGGCTTTGTCGGGGAGGGGCCAGGAGCCCTGCTCGCTTCAATCCCCTCACCGATAGACAGTTGCGGAAACTAGGATGCAAGAACCTTTCCTGGATGGGGTTTTGATTTTCGCGAAAAGTGTGTCAGCTTTGCTTTCAGCATGAGTCTGATTTCCCAAAAATGCATTTTGAACAATTTAAAGATTTGATCTGTGTTAACTGCTTGGAAGGCAGCTATGCTCACCACTATACCACCAACTCCTGCCTGTCTGGGCTATGTGATGGAGCGCCCCTTAGAAATAAGAATAAGTCATTGGCTGGGAATGAAAAAAGCTTGCATTTGACGCAGAAGCAGTTCGCATCATGAGGTCTTGCCGGTCAGCCCAACATTTCCCCGGGACCCCTTAAAAAAAGAGCTTGGTTTTAAGTTTGGTTTGATTGAACAGTACATTTTGTTGGCTGGGCTGGGACCCTCTCCTATTTAGCGCAAGAGTGGAACGAGGCAGCAAGTTCAAGGAATGACATTGCATCCAGGCACTTACAGCTCTTTGTGCCCTAATGCCATGACACAAAAACATAATTTGAAAAAACTTAGCAGAGGATGGTTTCAATCCATCGATCTCTGGGTTATGGGCCCAGCACGCTTCCGCTGCGCCACTCTGCTGGTTGGAGAACAAGAGCTTTTCTGGGCTTTTACAGCCTACAAACCGACAACCCTAGACCCAGTTTCGAGTGAAGCGGCAGTAGGCCTTACAAAGCCAAACAAACTGCAACCACGCACTCCCATCCCATGGCCTTTTGCAGACAGGCCTCATTTCTCTAGCTCACACCCTAACTGCCAACACCCCTTCCCCTTCTCTCTCTGTCTCTCTCTCTCTGTCTCTCTCTCTCATTCTCTCTCTCTCGCAAATAGATACTTTACTTCCCAGGTGCAACAAAACAAGCCTTCTCGAGCTGGCAGATATGGGAAGGAAGGAAGGAAGGGCCAGTTTGGAAACTCAACTCAATTACCATAAATCCCCTGCTAAGGGTTATGGGAGGGAGGAATGAAGGAACTTTGCTTCAGGGAAAGGGCTGCTGCTGCTTCAGCATGTGAGGAGCGCAGCCACACGTTTCACCTTCCTCAGTATGTTGGTTTACAGGATGAGAGAGATCCTGAAACCTCACTCTAATAGGCTGAGGTGCTGTGCTCGGTGGCCTGCTGGGACCTTTGCCCGTCAGGGCAAGGCGAATAGGCCTTTGTCAGGCCTTCGTCAGGCCTTTGTCGGGGAGGGGCCAGGAGCCCTGCTCGCTTCAATCCCCTCACCGATAGACAGTTGCAGAAACTAGGATGCAAGAACCTTTCCTGGATGGGGTTTTGATTTTCGCGAAAAGTGTGTCAGCTTTGCTTTCAGCATGAGTCTGATTTCCCAAAAATACATTTTGAACAATTTAAAGATTTGATCTGCGTTGGCGGGGAATCGAACCCGCGACAACTGCTTGGAAGGCAGCTATGCTCACCACTATACCACCAACGCCTGCCTGTCTGGGCTATGTGATGGAGCGCCCCTTAGAAATAAGAATAAGTCATTGGCTGGGAATGAAAAAAGCTTGCGTTTGACGCAGAAGCAGTTCGCATCATGAGGTCTTGCCGGTCAGCCCAACATTTCCCCGGGACCCCTTAAAAAAGGAGCTTGGTTTTAAGTTTGGTTTGATTGAACAGTACATTTTGTTGGCTGGGCTGGGACCCTCTCCTATTTAGCGCAAGAGTGGAACGAGGCAGCAAGTTCAAGGAATGACATTGCATCCAGGCACTTACAGCTCTTTGTGCCCTTATGCCATGACACAAAAACATAATTTGAAAAAAACTTAGCAGAGGATGGTTTCGATCTATCGACCTCTGGGTTATGTGCCCAGCACGCTTCCGCTGCGCAACTCTGCTGGTTGGAGAACAAGAGCTTTTCTGGGCTTTTACAGCCTACAAACCGACAACCCTAGACCCAGTTTCGAGTGAAGCGGGCAGTAGGCCTTACAAAGCCAAACAACCTGCAACCACGCACTCCCATCCCATGGCCTTTTGCAGCCAGGCCTCATTTCTCTAGCTCACACCCTAACTGCCAACACCCCTTCCCCTTCTCTCTCTGTCTCTCTCTCTCTGTCTCTCTCTCTCATTCTCTCTCTCTCTCGCAAATAGATACTTTACTTCCCAGGTGCAACAAAACAAGCCTTCTCGAGCTGGCAGATATGGGAAGGAAGGAAGGAAGGGCCAGTTTGGAAACTCAACTCAATTACCATAAATCCCCTGCTAAGGGTTATGGGAGGGAGGAATGAAGGAACTTTGCTTCAGGGAAAGGGCTGCTGCTGCTTCAGCATGTGAGGAGCGCAGCCACACGTTTCACCTTCCTCAGTATGTTGGTTTACAGGATGAGAGAGATCCTGAAACCTCACTCTAATAGGCTGAGGTGCTGTGCTCGGTGGCCTGCTGGGACCTTTGCCCGTCAGGGCAAGGCGAATAGGCCTTTGTCAGGCCTTCGTCAGGGCTTTGTCGGGGAGGGGCCAGGAGCCCTGCTCGCTTCAATCCCCTCACCGATAGACAGTTGCAGAAACTAGGATGCAAGAACCTTTCCTGGATGGGGTTTTGATTTTCACGAAAAGTGTGTCAGCTTTGCTTTCAGCATGAGTCTGATTTCCAAAAAATGCATTTTGAACAATTTAAAGATTTGATCTGCGTTGGCCGGGAATCGAACCCGGGTCAACTGCTTCGAAGGCAGCTATGCTCACCACTATACCACCAACGCCTGCCTGTCTGGACTATCTGATGCAGCGCCCCTTAGAAATAAGAATAAGTCATTGGCTGGGAATGAAAAAAGCTTGCGTTTGACGCAGAAGCAGTTCGCATCATGAGGTCTTGCCGGTCAGCCCAACATTTCCCCGGGACCCCTAAAAAAGGAGCTTGGTTTTAAGTTTGGTTTGATTGAACAGTACATTTTGTTGGCTGGGCTGGGCCCCTCTCCTATTTAGCGCAAGAGTGGAACGAGGCAGCAAGTTCAAGGAATGACATTGCATCCAGGCACTTACAGCTCTTTGTGCCCTAATGCCATGACACAAAAACATAATTTGAAAAAAGTTAGCAGAGGATGGTTTCGATCCATCGACCTCTGGGTTATGGGCCCAGCACGCTTCCGCTGCCCCACTCTGCTGGTTGGAGAACAAGAGCTTTTCTGGGCTTTTACAGCCTACAAACCGACAACCCTAGACCCAGTTTCGAGTGAAGCGGGCAGTAGGCCTTACAAAGCCAAACAACCTGCAACCACGCACTCCCATCCCATGGCCTTTTGCAGACAGGCCTCATTTCTCTAGCTCACACCCTAACTGCCAACACCCCTTCCCCTTCTCTCTCTGTCTCTCTCTCTCTGTCTCTCTCTCTCGCAAATAGATACTTTACTTCCCAGGTGCAACAAAACAAGCCTTCTCGAGCTGGCAGATATGGGAAGGAAGGAAGGAAGGGCCAGTTTGGAAACTCAACTCAATTACCATAAATCCCCTGCTAAGGGTTATGGGAGGGAGGAATGAAGGAACTTTGCTTCAGGGAAAGGGCTGCTGCTGCTTCAGCATGTGAGGAGCGCAGCCACACGTTTCACCTTCCTCAGTATGTTGGTTTACAGGATGAGAGAGATCCTGAAACCTCACTCTAATAGGCTGAGGTGCTGTGCTCGGTGGCCTGCTAGGACCTTTGCCCGTCAGGGCAAGGCGAATAGGCCTTTGTCAGGCCTTCGTCAGGGCTTTGTCGGGGAGGGGCCAGGAGCCCTGCTCGCTTCAATCCCCTCACCGATAGACAGTTGCAGAAACTAGGATGCAAGAACCTTTCCTGGATGGGGTTTTGATTTTCACGAAAAGTGTGTCAGCTTTGCTTTCAGCATGAGTCTGATTTCCAAAAAATGCATTTTGAGCAATTTAAAGATTTGATCTGC
Source organism: Ambystoma mexicanum (assembly GCF_040938575.1). Lineage (NCBI taxonomy): Eukaryota > Metazoa > Chordata > Amphibia > Caudata > Ambystomatidae > Ambystoma > Ambystoma mexicanum. The sequence goes on along the minus strand of NC_090937.1, from coordinate 1,632,748,876 downwards.
GTTGGCCGGGAATCGAACCCGGGTCAACTGCTTGGAAGGCAGCTATGCTCACCACTATACCACCAACGCCTGCCTGTCTGGACTATCTGATGCAGCGCCCCTTAGAAATAAGAATAAGTCATTGGCTGGGAATGAAAAAAGCTTGCGTTTGACGCAGAAGCAGTTCGCATCATGAGGTCTTGCCGGTCAGCCCAACATTTCCCCGGGACCCCTAAAAAAGGAGCTTGGTTTTAGGTTTGGTTTGATTGAACAGTACATTTTGTTGGCTGGGCTGGGACCCTCTCCTATTTAGCGCAAGAGTGGAACGAGGCAGCAAGTTCAAGGAATGACATTGCATCCAGGCACTTACAGCTCTTTGTGCCCTAATGCCATGACACAAAAACATAATTTGAAAAAACTTAGCAGAGAATGGTTTCGATCCATCGACCTCTGGGTTATGGGCCCAGCACGCTTCCACTGTGCCACTCTGCTGGTTGGAGAACAAGAGCTTTTCTGGGCTTTTACAGCCTACAAACCGACAACCCTAGACCCAGTTTCGAGTGAAGCGGGCAGTAGGCCTTACAAAGCCAAACAACCTGCAACCACGCACTCCCATCCCATGGCCTTTTGCAGACAGGCCTCATTTCTCTAGCTCACACCCTAACTGCCAACACCCCTTCCCCTTCTCTCTCTGTCTCTCTCTCTCTGTCTCTCTCTCTCATTCTCTCTCTCTCGCAAATAGATACTTTACTTCCCAGGTGCAACAAAACAAGCCTTCTCGAGCTGGCAGATATGGGAAGGAAGGAAGGTAGGGCCAGTTTGGAAACTCAACTCAATTACCATAAATCCCCTGCTAAGGGTTATGGGAGGGAGGAATGAAGGAACTTTGCTTCAGGGAAAGGGCTGCTGCTGCTTCAGCATGTGAGGAGCGCAGCCACACGTTTCACCTTCCTCAGTATGTTGGTTTACAGGATGATAGAGATCCTGAAACCTCACTCTAATAGGCTGAGGTGCTGTGCTCGGTGGCCTGCTGGGACCTTTGCCCGTCAGGGCAAGGCGAATAGGCCTTTGTCAGGCCTTCGTCAGGGCTTTGTTGGGGAGGGGCCAGGAGCCCTGCTCGCTTCAATCCCCTCACCGATAGACAGTTGCAGAAACTAGGATGCAAGAACCTTTCCTGGATGGGGTTTTGATTTTCACGAAAAGTGTGTCAGCTTTGCTTTCAGCATGAGTCTGATTTCCAAAAAATGCATTTTGAACAATTTAAAGATTTGATCTGCGTTGGCCGGGAATCGAACCCGGGTCAACTGCTTGGAAGGCAGCTATGCTCACCACTATACCACCAACGCCTGCCTGTTTGGACTATCTGATGGAGCGCCCCTTAGAAATAAGAATAAGTCATTGGCTGGGAATGAAAAAAGCTTGCGTTTGACGCAGAAGCAGTTCGCATCATGAGGTCTTGCCGGTCAGCCCAACATTTCCCCGGGACCCCTTAAAAAAAGAGCTTGGTTTTAAATTTGGTTTGATTGAACAGTACATTTTGTTGGCTGGGCTGGGACCCTCTCCTATTTAGCGCAAGAGTGGAACGAGGCAGCAAGTTCAAGGAATGACATTGCATCCAGGCACTTACAGCTCTTTGTGCCCTAATGCCATGACACAAAAACATAATTTGAAAAAACTTAGCAGAGGATGGTTTCGATCCATCGACCTCTGGGTTATGGGCCCAGCACGCTTCCGCTGCGCCACTCTGCTGGCTGGAGAACGAGAGCTTTTCGGGGCTTTTACAGCCTACAAACCGACAACCCTAGACCCAGTTTCGAGTGAAGCGGGCAGTAGGCCTTACAAAGCCAAACAACCTGCAACCACGCACTCCCATCCCATGGCCTTTTGCAGACAGGCCTCATTTCTCTAGCTCACACCCTAACTGCCAACACCCCTTCCCCTTCTCTCTCTGTCTCTCTCTCTCTGTCTCTCTCTCTCATTCTCTCTCTCTCGCAAATAGATACTTTACTTCCCAGGTGCAACAAAACAAGCCTTCTCGAGCTGGCAGATATGGGAAGGAAGGAAGGAAGGGCCAGTTTGGAAACTCAACTCAATTACCATAAATCCCCTGCTAAGGGTTATGGGAGGGAGGAATGAAGGAACTTTGCTTCAGGGAAAGGGCTGCTGCTGCTTCAGCATGTGAGGAGCGCAGCCACACGTTTCACCTTCCTCAGTATGTTGGTTTACAGGATGAGAGAGATCCTGAAACCTCACTCTAATAGGCTGAGGTGCTGTGCTCGGTGGCCTGCTGAGACCTTTGCCCGTCAGGGCAAGGCGAATAGGCCTTTGTCAGGCCTTCGTCAGGGCTTTGTCGGGGAGGGGCCAGGAGCCCTGCTCGCTTCAATCCCCTCACCGATAGACAGTTGCAGAAACTAGGATGCAAGAACCTTTCCTGGATGGGGTTTTGATTTTCGCGAAAAGTGTGTCAGCTTTGCTTTCAGCATGAGTCTGATTTCCAAAAAATGCATTTCGAACAATTTAAAGATTTGATCTGCGAATCGAGCCCGGGTCAATTGCTTGGAAGGCAGCTATGCTCACCACTATACCACCAACGCCTGCCTGTCTGGGCTATGTGATGGAGCGCCCCTTAGAAATAAGAATAAGTCATTGGCTGGGAATGAAAAAAGCTTGCGTTTGACGCAGAAGCAGTTCGCATCATGAGGTCTTGCCGGTCAGCCCAACATTTCCCCGGGACCCCTTAAAAAAGGAGCTTGGTTTTAAGTTTGGTTTGATTGAACAGTACATTTTGTTGGCTGGGCTGGGACCCTCTCCTATTTAGCGCAAGAGTGGAACGAGGCAGCAAGTTCAAGGAATGACATTGCATCCAGGCACTTACAGCTCTTTGTGCCCTAATGCCATGACACAAAAACACAATTTGAAAAAACTTAGCAGAGGATGGTTTCGATCCATCGACCTCTGGGTTATGGGCCCAGCACGCTTCCGCTGCGCCACTCTGCTGGTTGGAGAACAAGAGCTTTTCTGGGCTTTTACAGCCTACAAACCGACAACCCTAGACCCAGTTTCGAGTGAAGCGGGCAGTAGGCCTTACAAAGCCAAACAACCTGCAACCACGCACTCCCATCCCATGGCCTTTTGCAGACAGGCCTCATTTTTCTAGCTCACACCCTAACTGCCAACACCCCTTCCCCTTCTCTCTCTGTCTCTCTCTCTCTCTGTCTCTCTCTCTCATTCTCTCTCTCTCGCAAATAGATACTTTACTTCCCAGGTGCAACAAAACAAGCCTTCTCGAGCTGGCAGATATGGGAAGGAAGGAAGGAAGGGCCAGTTTGGAAACTCAACTCAATTACCATAAATCCCCTGCTAAGGGTTATGGGAGGGAGGAATGAAGGAACTTTGCTTCAGGGAAAGGGCTGCTGCTGCTTCAGCATGTGAGGAGCGCAGCCACACGTTTCACCTTCCTCAGTATGTTGGTTTACAGGATGAGAGAGATCCTGAAACCTCACTCTAATAGGCTGAGGTGCTGTGCTCGGTGGCCTGCTGGGACCTTTGCCCGTCAGGGCAAGGCGAATAGGCCTTTGTCAGGCCTTCGTCAGGGCTTTGTCGGGGAGGGGCCAGGAGCCCTGCTCGCTTCAATCCCCTCACCGATAGACAGTTGCAGAAACTAGGATGCAAGAACCTTTCCTGGATGGGGTTTTGATTTTCGCGAAAAGTGTGTCAGCTTTGCTTTCAGCATGAGTCTGATTTCCAAAAAATGCATTTTGAACAATTTAAAGATTTGATCTGCGTTGGCCGGGAATAAAACCCGGGTCACTGCTTGGAAGGCAGCTATGCTCACCACTATACCACCAACGCCTGCCTGTCTGGGCTATGTGATGGAGCGCCCCTTAGAAATAAGAATAAGTCATTGGCTGGGAATGAAAAAGCTTGCGTTTGACGCAGAAGCAGTTTGCATCATGAGGTCTTGCCGGTCAGCCCAACATTTCCCCGGGACCCCTTAAAAAAGGAGCTTGGTTTTAAGTTTGGTTTGATTGAACAGTACATTTTGTTGGCTGGGCTGGGACCCTCTCCTATTTAGCGCAAGAGTGGAACGAGGCAGCAAGTTCAAGGAATGACATTGCATCCAGGCACTTACAGCTCTTTGTGCCCTAATGCCATGACACAAAAACATAATTTGAAAAAACTTAGCAGAGGATGGTTTCGATCCATCGACCTGAAGCGTGCGCCACTCTGCTGGCTGGAGAACGAGAGCTTTTCGGGGCTTTTACAGCCTACAAAACGACAACCCTAGACCCAGTTTCGAGTGAAGCGGGCAGTAGGCCTTACAAAGCCAAACAACCTGCAACCACGCACTCCCATCCCATGGCCTTTTGCAGACAGGCCTCATTTCTCTAGCTCACACCCTAACTGCCAACACCCCTTCCCCTTCTCTCTCTGTCTCTCTCTCTCTGTCTCTCTCTCTCATTCTCTCTCTCTCGCAAATAGATACTTTACTTCCCAGGTGCAACAAAACAAGCCTTCTCGAGCTGGCAGATATGGGAAGGAAGGAAGGAAGGAAGGGCCAGTTTGGAAACTCAACTCAATTACCATAAATCCCCTGCTAAGGGTTATGGGAGGGAGGAATGAAGGAACTTTGCTTCAGGGAAAGGGCTGCTGCTGCTTCAGCATGTGAGGAGCGCAGCCACACGTTTCACCTTCCTCAGTATGTTGGTTTACAGGATGAGAGAGATCCTGAAACCTCACTCTAATAGGCTGAAGTGATGTGCTCGGTGGCCTGCTGGGACCTTTGCCCGTCAGGGCAAGGCGAATAGGCCTTCGTCAGGGCTTTGTCGGGGAGGGGCCAGGAGCCCTGCTCGCTTCAATCCCCTCACCGATAGACAGTTGCGGAAACTAGGATGCAAGAACCTTTCCTGGATGGGGTTTTGATTTTCGCGAAAAGTGTGTCAGCTTTGCTTTCAGCATGAGTCTGATTTCCCAAAAATGCATTTTGAACAATTTAAAGATTTGATCTGTGTTAACTGCTTGGAAGGCAGCTATGCTCACCACTATACCACCAACTCCTGCCTGTCTGGGCTATGTGATGGAGCGCCCCTTAGAAATAAGAATAAGTCATTGGCTGGGAATGAAAAAAGCTTGCATTTGACGCAGAAGCAGTTCGCATCATGAGGTCTTGCCGGTCAGCCCAACATTTCCCCGGGACCCCTTAAAAAAAGAGCTTGGTTTTAAGTTTGGTTTGATTGAACAGTACATTTTGTTGGCTGGGCTGGGACCCTCTCCTATTTAGCGCAAGAGTGGAACGAGGCAGCAAGTTCAAGGAATGACATTGCATCCAGGCACTTACAGCTCTTTGTGCCCTAATGCCATGACACAAAAACATAATTTGAAAAAACTTAGCAGAGGATGGTTTCAATCCATCGATCTCTGGGTTATGGGCCCAGCACGCTTCCGCTGCGCCACTCTGCTGGTTGGAGAACAAGAGCTTTTCTGGGCTTTTACAGCCTACAAACCGACAACCCTAGACCCAGTTTCGAGTGAAGCGGCAGTAGGCCTTACAAAGCCAAACAAACTGCAACCACGCACTCCCATCCCATGGCCTTTTGCAGACAGGCCTCATTTCTCTAGCTCACACCCTAACTGCCAACACCCCTTCCCCTTCTCTCTCTGTCTCTCTCTCTCTGTCTCTCTCTCTCATTCTCTCTCTCTCGCAAATAGATACTTTACTTCCCAGGTGCAACAAAACAAGCCTTCTCGAGCTGGCAGATATGGGAAGGAAGGAAGGAAGGGCCAGTTTGGAAACTCAACTCAATTACCATAAATCCCCTGCTAAGGGTTATGGGAGGGAGGAATGAAGGAACTTTGCTTCAGGGAAAGGGCTGCTGCTGCTTCAGCATGTGAGGAGCGCAGCCACACGTTTCACCTTCCTCAGTATGTTGGTTTACAGGATGAGAGAGATCCTGAAACCTCACTCTAATAGGCTGAGGTGCTGTGCTCGGTGGCCTGCTGGGACCTTTGCCCGTCAGGGCAAGGCGAATAGGCCTTTGTCAGGCCTTCGTCAGGGCTTTGTCGGGGAGGGGCCAGGAGCCCTGCTCGCTTCAATCCCCTCACCGATAGACAGTTGCAGAAACTAGGATGCAAGAACCTTTCCTGGATGGGGTTTTGATTTTCGCGAAAAGTGTGTCAGCTTTGCTTTCAGCATGAGTCTGATTTCCCAAAAATACATTTTGAACAATTTAAAGATTTGATCTGCGTTGGCGGGGAATCGAACCAGCGACAACTGCTTGGAAGGCAGCTATGCTCACCACTATACCACCAACGCCTGCCTGTCTGGGCTATGTGATGGAGCGCCCCTTAGAAATAAGAATAAGTCATTGGCTGGGAATGAAAAAAGCTTGCGTTTGACGCAGAAGCAGTTCGCATCATGAGGTCTTGCCGGTCAGCCCAACATTTCCCCGGGACCCCTTAAAAAAGGAGCTTGGTTTTAAGTTTGGTTTGATTGAACAGTACATTTTGTTGGCTGGGCTGGGACCCTCTCCTATTTAGCGCAAGAGTGGAACGAGGCAGCAAGTTCAAGGAATGACATTGCATCCAGGCACTTACAGCTCTTTGTGCCCTTATGCCATGACACAAAAACATAATTTGAAAAAAACTTAGCAGAGGATGGTTTCGATCCATCGACCTCTGGGTTATGTGCCCAGCACGCTTCCGCTGCGCAACTCTGCTGGTTGGAGAACAAGAGCTTTTCTGGGCTTTTACAGCCTACAAACCGACAACCCTAGACCCAGTTTCGAGTGAAGCGGGCAGTAGGCCTTACAAAGCCAAACAACCTGCAACCACGCACTCCCATCCCATGGCCTTTTGCAGACAGGCCTCATTTCTCTAGCTCACACCCTAACTGCCAACACCCCTTCCCCTTCTCTCTCTGTCTCTCTCTCTCTGTCTCTCTCTCTCATTCTCTCTCTCTCTCGCAAATAGATACTTTACTTCCCAGGTGCAACAAAACAAGCCTTCTCGAGCTGGCAGATATGGGAAGGAAGGAAGGAAGGGCCAGTTTGGAAACTCAACTCAATTACCATAAATCCCCTGCTAAGGGTTATGGGAGGGAGGAATGAAGGAACTTTGCTTCAGGGAAAGGGCTGCTGCTGCTTCAGCATGTGAGGAGCGCAGCCACACGTTTCACCTTCCTCAGTATGTTGGTTTACAGGATGATAGAGATCCTGAAACCTCACTCTAATAGGCTGAGGTGCTGTGCTCGGTGGCCTGCTGGGACCTTTGCCCGTCAGGGCAAGGCGAATAGGCCTTTGTCAGGCCTTCGTCAGGGCTTTGTCGGGGAGGGGCCAGGAGCCCTGCTCGCTTCAATCCCCTCACCGATAGACAGTTGCAGAAACTAGGATGCAAGAACTTTTCCTGGATGGGGTTTTGATTTTCACGAAAAGTGTGTCAGCTTTGCTTTCAGCATGAGTCTGATTTCCAAAAAATGCATTTTGAACAATTTAAAGATTTGATCTGCGTTGGCCGGGAATCGAACCCGGGTCAACTGCTTGGAAGGCAGCTATGCTCACCACTATACCACCAACGCCTGCCTGTCTGGACTATCTGATGCAGCGCCCCTTAGAAATAAGAATAAGTCATTGGCTGGGAATGAAAAAAGCTTGCGTTTGACGCAGAAGCAGTTCGCATCATGAGGTCTTGCCGGTCAGCCCAACATTTCCCCGGGACCCCTAAAAAAGGAGCTTGGTTTTAAGTTTGGTTTGATTGAACAGTACATTTTGTTGGCTGGGCTGGGCCCCTCTCCTATTTAGCGCAAGAGTGGAACGAGGCAGCAAGTTCAAGGAATGACATTGCATCCAGGCACTTACAGCTCTTTGTGCCCTAATGCCATGACACAAAAACATAATTTGAAAAAAGTTAGCAGAGGATGGTTTCGATCCATCGACCTCTGGGTTATGGGCCCAGCACGCTTCCGCTGCCCCACTCTGCTGGTTGGAGAACAAGAGCTTTTCTGGGCTTTTACAGCCTACAAACCGACAACCCTAGACCCAGTTTCGAGTGAAGCGGGCAGTAGGCCTTACAAAGCCAAACAACCTGCAACCACGCACTCCCATCCCATGGCCTTTTGCAGACAGGCCTCATTTCTCTAGCTCACACCCTAACTGCCAACACCCCTTCCCCTTCTCTCTCTGTCTCTCTCTCTCTGTCTCTCTCTCTCGCAAATAGATACTTTACTTCCCAGGTGCAACAAAACAAGCCTTCTCGAGCTGGCAGATATGGGAAGGAAGGAAGGAAGGGCCAGTTTGGAAACTCAACTCAATTACCATAAATCCCCTGCTAAGGGTTATGGGAGGGAGGAATGAAGGAACTTTGCTTCAGGGAAAGGGCTGCTGCTGCTTCAGCATGTGAGGAGCGCAGCCACACGTTTCACCTTCCTCAGTATGTTGGTTTACAGGATGAGAGAGATCCTGAAACCTCACTCTAATAGGCTGAGGTGCTGTGCTCGGTGGCCTGCTAGGACCTTTGCCCGTCAGGGCAAGGCGAATAGGCCTTTGTCAGGCCTTCGTCAGGGCTTTGTCGGGGAGGGGCCAGGAGCCCTGCTCGCTTCAATCCCCTCACCGATAGACAGTTGCAGAAACTAGGATGCAAGAACCTTTCCTGGATGGGGTTTTGATTTTCACGAAAAGTGTGTCAGCTTTGCTTTCAGCATGAGTCTGATTTCCAAAAAATGCATTTTGAACAATTTAAAGATTTGATCTGCGTTGGCCCGGAATCGAACCCGGGTCAACTGCTTGGAAGGCAGCTATGCTCACCACTATACCACCAACGCCTGCCTGTTTGGACTATCTGATGGAGCGCCCCTTAGAAATAAGAATAAGTCATTGGCTGGGAATGAAAAAAGCTTGCGTTTGACGCAGAAGCAGTTCGCATCATGAGGTCTTGCCGGTCAGCCCAACATTTCCCCGGGACCCCTTAAAAAAAGAGCTTGGTTTTAAATTTGGTTTGATTGAACAGTACATTTTGTTGGCTGGGCTGGGACCCTCTCCTATTTAGCGCAAGAGTGGAACGAGGCAGCAAGTTCAAGGAATGACATTGCATCCAGGCACTTACAGCTCTTTGTGCCCTAATGCCATGACACAAAAACATAATTTGAAAAAACTTAGCAGAGGATGGTTTCGATCCATCGACCTCTGGGTTATGGGCCCAGCACGCTTCCGCTGCGCCACTCTGCTGGCTGGAGAACGAGAGCTTTTCGGGGCTTTTACAGCCTACAAACCGACAACCCTAGACCCAGTTTCGAGTGAAGCGGGCAGTAGGCCTTACAAAGCCAAACAACCTGCAACCACGCACTCCCATCCCATGGCCTTTTGCAGACAGGCCTCATTTCTCTAGCTCACACCCTAACTGCCAACACCCCTTCCCCTTCTCTCTCTGTCTCTCTCTCTCTGTCTCTCTCTCTCATTCTCTCTCTCTCGCAAATAGATACTTTACTTCCCAGGTGCAACAAAACAAGCCTTCTCGAGCTGGCAGATATGGGAAGGAAGGAAGGAAGGGCCAGTTTGGAAACTCAACTCAATTACCATAAATCCCCTGCTAAGGGTTATGGGAGGGAGGAATGAAGGAACTTTGCTTCAGGGAAAGGGCTGCTGCTGCTTCAGCATGTGAGGAGCGCAGCCACACGTTTCACCTTCCTCAGTATGTTGGTTTACAGGATGAGAGAGATCCTGAAACCTCACTCTAATAGGCTGAGGTGCTGTGCTCGGTGGCCTGCTGGGACCTTTGCCCGTCAGGGCAAGGCGAATAGGCCTTTGTCAGGCCTTCGTCAGGGCTTTGTCGGGGAGGGGCCAGGAGCCCTGCTCGCTTCAATCCCCTCACCGATAGACAGTTGCAGAAACTAGGATGCAAGAACCTTTCCTGGATGGGGTTTTGATTTTCGCGAAAAGTGTGTCAGCTTTGCTTTCAGCATGAGTCTGATTTCCAAAAAATGCATTTCGAACAATTTAAAGATTTGATCTGCGAATCGAGCCCGGGTCAATTGCTTGGAAGGCAGCTATGCTCACCACTATACCACCAACGCCTGCCTGTCTGGGCTATGTGATGGAGCGCCCCTTAGAAATAAGAATAAGTCATTGGCTGGGAATGAAAAAAGCTTGCGTTTGACGCAGAAGCAGTTCGCATCATGAGGTCTTGCCGGTCAGCCCAACATTTCCCCGGGACCCCTTAAAAAAGGAGCTTGGTTTTAAGTTTGGTTTGATTGAACAGTACATTTTGTTGGCTGGGCTGGGACCCTCTCCTATTTAGCGCAAGAGTGGAACGAGGCAGCAAGTTCAAGGAATGACATTGCATCCAGGCACTTACAGCTCTTTGTGCCCTAATGCCATGACACAAAAACACAATTTGAAAAAACTTAGCAGAGGATGGTTTCGATCCATCGACCTCTGGGTTATGGGCCCAGCACGCTTCCGCTGCGCCACTCTGCTGGTTGGAGAACAAGAGCTTTTCTGGGCTTTTACAGCCTACAAACCGACAACCCTAGACCCAGTTTCGAGTGAAGCGGGCAGTAGGCCTTACAAAGCCAAACAACCTGCAACCACGCACTCCCATCCCATGGCCTTTTGCAGACAGGCCTCATTTTTCTAGCTCACACCCTAACTGCCAACACCCCTTCCCCTTCTCTCTCTGTCTCTCTCTCTCTCTGTCTCTCTCTCTCATTCTCTCTCTCTCGCAAATAGATACTTTACTTCCCAGGTGCAACAAAACAAGCCTTCTCGAGCTGGCAGATATGGGAAGGAAGGAAGGAAGGGCCAGTTTGGAAACTCAACTCAATTACCATAAATCCCCTGCTAAGGGTTATGGGAGGGAGGAATGAAGGAACTTTGCTTCAGGGAAAGGGCTGCTGCTGCTTCAGCATGTGAGGAGCGCAGCCACACGTTTCACCTTCCTCAGTATGTTGGTTTACAGGATGAGAGAGATCCTGAAACCTCACTCTAATAGGCTGAGGTGCTGTGCTCGGTGGCCTGCTGGGACCTTTGCCCGTCAGGGCAAGGCGAATAGGCCTTTGTCAGGCCTTCGTCAGGGCTTTGTCGGGGATGGGCCAGGAGCCCTGCTCGCTTCAATCCCCTCACCGATAGACAGTTGCAGAAACTAGGATGCAAGAACCTTTCCTGGATGGGGTTTTGATTTTCGCGAAAAGTGTGTCAGCTTTGCTTTCAGCATGAGTCTGATTTCCAAAAAATGCATTTTGAACAATTTAAAGATTTGATCTGCGTTGGCCGGGAATAAAACCCGGGTCACTGCTTGGAAGGCAGCTATGCTCACCACTATACCACCAACGCCTGCCTGTCTGGGCTATGTGATGGAGCGCCCCTTAGAAATAAGAATAAGTCATTGGCTGGGAATGAAAAAGCTTGCGTTTGACGCAGAAGCAGTTTGCATCATGAGGTCTTGCCGGTCAGCCCAACATTTCCCCGGGACCCCTTAAAAAAGGAGCTTGGTTTTAAGTTTGGTTTGATTGAACAGTACATTTTGTTGGCTGGGCTGGGACCCTCTCCTATTTAGCGCAAGAGTGGAACGAGGCAGCAAGTTCAAGGAATGACATTGCATCCAGGCACTTACAGCTCTTTGTGCCCTAATGCCATGACACAAAAACATAATTTGAAAAAACTTAGCAGAGGATGGTTTCGATCCATCGACCTGAAGCGTGCGCCACTCTGCTGGCTGGAGAACGAGAGCTTTTCGGGGCTTTTACAGCCTACAAAACGACAACCCTAGACCCAGTTTCGAGTGAAGCGGGCAGTAGGCCTTACAAAGCCAAACAACCTGCAACCACGCACTCCCATCCCATGGCCTTTTGCAGACAGGCCTCATTTCTCTAGCTCACACCCTAACTGCCAACACCCCTTCCCCTTCTCTCTCTGTCTCTCTCTCTCTGTCTCTCTCTCTCATTCTCTCTCTCTCGCAAATAGATACTTTACTTCCCAGGTGCAACAAAACAAGCCTTCTCGAGCTGGCAGATATGGGAAGGAAGGAAGGAAGGAAGGGCCAGTTTGGAAACTCAACTCAATTACCATAAATCCCCTGCTAAGGGTTATGGGAGGGAGGAATGAAGGAACTTTGCTTCAGGGAAAGGGCTGCTGCTGCTTCAGCATGTGAGGAGCGCAGCCACACGTTTCACCTTCCTCAGTATGTTGGTTTACAGGATGAGAGAGATCCTGAAACCTCACTCTAATAGGCTGAAGTGATGTGCTCGGTGGCCTGCTGGGACCTTTGCCCGTCAGGGCAAGGCGAATAGGCCTTCGTCAGGGCTTTGTCGGGGAGGGGCCAGGAGCCCTGCTCGCTTCAATCCCCTCACCGATAGACAGTTGCGGAAACTAGGATGCAAGAACCTTTCCTGGATGGGGTTTTGATTTTCGCGAAAAGTGTGTCAGCTTTGCTTTCAGCATGAGTCTGATTTCCCAAAAATGCATTTTGAACAATTTAAAGATTTGATCTGTGTTAACTGCTTGGAAGGCAGCTATGCTCACCACTATACCACCAACTCCTGCCTGTCTGGGCTATGTGATGGAGCGCCCCTTAGAAATAAGAATAAGTCATTGGCTGGGAATGAAAAAAGCTTGCATTTGACGCAGAAGCAGTTCGCATCATGAGGTCTTGCCGGTCAGCCCAACATTTCCCCGGGACCCCTTAAAAAAAGAGCTTGGTTTTAAGTTTGGTTTGATTGAACAGTACATTTTGTTGGCTGGGCTGGGACCCTCTCCTATTTAGCGCAAGAGTGGAACGAGGCAGCAAGTTCAAGGAATGACATTGCATCCAGGCACTTACAGCTCTTTGTGCCCTAATGCCATGACACAAAAACATAATTTGAAAAAACTTAGCAGAGGATGGTTTCAATCCATCGATCTCTGGGTTATGGGCCCAGCACGCTTCCGCTGCGCCACTCTGCTGGTTGGAGAACAAGAGCTTTTCTGGGCTTTTACAGCCTACAAACCGACAACCCTAGACCCAGTTTCGAGTGAAGCGGCAGTAGGCCTTACAAAGCCAAACAAACTGCAACCACGCACTCCCATCCCATGGCCTTTTGCAGACAGGCCTCATTTCTCTAGCTCACACCCTAACTGCCAACACCCCTTCCCCTTCTCTCTCTGTCTCTCTCTCTCTGTCTCTCTCTCTCATTCTCTCTCTCTCGCAAATAGATACTTTACTTCCCAGGTGCAACAAAACAAGCCTTCTCGAGCTGGCAGATATGGGAAGGAAGGAAGGAAGGGCCAGTTTGGAAACTCAACTCAATTACCATAAATCCCCTGCTAAGGGTTATGGGAGGGAGGAATGAAGGAACTTTGCTTCAGGGAAAGGGCTGCTGCTGCTTCAGCATGTGAGGAGCGCAGCCACACGTTTCACCTTCCTCAGTATGTTGGTTTACAGGATGAGAGAGATCCTGAAACCTCACTCTAATAGGCTGAGGTGCTGTGCTCGGTGGCCTGCTGGGACCTTTGCCCGTCAGGGCAAGGCGAATAGGCCTTTGTCAGGCCTTCGTCAGGCCTTTGTCAGGGAGGGGCCAGGAGCCCTGCTCGCTTCAATCCCCTCACCGATAGACAGTTGCAGAAACTAGGATGCAAGAACCTTTCCTGGATGGGGTTTTGATTTTCGCGAAAAGTGTGTCAGCTTTGCTTTCAGCATGAGTCTGATTTCCCAAAAATACATTTTGAACAATTTAAAGATTTGATCTGCGTTGGCGGGGAATCGAACCCGCGACAACTGCTTGGAAGGCAGCTATGCTCACCACTATACCACCAACGCCTGCCTGTCTGGGCTATGTGATGGAGCGCCCCTTAGAAATAAGAATAAGTCATTGGCTGGGAATGAAAAAAGCTTGCGTTTGACGCAGAAGCAGTTCGCATCATGAGGTCTTGCCGGTCAGCCCAACATTTCCCCGGGACCCCTTAAAAAAGGAGCTTGGTTTTAAGTTTGGTTTGATTGAACAGTACATTTTGTTGGCTGGGCTGGGACCCTCTCCTATTTAGCGCAAGAGTGGAACGAGGCAGCAAGTTCAAGGAATGACATTGCATCCAGGCACTTACAGCTCTTTGTGCCCTTATGCCATGACACAAAAACATAATTTGAAAAAAACTTAGCAGAGGATGGTTTCGATCCATCGACCTCTGGGTTATGTGCCCAGCACGCTTCCGCTGCGCAACTCTGCTGGTTGGAGAACAAGAGCTTTTCTGGGCTTTTACAGCCTACAAACCGACAACCCTAGACCCAGTTTCGAGTGAAGCGGGCAGTAGGCCTTACAAAGCCAAACAACCTGCAACCACGCACTCCCATCCCATGGCCTTTTGCAGACAGGCCTCATTTCTCTAGCTCACACCCTAACTGCCAACACCCCTTCCCCTTCTCTCTCTGTCTCTCTCTCTCTGTCTCTCTCTCTCATTCTCTCTCTCTCTCGCAAATAGATACTTTACTTCCCAGGTGCAACAAAACAAGCCTTCTCGAGCTGGCAGATATGGGAAGGAAGGAAGGAAGGGCCAGTTTGGAAACTCAACTCAATTACCATAAATCCCCTGCTAAGGGTTATGGGAGGGAGGAATGAAGGAACTTTGCTTCAGGGAAAGGGCTGCTGCTGCTTCAGCATGTGAGGAGCGCAGCCACACGTTTCACCTTCCTCAGTATGTTGGTTTACAGGATGAGAGAGATCCTGAAACCTCACTCTAATAGGCTGAGGTGCTGTGCTCGGTGGCCTGCTGGGACCTTTGCCCGTCAGGGCAAGGCGAATAGGCCTTTGTCAGGCCTTCGTCAGGGCTTTGTCGGGGAGGGGCCAGGAGCCCTGCTCGCTTCAATCCCCTCACCGATAGACAGTTGCAGAAACTAGGATGCAAGAACCTTTCCTGGATGGGGTTTTGATTTTCACGAAAAGTGTGTCAGCTTTGCTTTCAGCATGAGTCTGATTTCCAAAAAATGCATTTTGAACAATTTAAAGATTTGATCTGCGTTGGCCGGGAATCGAACCCGGGTCAACTGCTTGGAAGGCAGCTATGCTCACCACTATACCACCAACGCCTGCCTGTCTGGACTATCTGATGCAGCGCCCCTTAGAAATAAGAATAAGTCATTGGCTGGGAATGAAAAAAGCTTGCGTTTGACGCAGAAGCAGTTCGCATCATGAGGTCTTGCCGGTCAGCCCAACATTTCCCCGGGACCCCTAAAAAAGGAGCTTGGTTTTAAGTTTGGTTTGATTGAACAGTACATTTTGTTGGCTGGGCTGGGCCCCTCTCTTATTTAGCGCAAGAGTGGAACGAGGCAGCAAGTTCAAGGAATGACATTGCATCCAGGCACTTACAGCTCTTTGTGCCCTAATGCCATGACACAAAAACATAATTTGAAAAAAGTTAGCAGAGGATGGTTTCCATCCATCGACCTCTGGGTTATGGGCCCAGCACGCTTCCGCTGCCCCACTCTGCTGGTTGGAGAACAAGAGCTTTTCTGGGCTTTTACAGCCTACAAACCGACAACCCTAGACCCAGTTTCGAGTGAAGCGGGCAGTAGGCCTTACAAAGCCAAACAACCTGCAACCACGCACTCCCATCCCATGGCCTTTTGCAGACAGGCCTCATTTCTCTAGCTCACACCCTAACTGCCAACACCCCTTCCCCTTCTCTCTCTGTCTCTCTCTCTCTGTCTCTCTCTCTCGCAAATAGATACTTTACTTCCCAGGTGCAACAAAACAAGCCTTCTCGAGCTGGCAGATATGGGAAGGAAGGAAGGAAGGGCCAGTTTGGAAACTCAACTCAATTACCATAAATCCCCTGCTAAGGGTTATGGGAGGGAGGAATGAAGGAACTTTGCTTCAGGGAAAGGGCTGCTGCTGCTTCAGCATGTGAGGAGCGCAGCCACACGTTTCACCTTCCTCAGTATGTTGGTTTACAGGATGAGAGAGATCCTGAAACCTCACTCTAATAGGCTGAGGTGCTGTGCTCGGTGGCCTGCTAGGACCTTTGCCCGTCAGGGCAAGGCGAATAGGCCTTTGTCAGGCCTTCGTCAGGGCTTTGTCGGGGAGGGGCCAGGAGCCCTGCTCGCTTCAATCCCCTCACCGATAGACAGTTGCAGAAACTAGGATGCAAGAACCTTTCCTGGATGGGGTTTTGATTTTCACGAAAAGTGTGTCAGCTTTGCTTTCAGCATGAGTCTGATTTCCAAAAAATGCATTTTGAACAATTTAAAGATTTGATCTGCGTTGGCCGGGAATCGAACCCAGGTCAACTGCTTGGAAGGCAGCTATGCTCACCACTATACCACCAACGCCTGCCTGTCTGGACTATCTGATGCAGCGCCCCTTAGAAATAAGAATAAGTCATTGGCTGGGAATGAAAAAAGCTTGCGTTTGACGCAGAAGCAGTTCGCATCATGAGGTCTTGCCGGTCAGCCCAACATTTCCCCGGGACCCCTAAAAAAGGAGCTTGGTTTTAAGTTTGGTTTGATTGAACAGTACATTTTGTTGGCTGGGCTGGGACCCTCTCCTATTTAGCGCAAGAGTGGAACGAGGCAGCAAGTTCAAGGAATGACATTGCATCCAGGCACTTACAGCTCTTTGTGCCCTAATGCCATGACACAAAAACATAATTTGAAAAAACTTAGCAGAGAATGGTTTCGATCCATCGACCTCTGGGTTATGGGCCCAGCACGCTTCCACTGTGCCACTCTGCTGGTTGGAGAACAAGAGCTTTTCTGGGCTTTTACAGCCTACAAACCGACAACCCTAGACCCAGTTTCGAGTGAAGCGGGCAGTAGGCCTTACAAAGCCAAACAACCTGCAACCACGCACTCCCATCCCATGGCCTTTTGCAGACAGGCCTCATTTCTCTAGCTCACACCCTAACTGCCAACACCCCTTCCCCTTCTCTCTCTGTCTCTCTCTCTCTGTCTCTCTCTCTCATTCTCTCTCTCTCGCAAATAGATACTTTACTTCCCAGGTGCAACAAAACAAGCCTTCTCGAGCTGGCAGATATGGGAAGGAAGGAAGGTAGGGCCAGTTTGGAAACTCAACTCAATTACCATAAATCCCCTGCTAAGGGTTATGGGAGGGAGGAATGAAGGAACTTTGCTTCAGGGAAAGGGCTGCTGCTGCTTCAGCATGTGAGGAGCGCAGCCACACGTTTCACCTTCCTCAGTATGTTGGTTTACAGGATGATAGAGATCCTGAAACCTCACTCTAATAGGCTGAGGTGCTGTGCTCGGTGGCCTGCTGGGACCTTTGCCCGTCAGGGCAAGGCGAATAGGCCTTTGTCAGGCCTTCGTCAGGGCTTTGTTGGGGAGGGGCCAGGAGCCCTGCTCGCTTCAATCCCCTCACCGATAGACAGTTGCAGAAACTAGGATGCAAGAACCTTTCCTGGATGGGGTTTTGATTTTCACGAAAAGTGTGTCAGCTTTGCTTTCAGCATGAGTCTGATTTCCAAAAAATGCATTTTGAACAATTTAAAGATTTGATCTGCGTTGGCCGGGAATCGAACCCGGGTCAACTGCTTGGAAGGCAGCTATGCTCACCACTATACCACCAACGCCTGCCTGTTTGGACTATCTGATGGAGCGCCCCTTAGAAATAAGAATAAGTCATTGGCTGGGAATGAAAAAAGCTTGCGTTTGACGCAGAAGCAGTTCGCATCATGAGGTCTTGCCGGTCAGCCCAACATTTCCCCGGGACCCCTTAAAAAAAGAGCTTGGTTTTAAATTTGGTTTGATTGAACAGTACATTTTGTTGGCTGGGCTGGGACCCTCTCCTATTTAGCGCAAGAGTGGAACGAGGCAGCAAGTTCAAGGAATGACATTGCATCCAGGCACTTACAGCTCTTTGTGCCCTAATGCCATGACACAAAAACATAATTTGAAAAAACTTAGCAGAGGATGGTTTCGATCCATCGACCTCTGGGTTATGGGCCCAGCACGCTTCCGCTGCGCCACTCTGCTGGCTGGAGAACGAGAGCTTTTCGGGGCTTTTACAGCCTACAAACCGACAACCCTAGACCCAGTTTCGAGTGAAGCGGGCAGTAGGCCTTACAAAGCCAAACAACCTGCAACCACGCACTCCCATCCCATGGCCTTTTGCAGACAGGCCTCATTTCTCTAGCTCACACCCTAACTGCCAACACCCCTTCCCCTTCTCTCTCTGTCTCTCTCTCTCTGTCTCTCTCTCTCATTCTCTCTCTCTCGCAAATAGATACTTTACTTCCCAGGTGCAACAAAACAAGCCTTCTCGAGCTGGCAGATATGGGAAGGAAGGAAGGAAGGGCCAGTTTGGAAACTCAACTCAATTACCATAAATCCCCTGCTAAGGGTTATGGGAGGGAGGAATGAAGGAACTTTGCTTCAGGGAAAGGGCTGCTGCTGCTTCAGCATGTGAGGAGCGCAGCCACACGTTTCACCTTCCTCAGTATGTTGGTTTACAGGATGAGAGAGATCCTGAAACCTCACTCTAATAGGCTGAGGTGCTGTGCTCGGTGGCCTGCTGAGACCTTTGCCCGTCAGGGCAAGGCGAATAGGCCTTTGTCAGGCCTTCGTCAGGGCTTTGTCGGGGAGGGGCCAGGAGCCCTGCTCGCTTCAATCCCCTCACCGATAGACAGTTGCAGAAACTAGGATGCAAGAACCTTTCCTGGATGGGGTTTTGATTTTCGCGAAAAGTGTGTCAGCTTTGCTTTCAGCATGAGTCTGATTTCCAAAAAATGCATTTCGAACAATTTAAAGATTTGATCTGCGAATCGAGCCCGGGTCAATTGCTTGGAAGGCAGCTATGCTCACCACTATACCACCAACGCCTGCCTGTCTGGGCTATGTGATGGAGCGCCCCTTAGAAATAAGAATAAGTCATTGGCTGGGAATGAAAAAAGCTTGCGTTTGACGCAGAAGCAGTTCGCATCATGAGGTCTTGCCGGTCAGCCCAACATTTCCCCGGGACCCCTTAAAAAAGGAGCTTGGTTTTAAGTTTGGTTTGATTGAACAGTACATTTTGTTGGCTGGGCTGGGACCCTCTCCTATTTAGCGCAAGAGTGGAACGAGGCAGCAAGTTCAAGGAATGACATTGCATCCAGGCACTTACAGCTCTTTGTGCCCTAATGCCATGACACAAAAACACAATTTGAAAAAACTTAGCAGAGGATGGTTTCGATCCATCGACCTCTGGGTTATGGGCCCAGCACGCTTCCGCTGCGCCACTCTGCTGGTTGGAGAACAAGAGCTTTTCTGGGCTTTTACAGCCTACAAACCGACAACCCTAGACCCAGTTTCGAGTGAAGCGGGCAGTAGGCCTTACAAAGCCAAACAACCTGCAACCACGCACTCCCATCCCATGGCCTTTTGCAGACAGGCCTCATTTTTCTAGCTCACACCCTAACTGCCAACACCCCTTCCCCTTCTCTCTCTGTCTCTCTCTCTCTCTGTCTCTCTCTCTCATTCTCTCTCTCTCGCAAATAGATACTTTACTTCCCAGGTGCAACAAAACAAGCCTTCTCGAGCTGGCAGATATGGGAAGGAAGGAAGGAAGGGCCAGTTTGGAAACTCAACTCAATTACCATAAATCCCCTGCTAAGGGTTATGGGAGGGAGGAATGAAGGAACTTTGCTTCAGGGAAAGGGCTGCTGCTGCTTCAGCATGTGAGGAGCGCAGCCACACGTTTCACCTTCCTCAGTATGTTGGTTTACAGGATGAGAGAGATCCTGAAACCTCACTCTAATAGGCTGAGGTGCTGTGCTCGGTGGCCTGCTGGGACCTTTGCCCGTCAGGGCAAGGCGAATAGGCCTTTGTCAGGCCTTCGTCAGGGCTTTGTCGGGGAGGGGCCAGGAGCCCTGCTCGCTTCAATCCCCTCACCGATAGACAGTTGCAGAAACTAGGATGCAAGAACCTTTCCTGGATGGGGTTTTGATTTTCGCGAAAAGTGTGTCAGCTTTGCTTTCAGCATGAGTCTGATTTCCAAAAAATGCATTTTGAACAATTTAAAGATTTGATCTGCGTTGGCCGGGAATAAAACCCGGGTCACTGCTTGGAAGGCAGCTATGCTCACCACTATACCACCAACGCCTGCCTGTCTGGGCTATGTGATGGAGCGCCCCTTAGAAATAAGAATAAGTCATTGGCTGGGAATGAAAAAGCTTGCGTTTGACGCAGAAGCAGTTTGCATCATGAGGTCTTGCCGGTCAGCCCAACATTTCCCCGGGACCCCTTAAAAAAGGAGCTTGGTTTTAAGTTTGGTTTGATTGAACAGTACATTTTGTTGGCTGGGCTGGGACCCTCTCCTATTTAGCGCAAGAGTGGAACGAGGCAGCAAGTTCAAGGAATGACATTGCATCCAGGCACTTACAGCTCTTTGTGCCCTAATGCCATGACACAAAAACATAATTTGAAAAAACTTAGCAGAGGATGGTTTCGATCCATCGACCTGAAGCGTGCGCCACTCTGCTGGCTGGAGAACGAGAGCTTTTCGGGGCTTTTACAGCCTACAAAACGACAACCCTAGACCCAGTTTCGAGTGAAGCGGGCAGTAGGCCTTACAAAGCCAAACAACCTGCAACCACGCACTCCCATCCCATGGCCTTTTGCAGACAGGCCTCATTTCTCTAGCTCACACCCTAACTGCCAACACCCCTTCCCCTTCTCTCTCTGTCTCTCTCTCTCTGTCTCTCTCTCTCATTCTCTCTCTCTCGCAAATAGATACTTTACTTCCCAGGTGCAACAAAACAAGCCTTCTCGAGCTGGCAGATATGGGAAGGAAGGAAGGAAGGAAGGGCCAGTTTGGAAACTCAACTCAATTACCATAAATCCCCTGCTAAGGGTTATGGGAGGGAGGAATGAAGGAACTTTGCTTCAGGGAAAGGGCTGCTGCTGCTTCAGCATGTGAGGAGCGCAGCCACACGTTTCACCTTCCTCAGTATGTTGGTTTACAGGATGAGAGAGATCCTGAAACCTCACTCTAATAGGCTGAAGTGATGTGCTCGGTGGCCTGCTGGGACCTTTGCCCGTCAGGGCAAGGCGAATAGGCCTTCGTCAGGGCTTTGTCGGGGAGGGGCCAGGAGCCCTGCTCGCTTCAATCCCCTCACCGATAGACAGTTGCGGAAACTAGGATGCAAGAACCTTTCCTGGATGGGGTTTTGATTTTCGCGAAAAGTGTGTCAGCTTTGCTTTCAGCATGAGTCTGATTTCCCAAAAATGCATTTTGAACAATTTAAAGATTTGATCTGTGTTAACTGCTTGGAAGGCAGCTATGCTCACCACTATACCACCAACTCCTGCCTGTCTGGGCTATGTGATGGAGCGCCCCTTAGAAATAAGAATAAGTCATTGGCTGGGAATGAAAAAAGCTTGCATTTGACGCAGAAGCAGTTCGCATCATGAGGTCTTGCCGGTCAGCCCAACATTTCCCCGGGACCCCTTAAAAAAAGAGCTTGGTTTTAAGTTTGGTTTGATTGAACAGTACATTTTGTTGGCTGGGCTGGGACCCTCTCCTATTTAGCGCAAGAGTGGAACGAGGCAGCAAGTTCAAGGAATGACATTGCATCCAGGCACTTACAGCTCTTTGTGCCCTAATGCCATGACACAAAAACATAATTTGAAAAAACTTAGCAGAGGATGGTTTCAATCCATCGATCTCTGGGTTATGGGCCCAGCACGCTTCCGCTGCGCCACTCTGCTGGTTGGAGAACAAGAGCTTTTCTGGGCTTTTACAGCCTACAAACCGACAACCCTAGACCCAGTTTCGAGTGAAGCGGCAGTAGGCCTTACAAAGCCAAACAAACTGCAACCACGCACTCCCATCCCATGGCCTTTTGCAGACAGGCCTCATTTCTCTAGCTCACACCCTAACTGCCAACACCCCTTCCCCTTCTCTCTCTGTCTCTCTCTCTCTGTCTCTCTCTCTCATTCTCTCTCTCTCGCAAATAGATACTTTACTTCCCAGGTGCAACAAAACAAGCCTTCTCGAGCTGGCAGATATGGGAAGGAAGGAAGGAAGGGCCAGTTTGGAAACTCAACTCAATTACCATAAATCCCCTGCTAAGGGTTATGGGAGGGAGGAATGAAGGAACTTTGCTTCAGGGAAAGGGCTGCTGCTGCTTCAGCATGTGAGGAGCGCAGCCACACGTTTCACCTTCCTCAGTATGTTGGTTTACAGGATGAGAGAGATCCTGAAACCTCACTCTAATAGGCTGAGGTGCTGTGCTCGGTGGCCTGCTGGGACCTTTGCCCGTCAGGGCAAGGCGAATAGGCCTTTGTCAGGCCTTCGTCAGGGCTTTGTCGGGGAGGGGCCAGGAGCCCTGCTCGCTTCAATCCCCTCACCGATAGACAGTTGCAGAAACTAGGATGCAAGAACCTTTCCTGGATGGGGTTTTGATTTTCGCGAAAAGTGTGTCAGCTTTGCTTTCAGCATGAGTCTGATTTCCCAAAAATACATTTTGAACAATTTAAAGATTTGATCTGCGTTGGCGGGGAATCGAACCCGCGACAACTGCTTGGAAGGCAGCTATGCTCACCACTATACCACCAACGCCTGCCTGTCTGGGCTATGTGATGGAGCGCCCCTTAGAAATAAGAATAAGTCATTGGCTGGGAATGAAAAAAGCTTGCGTTTGACGCAGAAGCAGTTCGCATCATGAGGTCTTGCCGGTCAGCCCAACATTTCCCCGGGACCCCTTAAAAAAGGAGCTTGGTTTTAAGTTTGGTTTGATTGAACAGTACATTTTGTTGGCTGGGCTGGGACCCTCTCCTATTTAGCGCAAGAGTGGAACGAGGCAGCAAGTTCAAGGAATGACATTGCATCCAGGCACTTACAGCTCTTTGTGCCCTTATGCCATGACACAAAAACATAATTTGAAAAAAACTTAGCAGAGGATGGTTTCGATCCATCGACCTCTGGGTTATGTGCCCAGCACGCTTCCGCTGCGCAACTCTGCTGGTTGGAGAACAAGAGCTTTTCTGGGCTTTTACAGCCTACAAACCGACAACCCTAGACCCAGTTTCGAGTGAAGCGGGCAGTAGGCCTTACAAAGCCAAACATCCTGCAACCACGCACTCCCATCCCATGGCCTTTTGCAGACAGGCCTCATTTCTCTAGCTCACACCCTAACTGCCAACACCCCTTCCCCTTCTCTCTCTGTCTCTCTCTCTCTGTCTCTCTCTCTCATTCTCTCTCTCTCTCGCAAATAGATACTTTACTTCCCAGGTGCAACAAAACAAGCCTTCTCGAGCTGGCAGATATGGGAAGGAAGGAAGGAAGGGCCAGTTTGGAAACTCAACTCAATTACCATAAATCCCCTGCTAAGGGTTATGGGAGGGAGGAATGAAGGAACTTTGCTTCAGGGAAAGGGCTGCTGCTGCTTCAGCATGTGAGGAGCGCAGCCACACGTTTCACCTTCCTCAGTATGTTGGTTTACAGGATGATAGAGATCCTGAAACCTCACTCTAATAGGCTGAGGTGCTGTGCTCGGTGGCCTGCTGGGACCTTTGCCCGTCAGGGCAAGGCGAATAGGCCTTTGTCAGGCCTTCGTCAGGGCTTTGTCGGGGAGGGGCCAGGAGCCCTGCTCGCTTCAATCCCCTCACCGATAGACAGTTGCAGAAACTAGGATGCAAGAACCTTTCCTGGATGGGGTTTTGATTTTCACGAAAAGTGTGTCAGCTTTGCTTTCAGCATGAGTCTGATTTCCAAAAAATGCATTTTGAACAATTTAAAGATTTGATCTGCGTTGGCCATGAATCGATCCCGGGTCAACTGCTTGGAAGGCAGCTATGCTCACCACTATACCACCAACGCCTGCCTGTCTGGACTATCTGATGCAGCGCCCCTTAGAAATAAGAATAAGTCATTGGCTGGGAAGGAAAAAAGCTTGCGTTTGACGCAGAAGCAGTTCGCATCATGAGGTCTTGCCGGTCAGCCCAACATTTCCCCGGGACCCCTAAAAAAGGAGCTTGGTTTTAAGTTTGGTTTGATTGAACAGTACATTTTGTTGGCTGGGCTGGGCCCCTCTCCTATTTAGCGCAAGAGTGGAACGAGGCAGCAAGTTCAAGGAATGACATTGCATCCAGGCACTTACAGCTCTTTGTGCCCTAATGCCATGACACAAAAACATAATTTGAAAAAAGTTAGCAGAGGATGGTTTCGATCCATCGACCTCTGGGTTATGGGCCCAGCACGCTTCCGCTGCCCCACTCTGCTGGTTGGAGAACAAGAGCTTTTCTGGGCTTTTACAGCCTACAAACCGACAACCCTAGACCCAGTTTCGAGTGAAGCGGGCAGTAGGCCTTACAAAGCCAAACAACCTGCAACCACGCACTCCCATCCCATGGCCTTTTGCAGACAGGCCTCATTTCTCTAGCTCACACCCTAACTGCCAACACCCCTTCCCCTTCTCTCTCTGTCTCTCTCTCTCTGTCTCTCTCTCTCGCAAATAGATACTTTACTTCCCAGGTGCAACAAAACAAGCCTTCTCGAGCTGGCAGATATGGGAAGGAAGGAAGGAAGGGCCAGTTTGGAAACTCAACTCAATTACCATAAATCCCCTGCTAAGGGTTATGGGAGGGAGGAATGAAGGAACTTTGCTTCAGGGAAAGGGCTGCTGCTGCTTCAGCATGTGAGGAGCGCAGCCACACGTTTTACCTTCCTCAGTATGTTGGTTTACAGGATGAGAGAGATCCTGAAACCTCACTCTAATAGGCTGAGGTGCTGTGCTCGGTGGCCTGCTAGGACCTTTGCCCGTCAGGGCAAGGCGAATAGGCCTTTGTCAGGCCTTCGTCAGGGCTTTGTCGGGGAGGGGCCAGGAGCCCTGCTCGCTTCAATCCCCTCACCGATAGACAGTTGCAGAAACTAGGATGCAAGAACCTTTCCTGGATGGGGTTTTGATTTTCACGAAAAGTGTGTCAGCTTTGCTTTCAGCATGAGTCTGATTTCCAAAAAATGCATTTTGAACAATTTAAAGATTTGATCTGCGTTGGCCGGGAATCGAACCCGGGTCAACTGCTTGGAAGGCAGCTATGCTCACCACTATACCACCAACGCCTGCCTGTCTGGACTATCTGATGCAGCGCCCCTTAGAAATAAGAATAAGTCATTGGCTGGGAATGAAAAAAGCTTGCGTTTGACGCAGAAGCAGTTCGCATCATGAGGTCTTGCCGGTCAGCCCAACATTTCCCCGGGACCCCTAAAAAAGGAGCTTGGTTTTAAGTTTGGTTTGATTGAACAGTACATTTTGTTGGCTGGGCTGGGACCCTCTCCTATTTAGCGCAAGAGTGGAACGAGGCAGCAAGTTCAAGGAATGACATTGCATCCAGGCACTTACAGCTCTTTGTGCCCTAATGCCATGACACAAAAACATAATTTGAAAAAACTTAGCAGAGAATGGTTTCGATCCATCGACCTCTGGGTTATGGGCCCAGCACGCTTCCACTGTGCCACTCTGCTGGTTGGAGAACAAGAGCTTTTCTGGGCTTTTACAGCCTACAAACCGACAACCCTAGACCCAGTTTCGAGTGAAGCGGGCAGTAGGCCTTACAAAGCCAAACAACCTGCAACCACGCACTCCCATCCCATGGCCTTTTGCAGACAGGCCTCATTTCTCTAGCTCACACCCTAACTGCCAACACCCCTTCCCCTTCTCTCTCTGTCTCTCTCTCTCTGTCTCTCTCTCTCATTCTCTCTCTCTCGCAAATAGATACTTTACTTCCCAGGTGCAACAAAACAAGCCTTCTCGAGCTGGCAGATATGGGAAGGAAGGAAGGAAGGGCCAGTTTGGAAACTCAACTCAATTACCATAAATCCCCTGCTAAGGGTTATGGGAGGGAGGAATGAAGGAACTTTGCTTCAGGGAAAGGGCTGCTGCTGCTTCAGCATGTGAGGAGCGCAGCCACACGTTTCACCTTCCTCAGTATGTTGGTTTACAGGATGATAGAGATCCTGAAACCTCACTCTAATAGGCTGAGGTGCTGTGCTCGGTGGCCTGCTGGGACCTTTGCCCGTCAGGGCAAGGCGAATAGGCCTTTGTCAGGCCTTCGTCAGGGCTTTGTTGGGGAGGGGCCAGGAGCCCTGCTCGCTTCAATCCCCTCACCGATAGACAGTTGCAGAAACTAGGATGCAAGAACCTTTCCTGGATGGGGTTTTGATTTTCACGAAAAGTGTGTCAGCTTTGCTTTCAGCATGAGTCTGATTTCCAAAAAATGCATTTTGAACAATTTAAAGATTTGATCTGCGTTGGCCGGGAATCGAACCCGGGTCAACTGCTTGGAAGGCAGCTATGCTCACCACTATACCACCAACGCCTGCCTGTTTGGACTATCTGATGGAGCGCCCCTTAGAAATAAGAATAAGTCATTGGCTGGGAATGAAAAAAGCTTGCGTTTGACGCAGAAGCAGTTCGCATCATGAGGTCTTGCCGGTCAGCCCAACATTTCCCCGGGACCCCTTAAAAAAAGAGCTTGGTTTTAAATTTGGTTTGATTGAACAGTACATTTTGTTGGCTGGGCTGGGACCCTCTCCTATTTAGCGCAAGAGTGGAACGAGGCAGCAAGTTCAAGGAATGACATTGCATCCAGGCACTTACAGCTCTTTGTGCCCTAATGCCATGACACAAAAACATAATTTGAAAAAACTTAGCAGAGGATGGTTTCGATCCATCGACCTCTGGGTTATGGGCCCAGCACGCTTCCGCTGCGCCACTCTGCTGGCTGGAGAACGAGAGCTTTTCGGGGCTTTTACAGCCTACAAACCGACAACCCTAGACCCAGTTTCGAGTGAAGCGGGCAGTAGGCCTTACAAAGCCAAACAACCTGCAACCACGCACTCCCATCCCATGGCCTTTTGCAGACAGGCCTCATTTCTCTAGCTCACACCCTAACTGCCAACACCCCTTCCCCTTCTCTCTCTGTCTCTCTCTCTCTGTCTCTCTCTCTCATTCTCTCTCTCTCGCAAATAGATACTTTACTTCCCAGGTGCAACAAAACAAGCCTTCTCGAGCTGGCAGATATGGGAAGGAAGGAAGGAAGGGCCAGTTTGGAAACTCAACTCAATTACCATAAATCCCCTGCTAAGGGTTATGGGAGGGAGGAATGAAGGAACTTTGCTTCAGGGAAAGGGCTGCTGCTGCTTCAGCATGTGAGGAGCGCAGCCACACGTTTCACCTTCCTCAGTATGTTGGTTTACAGGATGAGAGAGATCCTGAAACCTCACTCTAATAGGCTGAGGTGCTGTGCTCGGTGGCCTGCTGAGACCTTTGCCCGTCAGGGCAAGGCGAATAGGCCTTTGTCAGGCCTTCGTCAGGGCTTTGTCGGGGAGGGGCCAGGAGCCCTGCTCGCTTCAATCCCCTCACCGATAGACAGTTGCAGAAACTAGGATGCAAGAACCTTTCCTGGATGGGGTTTTGATTTTCACGAAAAGTGTGTCAGCTTTGCTTTCAGCATGAGTCTGATTTCCAAAAAATGCATTTTGAACAATTTAAAGATTTGATCTGCGTTGGCCGGGAATCGAACCCGGGTCAACTGCTTGGAAGGCAGCTATGCTCACCACTATACCACCAACGCCTGCCTGTTTGGACTATCTGATGGAGCGCCCCTTAGAAATAAGAATAAGTCATTGGCTGGGAATGAAAAAAGCTTGCGTTTGACGCAGAAGCAGTTCGCATCATGAGGTCTTGCCGGTCAGCCCAACATTTCCCCGGGACCCCTTAAAAAAAGAGCTTGGTTTTAAATTTGGTTTGATTGAACAGTACATTTTGTTGGCTGGGCTGGGACCCTCTCCTATTTAGCGCAAGAGTGGAACGAGGCAGCAAGTTCAAGGAATGACATTGCATCCAGGCACTTACAGCTCTTTGTGCCCTAATGCCATGACACAAAAACATAATTTGAAAAAACTTAGCAGAGGATGGTTTCGATCCATCGACCTCTGGGTTATGGGCCCAGCACGCTTCCGCTGCGCCACTCTGCTGGCTGGAGAACGAGAGCTTTTCGGGGCTTTTACAGCCTACAAACCGACAACCCTAGACCCAGTTTCGAGTGAAGCGGGCAGTAGGCCTTACAAAGCCAAACAACCTGCAACCACGCACTCCCATCCCATGGCCTTTTGCAGACAGGCCTCATTTCTCTAGCTCACACCCTAACTGCCAACACCCCTTCCCCTTCTCTCTCTGTCTCTCTCTCTCTGTCTCTCTCTCTCATTCTCTCTCTCTCGCAAATAGATACTTTACTTCCCAGGTGCAACAAAACAAGCCTTCTCGAGCTGGCAGATATGGGAAGGAAGGAAGGAAGGGCCAGTTTGGAAACTCAACTCAATTACCATAAATCCCCTGCTAAGGGTTATGGGAGGGAGGAATGAAGGAACTTTGCTTCAGGGAAAGGGCTGCTGCTGCTTCAGCATGTGAGGAGCGCAGCCACACGTTTCACCTTCCTCAGTATGTTGGTTTACAGGATGAGAGAGATCCTGAAACCTCACTCTAATAGGCTGAGGTGCTGTGCTCGGTGGCCTGCTGAGACCTTTGCCCGTCAGGGCAAGGCGAATAGGCCTTTGTCAGGCCTTCGTCAGGGCTTTGTTGGGGAGGGGCCAGGAGCCCTGCTCGCTTCAATCCCCTCACCGATAGACAGTTGCAGAAACTAGGATGCAAGAACCTTTCCTGGATGGGGTTTTGATTTTCACGAAAAGTGTGTCAGCTTTGCTTTCAGCATGAGTCTGATTTCCAAAAAATGCATTTCGAACAATTTAAAGATTTGATCTGCGAATCGAGCCCGGGTCAATTGCTTGGAAGGCAGCTATGCTCACCACTATACCACCAACGCCTGCCTGTCTGGGCTATGTGATGGAGCGCCCCTTAGAAATAAGAATAAGTCATTGGCTGGGAATGAAAAAAGCTTGCGTTTGACGCAGAAGCAGTTCGCATCATGAGGTCTTGCCGGTCAGCCCAACATTTCCCCGGGACCCCTTAAAAAAGGAGCTTGGTTTTAAGTTTGGTTTGATTGAACAGTACATTTTGTTGGCTGGGCTGGGACCCTCTCCTATTTAGCGCAAGAGTGGAACGAGGCAGCAAGTTCAAGGAATGACATTGCATCCAGGCACTTACAGCTCTTTGTGCCCTAATGCCATGACACAAAAACACAATTTGAAAAAACTTAGCAGAGGATGGTTTCGATCCATCGACCTCTGGGTTATGGGCCCAGCACGCTTCCGCTGCGCCACTCTGCTGGTTGGAGAACAAGAGCTTTTCTGGGCTTTTACAGCCTACAAACCGACAACCCTAGACCCAGTTTCGAGTGAAGCGGGCAGTAGGCCTTACAAAGCCAAACAACCTGCAACCACGCACTCCCATCCCATGGCCTTTTGCAGACAGGCCTCATTTTTCTAGCTCACACCCTAACTGCCAACACCCCTTCCCCTTCTCTCTCTGTCTCTCTCTCTCTCTGTCTCTCTCTCTCATTCTCTCTCTCTCGCAAATAGATACTTTACTTCCCAGGTGCAACAAAACAAGCCTTCTCGAGCTGGCAGATATGGGAAGGAAGGAAGGAAGGGCCAGTTTGGAAACTCAACTCAATTACCATAAATCCCCTGCTAAGGGTTATGGGAGGGAGGAATGAAGGAACTTTGCTTCAGGGAAAGGGCTGCTGCTGCTTCAGCATGTGAGGAGCGCAGCCACACGTTTCACCTTCCTCAGTATGTTGGTTTACAGGATGAGAGAGATCCTGAAACCTCACTCTAATAGGCTGAGGTGCTGTGCTCGGTGGCCTGCTGGGACCTTTGCCCGTCAGGGCAAGGCGAATAGGCCTTTGTCAGGCCTTCGTCAGGGCTTTGTCGGGGAGGGGCCAGGAGCCCTGCTCGCTTCAATCCCCTCACCGATAGACAGTTGCAGAAACTAGGATGCAAGAACCTTTCCTGGATGGGGTTTTGATTTTCGCGAAAAGTGTGTCAGCTTTGCTTTCAGCATGAGTCTGATTTCCAAAAAATGCATTTTGAACAATTTAAAGATTTGATCTGCGTTGGCCGGGAATAAAACCCGGGTCACTGCTTGGAAGGCAGCTATGCTCACCACTATACCACCAACGCCTGCCTGTCTGGGCTATGTGATGGAGCGCCCCTTAGAAATAAGAATAAGTCATTGGCTGGGAATGAAAAAGCTTGCGTTTGACGCAGAAGCAGTTTGCATCATGAGGTCTTGCCGGTCAGCCCAACATTTCCCCGGGACCCCTTAAAAAAGGAGCTTGGTTTTAAGTTTGGTTTGATTGAACAGTACATTTTGTTGGCTGGGCTGGGACCCTCTCCTATTTAGCGCAAGAGTGGAACGAGGCAGCAAGTTCAAGGAATGACATTGCATCCAGGCACTTACAGCTCTTTGTGCCCTAATGCCATGACACAAAAACATAATTTGAAAAAACTTAGCAGAGGATGGTTTCGATCCATCGACCTGAAGCGTGCGCCACTCTGCTGGCTGGAGAACGAGAGCTTTTCGGGGCTTTTACAGCCTACAAAACGACAACCCTAGACCCAGTTTCGAGTGAAGCGGGCAGTAGGCCTTACAAAGCCAAACAACCTGCAACCACGCACTCCCATCCCATGGCCTTTTGCAGACAGGCCTCATTTCTCTAGCTCACACCCTAACTGCCAACACCCCTTCCCCTTCTCTCTCTGTCTCTCTCTCTCTGTCTCTCTCTCTCATTCTCTCTCTCTCGCAAATAGATACTTTACTTCCCAGGTGCAACAAAACAAGCCTTCTCGAGCTGGCAGATATGGGAAGGAAGGAAGGAAGGAAGGGCCAGTTTGGAAACTCAACTCAATTACCATAAATCCCCTGCTAAGGGTTATGGGAGGGAGGAATGAAGGAACTTTGCTTCAGGGAAAGGGCTGCTGCTGCTTCAGCATGTGAGGAGCGCAGCCACACGTTTCACCTTCCTCAGTATGTTGGTTTACAGGATGAGAGAGATCCTGAAACCTCACTCTAATAGGCTGAAGTGATGTGCTCGGTGGCCTGCTGGGACCTTTGCCCGTCAGGGCAAGGCGAATAGGCCTTCGTCAGGGCTTTGTCGGGGAGGGGCCAGGAGCCCTGCTCGCTTCAATCCCCTCACCGATAGACAGTTGCGGAAACTAGGATGCAAGAACCTTTCCTGGATGGGGTTTTGATTTTCGCGAAAAGTGTGTCAGCTTTGCTTTCAGCATGAGTCTGATTTCCCAAAAATGCATTTTGAACAATTTAAAGATTTGATCTGTGTTAACTGCTTGGAAGGCAGCTATGCTCACCACTATACCACCAACTCCTGCCTGTCTGGGCTATGTGATGGAGCGCCCCTTAGAAATAAGAATAAGTCATTGGCTGGGAATGAAAAAAGCTTGCATTTGACGCAGAAGCAGTTCGCATCATGA
Source organism: Ambystoma mexicanum (assembly GCF_040938575.1). Lineage (NCBI taxonomy): Eukaryota > Metazoa > Chordata > Amphibia > Caudata > Ambystomatidae > Ambystoma > Ambystoma mexicanum. Next base: position 1,632,717,558 of record NC_090937.1, on the reverse strand, counting down.
GGTCTTGCCGGTCAGCCCAACATTTCCCCGGGACCCCTTAAAAAAAGAGCTTGGTTTTAAGTTTGGTTTGATTGAACAGTACATTTTGTTGGCTGGGCTGGGACCCTCTCCTATTTAGCGCAAGAGTGGAACGAGGCAGCAAGTTCAAGGAATGACATTGCATCCAGGCACTTACAGCTCTTTGTGCCCTAATGCCATGACACAAAAACATAATTTGAAAAAACTTAGCAGAGGATGGTTTCAATCCATCGATCTCTGGGTTATGGGCCCAGCACGCTTCCGCTGCGCCACTCTGCTGGTTGGAGAACAAGAGCTTTTCTGGGCTTTTACAGCCTACAAACCGACAACCCTAGACCCAGTTTCGAGTGAAGCGGCAGTAGGCCTTACAAAGCCAAACAAACTGCAACCACGCACTCCCATCCCATGGCCTTTTGCAGACAGGCCTCATTTCTCTAGCTCACACCCTAACTGCCAACACCCCTTCCCCTTCTCTCTCTGTCTCTCTCTCTCTGTCTCTCTCTCTCATTCTCTCTCTCTCGCAAATAGATACTTTACTTCCCAGGTGCAACAAAACAAGCCTTCTCGAGCTGGCAGATATGGGAAGGAAGGAAGGAAGGGCCAGTTTGGAAACTCAACTCAATTACCATAAATCCCCTGCTAAGGGTTATGGGAGGGAGGAATGAAGGAACTTTGCTTCAGGGAAAGGGCTGCTGCTGCTTCAGCATGTGAGGAGCGCAGCCACACGTTTCACCTTCCTCAGTATGTTGGTTTACAGGATGAGAGAGATCCTGAAACCTCACTCTAATAGGCTGAGGTGCTGTGCTCGGTGGCCTGCTGGGACCTTTGCCCGTCAGGGCAAGGCGAATAGGCCTTTGTCAGGCCTTCGTCAGGGCTTTGTCGGGGAGGGGCCAGGAGCCCTGCTCGCTTCAATCCCCTCACCGATAGACAGTTGCAGAAACTAGGATGCAAGAACCTTTCCTGGATGGGGTTTTGATTTTCGCGAAAAGTGTGTCAGCTTTGCTTTCAGCATGAGTCTGATTTCCCAAAAATACATTTTGAACAATTTAAAGATTTGATCTGCGTTGGCGGGGAATCGAACCCGCGACAACTGCTTGGAAGGCAGCTATGCTCACCACTATACCACCAACGCCTGCCTGTCTGGGCTATGTGATGGAGCGCCCCTTAGAAATAAGAATAAGTCATTGGCTGGGAATGAAAAAAGCTTGCGTTTGACGCAGAAGCAGTTCGCATCATGAGGTCTTGCCGGTCAGCCCAACATTTCCCCGGGACCCCTTAAAAAAGGAGCTTGGTTTTAAGTTTGGTTTGATTGAACAGTACATTTTGTTGGCTGGGCTGGGACCCTCTCCTATTTAGCGCAAGAGTGGAACGAGGCAGCAAGTTCAAGGAATGACATTGCATCCAGGCACTTACAGCTCTTTGTGCCCTTATGCCATGACACAAAAACATAATTTGAAAAAAACTTAGCAGAGGATGGTTTCGATCCATCGACCTCTGGGTTATGTGCCCAGCACGCTTCCGCTGCGCAACTCTGCTGGTTGGAGAACAAGAGCTTTTCTGGGCTTTTACAGCCTACAAACCGACAACCCTAGACCCAGTTTCGAGTGAAGCGGGCAGTAGGCCTTACAAAGCCAAACAACCTGCAACCACGCACTCCCATCCCATGGCCTTTTGCAGACAGGCCTCATTTCTCTAGCTCACACCCTAACTGCCAACACCCCTTCCCCTTCTCTCTCTGTCTCTCTCTCTCTGTCTCTCTCTCTCATTCTCTCTCTCTCTCGCAAATAGATACTTTACTTCCCAGGTGCAACAAAACAAGCCTTCTCGAGCTGGCAGATATGGGAAGGAAGGAAGGAAGGGCCAGTTTGGAAACTCAACTCAATTACCATAAATCCCCTGCTAAGGGTTATGGGAGGGAGGAATGAAGGAACTTTGCTTCAGGGAAAGGGCTGCTGCTGCTTCAGCATGTGAGGAGCGCAGCCACACGTTTCACCTTCCTCAGTATGTTGGTTTACAGGATGATAGAGATCCTGAAACCTCACTCTAATAGGCTGAGGTGCTGTGCTCGGTGGCCTGCTGGGACCTTTGCCCGTCAGGGCAAGGCGAATAGGCCTTTGTCAGGCCTTCGTCAGGGCTTTGTCGGGGAGGGGCCAGGAGCCCTGCTCGCTTCAATCCCCTCACCGATAGACAGTTGCAGAAACTAGGATGCAAGAACCTTTCCTGGATGGGGTTTTGATTTTCACGAAAAGTGTGTCAGCTTTGCTTTCAGCATGAGTCTGATTTCCAAAAAATGCATTTTGAACAATTTAAAGATTTGATCTGCGTTGGCCGGGAATCGAACCCGGGTCAACTGCTTGGAAGGCAGCTATGCTCACCACTATACCACCAACGCCTGCCTGTCTGGACTATCTGATGCAGCGCCCCTTAGAAATAAGAATAAGTCATTGGCTGGGAATGAAAAAAGCTTGCGTTTGACGCAGAAGCAGTTCGCATTATGAGGTCTTGCCGGTCAGCCCAACATTTCCCCGGGACCCCTAAAAAAGGAGCTTGGTTTTAAGTTTGGTTTGATTGAACAGTACATTTTGTTGGCTGGGCTGGGCCCCTCTCCTATTTAGCGCAAGAGTGGAACGAGGCAGCAAGTTCAAGGAATGACATTGCATCCAGGCACTTACAGCTCTTTGTGCCCTAATGCCATGACACAAAAACATAATTTGAAAAAAGTTAGCAGAGGATGGTTTCGATCCATCGACCTCTGGGTTATGGGCCCAGCACGCTTCCGCTGCCCCACTCTGCTGGTTGGAGAACAAGAGCTTTTCTGGGCTTTTACAGCCTACAAACCGACAACCCTAGACCCAGTTTCGAGTGAAGCGGGCAGTAGGCCTTACAAAGCCAAACAACCTGCAACCACGCACTCCCATCCCATGGCCTTTTGCAGACAGGCCTCATTTCTCTAGCTCACACCCTAACTGCCAACACCCCTTCCCCTTCTCTCTCTGTCTCTCTCTCTCTGTCTCTCTCTCTCGCAAATAGATACTTTACTTCCCAGGTGCAACAAAACAAGCCTTCTCGAGCTGGCAGATATGGGAAGGAAGGAAGGAAGGGCCAGTTTGGAAACTCAACTCAATTACCATAAATCCCCTGCTAAGGGTTATGGGAGGGAGGAATGAAGGAACTTTGCTTCAGGGAAAGGGCTGCTGCTGCTTCAGCATGTGAGGAGCGCAGCCACACGTTTCACCTTCCTCAGTATGTTGGTTTACAGGATGAGAGAGATCCTGAAACCTCACTCTAATAGGCTGAGGTGCTGTGCTCGGTGGCCTGCTAGGACCTTTGCCCGTCAGGGCAAGGCGAATAGGCCTTTGTCAGGCCTTCGTCAGGGCTTTGTCGGGGAGGGGCCAGGAGCCCTGCTCGCTTCAATCCCCTCACCGATAGACAGTTGCAGAAACTAGGATGCAAGAACCTTTCCTGGATGGGGTTTTGATTTTCACGAAAAGTGTGTCAGCTTTGCTTTCAGCATGAGTCTGATTTCCAAAAAATGCATTTTGAACAATTTAAAGATTTGATCTGCGTTGGCCGGGAATCGAACCCGGGTCAACTGCTTGGAAGGCAGCTATGCTCACCACTATACCACCAACGCCTGCCTGTCTGGACTATCTGATGCAGCGCCCCTTAGAAATAAGAATAAGTCATTGGCTGGGAATGAAAAAAGCTTGCGTTTGACGCAGAAGCAGTTCGCATCATGAGGTCTTGCCGGTCAGCCCAACATTTCCCCGGGACCCCTAAAAAAGGAGCTTGGTTTTAAGTTTGGTTTGATTGAACAGTACATTTTGTTGGCTGGGCTGGGACCCTCTCCTATTTAGCGCAAGAGTGGAACGAGGCAGCAAGTTCAAGGAATGACATTGCATCCAGGCACTTACAGCTCTTTGTGCCCTAATGCCATGACACAAAAACATAATTTGAAAAAACTTAGCAGAGAATGGTTTCGATCCATCGACCTCTGGGTTATGGGCCCAGCACGCTTCCACTGTGCCACTCTGCTGGTTGGAGAACAAGAGCTTTTCTGGGCTTTTACAGCCTACAAACCGACAACCCTAGACCCAGTTTCGAGTGAAGCGGGCAGTAGGCCTTACAAAGCCAAACAACCTGCAACCACGCACTCCCATCCCATGGCCTTTTGCAGACAGGCCTCATTTCTCTAGCTCACACCCTAACTGCCAACACCCCTTCCCCTTCTCTCTCTGTCTCTCTCTCTCTGTCTCTCTCTCTCATTCTCTCTCTCTCGCAAATAGATACTTTACTTCCCAGGTGCAACAAAACAAGCCTTCTCGAGCTGGCAGATATGGGAAGGAAGGAAGGAAGGGCCAGTTTGGAAACTCAACTCAATTACCATAAATCCCCTGCTAAGGGTTATGGGAGGGAGGAATGAAGGAACTTTGCTTCAGGGAAAGGGCTGCTGCTGCTTCAGCATGTGAGGAGCGCAGCCACACGTTTCACCTTCCTCAGTATGTTGGTTTACAGGATGATAGAGATCCTGAAACCTCACTCTAATAGGCTGAGGTGCTGTGCTCGGTGGCCTGCTGGGACCTTTGCCCGTCAGGGCAAGGCGAATAGGCCTTTGTCAGGCCTTCGTCAGGGCTTTGTTGGGGAGGGGCCAGGAGCCCTGCTCGCTTCAATCCCCTCACCGATAGACAGTTGCAGAAACTAGGATGCAAGAACCTTTCCTGGATGGGGTTTTGATTTTCACGAAAAGTGTGTCAGCTTTGCTTTCAGCATGAGTCTGATTTCCAAAAAATGCATTTTGAACAATTTAAAGATTTGATCTGCGTTGGCCCGGAATCGAACCCGGGTCACCTGCTTGGAAGGCAGCTATGCTCACCACTATACCACCAACGCCTGCCTGTTTGGACTATCTGATGGAGCGCCCCTTAGAAATAAGAATAAGTCATTGGCTGGGAATGAAAAAAGCTTGCGTTTGACGCAGAAGCAGTTCGCATCATGAGGTCTTGCCGGTCAGCCCAACATTTCCCCGGGACCCCTTAAAAAAAGAGCTTGGTTTTAAATTTGGTTTGATTGAACAGTACATTTTGTTGGCTGGGCTGGGACCCTCTCCTATTTAGCGCAAGAGTGGAACGAGGCAGCAAGTTCAAGGAATGACATTGCATCCAGGCACTTACAGCTCTTTGTGCCCTAATGCCATGACACAAAAACATAATTTGAAAAAACTTAGCAGAGGATGGTTTCGATCCATCGACCTCTGGGTTATGGGCCCAGCACGCTTCCGCTGCGCCACTCTGCTGGCTGGAGAACGAGAGCTTTTCGGGGCTTTTACAGCCTACAAACCGACAACCCTAGACCCAGTTTCGAGTGAAGCGGGCAGTAGGCCTTACAAAGCCAAACAACCTGCAACCACGCACTCCCATCCCATGGCCTTTTGCAGACAGGCCTCATTTCTCTAGCTCACACCCTAACTGCCAACACCCCTTCCCCTTCTCTCTCTGTCTCTCTCTCTCTGTCTCTCTCTCTCATTCTCTCTCTCTCGCAAATAGATACTTTACTTCCCAGGTGCAACAAAACAAGCCTTCTCGAGCTGGCAGATATGGGAAGGAAGGAAGGAAGGGCCAGTTTGGAAACTCAACTCAATTACCATAAATCCCCTGCTAAGGGTTATGGGAGGGAGGAATGAAGGAACTTTGCTTCAGGGAAAGGGCTGCTGCTGCTTCAGCATGTGAGGAGCGCAGCCACACGTTTCACCTTCCTCAGTATGTTGGTTTACAGGATGAGAGAGATCCTGAAACCTCACTCTAATAGGCTGAGGTGCTGTGCTCGGTGGCCTGCTGGGACCTTTGCCCGTCAGGGCAAGGCGAATAGGCCTTTGTCAGGCCTTCGTCAGGGCTTTGTCGGGGAGGGGCCAGGAGCCCTGCTCGCTTCAATCCCCTCACCGATAGACAGTTGCAGAAACTAGGATGCAAGAACCTTTCCTGGATGGGGTTTTGATTTTCGCGAAAAGTGTGTCAGCTTTGCTTTCAGCATGAGTCTGATTTCCAAAAAATGCATTTCGAACAATTTAAAGATTTGATCTGCGAATCGAGCCCGGGTCAATTGCTTGGAAGGCAGCTATGCTCACCACTATACCACCAACGCCTGCCTGTCTGGGCTATGTGATGGAGCGCCCCTTAGAAATAAGAATAAGTCATTGGCTGGGAATGAAAAAAGCTTGCGTTTGACGCAGAAGCAGTTCGCATCATGAGGTCTTGCCGGTCAGCCCAACATTTCCCCGGGACCCCTTAAAAAAGGAGCTTGGTTTTAAGTTTGGTTTGATTGAACAGTACATTTTGTTGGCTGGGCTGGGACCCTCTCCTATTTAGCGCAAGAGTGGAACGAGGCAGCAAGTTCAAGGAATGACATTGCATCCAGGCACTTACAGCTCTTTGTGCCCTAATGCCATGACACAAAAACACAATTTGAAAAAACTTAGCAGAGGATGGTTTCGATCCATCGACCTCTGGGTTATGGGCCCAGCACGCTTCCGCTGCGCCACTCTGCTGGTTGGAGAACAAGAGCTTTTCTGGGCTTTTACAGCCTACAAACCGACAACCCTAGACCCAGTTTCGAGTGAAGCGGGCAGTAGGCCTTACAAAGCCAAACAACCTGCAACCACGCACTCCCATCCCATGGCCTTTTGCAGACAGGCCTCATTTTTCTAGCTCACACCCTAACTGCCAACACCCCTTCCCCTTCTCTCTCTGTCTCTCTCTCTCTCTGTCTCTCTCTCTCATTCTCTCTCTCTCGCAAATAGATACTTTACTTCCCAGGTGCAACAAAACAAGCCTTCTCGAGCTGGCAGATATGGGAAGGAAGGAAGGAAGGGCCAGTTTGGAAACTCAACTCAATTACCATAAATCCCCTGCTAAGGGTTATGGGAGGGAGGAATGAAGGAACTTTGCTTCAGGGAAAGGGCTGCTGCTGCTTCAGCATGTGAGGAGCGCAGCCACACGTTTCACCTTCCTCAGTATGTTGGTTTACAGGATGAGAGAGATCCTGAAACCTCACTCTAATAGGCTGAGGTGCTGTGCTCGGTGGCCTGCTGGGACCTTTGCCCGTCAGGGCAAGGCGAATAGGCCTTTGTCAGGCCTTCGTCAGGGCTTTGTCGGGGAGGGGCCAGGAGCCCTGCTCGCTTCAATCCCCTCACCGATAGACAGTTGCAGAAACTAGGATGCAAGAACCTTTCCTGGATGGGGTTTTGATTTTCGCGAAAAGTGTGTCAGCTTTGCTTTCAGCATGAGTCTGATTTCCAAAAAATGCATTTTGAACAATTTAAAGATTTGATCTGCGTTGGCCGGGAATAAAACCCGGGTCACTGCTTGGAAGGCAGCTATGCTCACCACTATACCACCAACGCCTGCCTGTCTGGGCTATGTGATGGAGCGCCCCTTAGAAATAAGAATAAGTCATTGGCTGGGAATGAAAAAGCTTGCGTTTGACGCAGAAGCAGTTTGCATCATGAGGTCTTGCCGGTCAGCCCAACATTTCCCCGGGACCCCTTAAAAAAGGAGCTTGGTTTTAAGTTTGGTTTGATTGAACAGTACATTTTGTTGGCTGGGCTGGGACCCTCTCCTATTTAGCGCAAGAGTGGAACGAGGCAGCAAGTTCAAGGAATGACATTGCATCCAGGCACTTACAGCTCTTTGTGCCCTAATGCCATGACACAAAAACATAATTTGAAAAAACTTAGCAGAGGATGGTTTCGATCCATCGACCTGAAGCGTGCGCCACTCTGCTGGCTGGAGAACGAGAGCTTTTCGGGGCTTTTACAGCCTACAAAACGACAACCCTAGACCCAGTTTCGAGTGAAGCGGGCAGTAGGCCTTACAAAGCCAAACAACCTGCAACCACGCACTCCCATCCCATGGCCTTTTGCAGACAGGCCTCATTTCTCTAGCTCACACCCTAACTGCCAACACCCCTTCCCCTTCTCTCTCTGTCTCTCTCTCTCTGTCTCTCTCTCTCATTCTCTCTCTCTCGCAAATAGATACTTTACTTCCCAGGTGCAACAAAACAAGCCTTCTCGAGCTGGCAGATATGGGAAGGAAGGAAGGAAGGGCCAGTTTGGAAACTCAACTCAATTACCATAAATCCCCTGCTAAGGGTTATGGGAGGGAGGAATGAAGGAACTTTGCTTCAGGGAAAGGGCTGCTGCTGCTTCAGCATGTGAGGAGCGCAGCCACACGTTTCACCTTCCTCAGTATGTTGGTTTACAGGATGAGAGAGATCCTGAAACCTCACTCTAATAGGCTGAAGTGATGTGCTCGGTGGCCTGCTGGGACCTTTGCCCGTCAGGGCAAGGCGAATAGGCCTTCGTCAGGGCTTTGTCGGGGAGGGGCCAGGAGCCCTGCTCGCTTCAATCCCCTCACCGATAGACAGTTGCGGAAACTAGGATGCAAGAACCTTTCCTGGATGGGGTTTTGATTTTCGCGAAAAGTGTGTCAGCTTTGCTTTCAGCATGAGTCTGATTTCCCAAAAATGCATTTTGAACAATTTAAAGATTTGATCTGTGTTAACTGCTTGGAAGGCAGCTATGCTCACCACTATACCACCAACTCCTGCCTGTCTGGGCTATGTGATGGAGCGCCCCTTAGAAATAAGAATAAGTCATTGGCTGGGAATGAAAAAAGCTTGCATTTGACGCAGAAGCAGTTCGCATCATGAGGTCTTGCCGGTCAGCCCAACATTTCCCCGGGACCCCTTAAAAAAAGAGCTTGGTTTTAAGTTTGGTTTGATTGAACAGTACATTTTGTTGGCTGGGCTGGGACCCTCTCCTATTTAGCGCAAGAGTGGAACGAGGCAGCAAGTTCAAGGAATGACATTGCATCCAGGCACTTACAGCTCTTTGTGCCCTAATGCCATGACACAAAAACATAATTTGAAAAAACTTAGCAGAGGATGGTTTCAATCCATCGATCTCTGGGTTATGGGCCCAGCACGCTTCCGCTGCGCCACTCTGCTGGTTGGAGAACAAGAGCTTTTCTGGGCTTTTACAGCCTACAAACCGACAACCCTAGACCCAGTTTCGAGTGAAGCGGCAGTAGGCCTTACAAAGCCAAACAAACTGCAACCACGCACTCCCATCCCATGGCCTTTTGCAGACAGGCCTCATTTCTCTAGCTCACACCCTAACTGCCAACACCCCTTCCCCTTCTCTCTCTGTCTCTCTCTCTCTGTCTCTCTCTCTCATTCTCTCTCTCTCGCAAATAGATACTTTACTTCCCAGGTGCAACAAAACAAGCCTTCTCGAGCTGGCAGATATGGGAAGGAAGGAAGGAAGGGCCAGTTTGGAAACTCAACTCAATTACCATAAATCCCCTGCTAAGGGTTATGGGAGGGAGGAATGAAGGAACTTTGCTTCAGGGAAAGGGCTGCTGCTGCTTCAGCATGTGAGGAGCGCAGCCACACGTTTCACCTTCCTCAGTATGTTGGTTTACAGGATGAGAGAGATCCTGAAACCTCACTCTAATAGGCTGAGGTGCTGTGCTCGGTGGCCTGCTGGGACCTTTGCCCGTCAGGGCAAGGCGAATAGGCCTTTGTCAGGCCTTCGTCAGGCCTTTGTCGGGGAGGGGCCAGGAGCCCTGCTCGCTTCAATCCCCTCACCGATAGACAGTTGCAGAAACTAGGATGCAAGAACCTTTCCTGGATGGGGTTTTGATTTTCGCGAAAAGTGTGTCAGCTTTGCTTTCAGCATGAGTCTGATTTCCCAAAAATACATTTTGAACAATTTAAAGATTTGATCTGCGTTGGAGGGGAATCGAACCCGCGACAACTGCTTGGAAGGCAGCTATGCTCACCACTATACCACCAACGCCTGCCTGTCTGGGCTATGTGATGGAGCGCCCCTTAGAAATAAGAATAAGTCATTGGCTGGGAATGAAAAAAGCTTGCGTTTGACGCAGAAGCAGTTCGCATCATGAGGTCTTGCCGGTCAGCCCAACATTTCCCCGGGACCCCTTAAAAAAGAAGCTTGGTTTTAAGTTTGGTTTGATTGAACAGTACATTTTGTTGGCTGGGCTGGGACCCTCTCCTATTTAGCGCAAGAGTGGAACGAGGCAGCAAGTTCAAGGAATGACATTGCATCCAGGCACTTACAGCTCTTTGTGCCCTAATGCCATGACACAAAAACACAATTTGAAAAAACTTAGCAGAGGATGGTTTCGATCCATCGACCTCTGGGTTATGGGCCCAGCACGCTTCCGCTGCGCCACTCTGCTGGTTGGAGAACAAGAGCTTTTCTGGGCTTTTACAGCCTACAAACCGACAACCCTAGACCCAGTTTCGAGTGAAGCGGGCAGTAGGCCTTACAAAGCCAAACAACCTGCAACCACGCACTCCCATCCCATGGCCTTTTGCAGACAGGCCTCATTTCTCTAGCTCACACCCTAACTGCCAACACCCCTTCCCCTTCTCTCTCTGTCTCTCTCTCTCTGTCTCTCTCTCTCATTCTCTCTCTCTCTCGCAAATAGATACTTTACTTCCCAGGTGCAACAAAACAAGCCTTCTCGAGCTGGCAGATATGGGAAGGAAGGAAGGAAGGGCCAGTTTGGAAACTCAACTCAATTACCATAAATCCCCTGCTAAGGGTTATGGGAGGGAGGAATGAAGGAACTTTGCTTCAGGGAAAGGGCTGCTGCTGCTTCAGCATGTGAGGAGCGCAGCCACACGTTTCACCTTCCTCAGTATGTTGGTTTACAGGATGAGAGAGATCCTGAAACCTCACTCTAATAGGCTGAGGTGCTGTGCTCGGTGGCCTGCTGGGACCTTTGCCCGTCAGGGCAAGGCGAATAGGCCTTTGTCAGGCCTTCGTCAGGGCTTTGTCGGGGAGGGGCCAGGAGCCCTGCTCGCTTCAATCCCCTCACCGATAGACAGTTGCAGAAACTAGGATGCAAGAACCTTTCCTGGATGGGGTTTTGATTTTCACGAAAAGTGTGTCAGCTTTGCTTTCAGCATGAGTCTGATTTCCAAAAAATGCATTTTGAACAATTTAAAGATTTGATCTGCGTTGGCCGGGAATCGAATCCGGGTCAACTGCTTGGAAGGCAGCTATGCTCACCACTATACCACCAACGCCTGCCTGTCTGGACTATCTGATGCAGCGCCCCTTAGAAATAAGAATAAGTCATTGGCTGGGAATGAAAAAAGCTTGCGTTTGACGCAGAAGCAGTTCGCATCATGAGGTCTTGCCGGTCAGCCCAACATTTCCCCGGGACCCCTAAAAAAGGAGCTTGGTTTTAAGTTTGGTTTGATTGAACAGTACATTTTGTTGGCTGGGCTGGGCCCCTCTCCTATTTAGCGCAAGAGTGGAACGAGGCAGCAAGTTCAAGGAATGACATTGCATCCAGGCACTTACAGCTCTTTGTGCCCTAATGCCATGACACAAAAACATAATTTGAAAAAAGTTAGCAGAGGATGGTTTCGATGCATCGACCTCTGGGTTATGGGCCCAGCACGCTTCCGCTGCCCCACTCTGCTGGTTGGAGAACAAGAGCTTTTCTGGGCTTTTACAGCCTACAAACCGACAACCCTAGACCCAGTTTCGAGTGAAGCGGGCAGTAGGCCTTACAAAGCCAAACAACCTGCAACCACGCACTCCCATCCCATGGCCTTTTGCAGACAGGCCTCATTTCTCTAGCTCACACCCTAACTGCCAACACCCCTTCCCCTTCTCTCTCTGTCTCTCTCTCTCTGTCTCTCTCTCTCGCAAATAGATACTTTACTTCCCAGGTGCAACAAAACAAGCCTTCTCGAGCTGGCAGATATGGGAAGGAAGGAAGGAAGGGCCAGTTTGGAAACTCAACTCAATTACCATAAATCCCCTGCTAAGGGTTATGGGAGGGAGGAATGAAGGAACTTTGCTTCAGGGAAAGGGCTGCTGCTGCTTCAGCATGTGAGGAGCGCAGCCACACGTTTCACCTTCCTCAGTATGTTGGTTTACAGGATGAGAGAGATCCTGAAACCTCACTCTAATAGGCTGAGGTGCTGTGCTCGGTGGCCTGCTAGGACCTTTGCCCGTCAGGGCAAGGCGAATAGGCCTTTGTCAGGCCTTCGTCAGGGCTTTGTCGGGGAGGGGCCAGGAGCCCTGCTCGCTTCAATCCCCTCACCGATAGACAGTTGCAGAAACTAGGATGCAAGAACCTTTCCTGGATGGGGTTTTGATTTTCACGAAAAGTGTGTCAGCTTTGCTTTCAGCATGAGTCTGATTTCCAAAAAATGCATTTTGAACAATTTAAAGATTTGATCTGCGTTGGCCGGGAATCGAACCCGGGTCAACTGCTTGGAAGGCAGCTATGCTCACCACTATACCACCAACGCCTGCCTGTCTGGACTATCTGATGCAGCGCCCCTTAGAAATAAGAATAAGTCATTGGCTGGGAATGAAAAAAGCTTGCGTTTGACGCAGAAGCAGTTCGCATCATGAGGTCTTGCCGGTCAGCCCAACATTTCCCCGGGACCCCTAAAAAAGGAGCTTGGTTTTAAGTTTGGTTTGATTGAACAGTACATTTTGTTGGCTGGGCTGGGACCCTCTCCTATTTAGCGCAAGAGTGGAACGAGGCAGCAAGTTCAAGGAATGACATTGCATCCAGGCACTTACAGCTCTTTGTGCCCTAATGCCATGACACAAAAACATAATTTGAAAAAACTTAGCAGAGAATGGTTTCGATCCATCGACCTCTGGGTTATGGGCCCAGCACGCTTCCACTGTGCCACTCTGCTGGTTGGAGAACAAGAGCTTTTCTGGGCTTTTACAGCCTACAAACCGACAACCCTAGACCCAGTTTCGAGTGAAGCGGGCAGTAGGCCTTACAAAGCCAAACAACCTGCAACCACGCACTCCCATCCCATGGCCTTTTGCAGACAGGCCTCATTTCTCTAGCTCACACCCTAACTGCCAACACCCCTTCCCCTTCTCTCTCTGTCTCTCTCTCTCTGTCTCTCTCTCTCATTCTCTCTCTCTCGCAAATAGATACTTTACTTCCCAGGTGCAACAAAACAAGCCTTCTCGAGCTGGCAGATATGGGAAGGAAGGAAGGTAGGGCCAGTTTGGAAACTCAACTCAATTACCATAAATCCCCTGCTAAGGGTTATGGGAGGGAGGAATGAAGGAACTTTGCTTCAGGGAAAGGGCTGCTGCTGCTTCAGCATGTGAGGAGCGCAGCCACACGTTTCACCTTCCTCAGTATGTTGGTTTACAGGATGATAGAGATCCTGAAACCTCACTCTAATAGGCTGAGGTGCTGTGCTCGGTGGCCTGCTGGGACCTTTGCCCGTCAGGGCAAGGCGAATAGGCCTTTGTCAGGCCTTCGTCAGGGCTTTGTTGGGGAGGGGCCAGGAGCCCTGCTCGCTTCAATCCCCTCACCGATAGACAGTTGCAGAAACTAGGATGCAAGAACCTTTCCTGGATGGGGTTTTGATTTTCACGAAAAGTGTGTCAGCTTTGCTTTCAGCATGAGTCTGATTTCCAAAAAATGCATTTTGAACAATTTAAAGATTTGATCTGCGTTGGCCGGGAATCGAACCCGGGTCAACTGCTTGGAAGGCAGCTATGCTCACCACTATACCACCAACGCCTGCCTGTTTGGACTATCTGATGGAGCGCCCCTTAGAAATAAGAATAAGTCATTGGCTGGGAATGAAAAAAGCTTGCGTTTGACGCAGAAGCAGTTCGCATCATGAGGTCTTGCCGGTCAGCCCAACATTTCCCCGGGACCCCTTAAAAAAAGAGCTTGGTTTTAAATTTGGTTTGATTGAACAGTACATTTTGTTGGCTGGGCTGGGACCCTCTCCTATTTAGCGCAAGAGTGGAACGAGGCAGCAAGTTCAAGGAATGACATTGCATCCAGGCACTTACAGCTCTTTGTGCCCTAATGCCATGACACAAAAACATAATTTGAAAAAACTTAGCAGAGGATGGTTTCGATCCATAGACCTCTGGGTTATGGGCCCAGCACACTTCCGCTGCGCCACTCTGCTGGCTGGAGAACGAGAGCTTTTCGGGGCTTTTACAGCCTACAAACCGACAACCCTAGACCCAGTTTCGAGTGAAGCGGGCAGTAGGCCTTACAAAGCCAAACAACCTGCAACCACGCACTCCCATCCCATGGCCTTTTGCAGACAGGCCTCATTTCTCTAGCTCACACCCTAACTGCCAACACCCCTTCCCCTTCTCTCTCTGTCTCTCTCTCTCTGTCTCTCTCTCTCATTCTCTCTCTCTCGCAAATAGATACTTTACTTCCCAGGTGCAACAAAACAAGCCTTCTCGAGCTGGCAGATATGGGAAGGAAGGAAGGAAGGGCCAGTTTGGAAACTCAACTCAATTACCATAAATCCCCTGCTAAGGGTTATGGGAGGGAGGAATGAAGGAACTTTGCTTCAGGGAAAGGGCTGCTGCTGCTTCAGCATGTGAGGAGCGCAGCCACACGTTTCACCTTCCTCAGTATGTTGGTTTACAGGATGAGAGAGATCCTGAAACCTCACTCTAATAGGCTGAGGTGCTGTGCTCGGTGGCCTGCTGAGACCTTTGCCCGTCAGGGCAAGGCGAATAGGCCTTTGTCAGGCCTTCGTCAGGGCTTTGTCGGGGAGGGGCCAGGAGCCCTGCTCGCTTCAATCCCCTCACCGATAGACAGTTGCAGAAACTAGGATGCAAGAACCTTTCCTGGATGGGGTTTTGATTTTCGCGAAAAGTGTGTCAGCTTTGCTTTCAGCATGAGTCTGATTTCCAAAAAATGCATTTCGAACAATTTAAAGATTTGATCTGCGAATCGAGCCCGGGTCAATTGCTTGGAAGGCAGCTATGCTCACCACTATACCACCAACGCCTGCCTGTCTGGGCTATGTGATGGAGCGCCCCTTAGAAATAAGAATAAGTCATTGGCTGGGAATGAAAAAAGCTTGCGTTTGACGCAGAAGCAGTTCGCATCATGAGGTCTTGCCGGTCAGCCCAACATTTCCCCGGGACCCCTTAAAAAAGGAGCTTGGTTTTAAGTTTGGTTTGATTGAACAGTACATTTTGTTGGCTGGGCTGGGACCCTCTCCTATTTAGCGCAAGAGTGGAACGAGGCAGCAAGTTCAAGGAATGACATTGCATCCAGGCACTTACAGCTCTTTGTGCCCTAATGCCATGACACAAAAACACAATTTGAAAAAACTTAGCAGAGGATGGTTTCGATCCATCGACCTCTGGGTTATGGGCCCAGCACGCTTCCGCTGCGCCACTCTGCTGGTTGGAGAACAAGAGCTTTTCTGGGCTTTTACAGCCTACAAACCGACAACCCTAGACCCAGTTTCGAGTGAAGCGGGCAGTAGGCCTTACAAAGCCAAACAACCTGCAACCACGCACTCCCATCCCATGGCCTTTTGCAGACAGGCCTCATTTTTCTAGCTCACACCCTAACTGCCAACACCCCTTCCCCTTCTCTCTCTGTCTCTCTCTCTCTCTGTCTCTCTCTCTCATTCTCTCTCTCTCGCAAATAGATACTTTACTTCCCAGGTGCAACAAAACAAGCCTTCTCGAGCTGGCAGATATGGGAAGGAAGGAAGGAAGGGCCAGTTTGGAAACTCAACTCAATTACCATAAATCCCCTGCTAAGGGTTATGGGAGGGAGGAATGAAGGAACTTTGCTTCAGGGAAAGGGCTGCTGCTGCTTCAGCATGTGAGGAGCGCAGCCACACGTTTCACCTTCCTCAGTATGTTGGTTTACAGGATGAGAGAGATCCTGAAACCTCACTCTAATAGGCTGAGGTGCTGTGCTCGGTGGCCTGCTGGGACCTTTGCCCGTCAGGGCAAGGCGCATAGGCCTTTGTCAGGCCTTCGTCAGGGCTTTGTCGGGGAGGGGCCAGGAGCCCTGCTCGCTTCAATCCCCTCACCGATAGACAGTTGCAGAAACTAGGATGCAAGAACCTTTCCTGGATGGGGTTTTGATTTTCACGAAAAGTGTGTCAGCTTTGCTTTCAGCATGAGTCTGATTTCCAAAAAATGCATTTTGAACAATTTAAAGATTTGA
This sequence comes from Ambystoma mexicanum, assembly GCF_040938575.1. Taxonomy (NCBI): domain Eukaryota; kingdom Metazoa; phylum Chordata; class Amphibia; order Caudata; family Ambystomatidae; genus Ambystoma; species Ambystoma mexicanum. Next base: position 1,632,701,497 of record NC_090937.1, on the reverse strand, counting down.
TCTGCGTTGGCCGGGAATCGAACCCGCGACAACTGCTTGGAAGGCAGCTATGCTCACCACTATACCACCAACGCCTGCCTGTCTGGGCTATGTGATGGAGCGCCCCTTAGAAATAAGAATAAGTCATTGGCTGGGAATGAAAAAAGCTTGCGTTTGACGCAGAAGCAGTTCGCATCATGAGGTCTTGCCGGTCAGCCCAACATTTCCCCGGGACCCCTTAAAAAAGGAGCTTGGTTTTAAGTTTGGTTTGATTGAACAGTACATTTTGTTGGCTGGGCTGGGACCCTCTCCTATTTAGCGCAAGAGTGGAACGAGGCAGCAAGTTCAAGGAATGTCATTGCATCCAGGCACTTACAGCTCTTTGTGCCCTAATGCCATGACACAAAAACATAATTTGAAAAAACTTAGCAGAGGATGGTTTGGATCCATCGACCTCTGGGTTATGGGCCCAGCACGCTTCCGCTGCGCCACTCTGCTGGTTGGAGAACAAGAGCTTTTCTGGGCTTTTACAGCCTACAAACCGACAACCCTAGACCCAGTTTCGAGTGAAGCGGGCAGTAGGCCTTACAAAGCCAAACAACCTGCAACCACGCACTCCCATCCCATGGCCTTTTGCAGACAGGCCTCATTTCTCTAGCTCACACCCTAACTGCCAACACCCCTTCCCCTTCTCTCTCTGTCTCTCTCTCTCTGTCTCTCTCTCTCGCAAATAGATACTTTACTTCCCAGGTGCAACAAAACAAGCCTTCTCGAGCTGGCAGATATGGGAAGGAAGGAAGGAAGGGCCAGTTTGGAAACTCAACTCAATTACCATAAATCCCCTGCTAAGGGTTATGGGAGGGAGGAATGAAGGAACTTTGCTTCAGGGAAAGGGCTGCTGCTGCTTCAGCATGTGAGGAGCGCAGCCACACGTTTCACCTTCCTCAGTATGTTGGTTTACAGGATGAGAGAGATCCTGAAACCTCACTCTAATAGGCTGAGGTGCTGTGCTCGGTGGCCTGCTGGGACCTTTGCCCGTCAGGGCAAGGCGAATAGGCCTTTGTCAGGCCTTCGTCAGGGCTTTGTCGGGGAGGGGCCAGGAGCCCTGCTCGCTTCAATCCCCTCACCGATAGACAGTTGCAGAAACTAGGATGCAAGAACCTTTCCTGGATGGGGTTTTGATTTTCGCGAAAAGTGTGTCAGCTTTGCTTTCAGCATGAGTCTGATTTCCAAAAAATGCATTTCGAACAATTTAAAGATTTGATCTGCGAATCGAGCCCGGGTCAACTGCTTGGAAGGCAGCTATGCTCACCACTATACCACCAACGCCTGCCTGTCTGGGCTATGTGATGGAGCGCCCCTTAGAAATAAGAATAAGTCATTGGCTGGGAATGAAAAAAGCTTGCGTTTGACGCAGAAGCAGTTCGCATCATGAGGTCTTGCCGGTCAGCCCAACATTTCCCCGGGACCCCTTAAAAAAGGAGCTTGGTTTTAAGTTTGGTTTGATTGAACAGTACATTTTGTTGGCTGGGCTGGGACCCTCTCCTATTTAGCGCAAGAGTGGAACGAGGCAGCAAGTTCAAGGAATGACATTGCATCCAGGCACTTACAGCTCTTTGTGCCCTAATGCCATGACACAAAAACACAATTTGAAAAAACTTAGCAGAGGATGGTTTCCATCCATCGACCTCTGGGTTATGGGCCCAGCACGCTTCCGCTGCGCCACTCTGCTGGTTGGAGAACAAGAGCTTTTCTGGGCTTTTACAGCCTACAAACCGACAACCCTAGACCCAGTTTCGAGTGAAGCGGGCAGTAGGCCTTACAAAGCCAAACAACCTGCAACCACGCACTCCCATCCCATGGCCTTTTGCAGACAGGCCTCATTTCTCTAGCTCACACCCTAACTGCCAACACCCCTTCCCCTTCTCTCTCTGTCTCTCTCTCTCTGTCTCTCTCTCTCGCAAATAGATACTTTACTTCCCAGGTGCAACAAAACAAGCCTTCTCGAGCTGGCAGATATGGGAAGGAAGGAAGGGCCAGTTTGGAAACTCAACTCAATTACCATAAATCCCCTGCTAAGGGTTATGGGAGGGAGGAATGAAGGAACTTTGCTTCAGGGAAAGGGCTGCTGCTGCTTCAGCATGTGAGGAGCGCAGCCACACGTTTCACCTTCCTCAGTATGTTGGTTTACAGGATGAGAGAGATCCTGAAACCTCACTCTAATAGGCTGAGGTGCTGTGCTCGGTGGCCTGCTGGGACCTTTGCCCGTCAGGGCAAGGCGAATAGGCCTTTGTCAGGCCTTCGTCAGGGCTTTGTCGGGGAGGGGCCAGGAGCCCTGCTCGCTTCAATCCCCTCACCGATAGACAGTTGCAGAAACTAGGATGCAAGAACCTTTCCTGGATGGGGTTTTGATTTTTGCGAAAAGTGTGTCAGCTTTGCTTTCAGCATGAGTCTGATTTCCAAAAAATGCATTTCGAACAATTTAAAGATTTGATCTGCGAATCGAGCCCGGGTCAACTGCTTGGAAGGAAGCTATGCTCACCACTATACCACCAACGCCTGCCTGTCTGGGCTATGTGATGGAGCGCCCCTTAGAAATAAGAATAAGTCATTGGCTGGGAATGAAAAAAGCTTGCGTTTGACGCAGAAGCAGTTCGCATCATGAGGTCTTGCCGGTCAGCCCAACATTTCCCGGGGACCCCTTAAAAAAGGAGCTTGGTTTTAAGTTTGGTTTGATTGAACAGTACATTTTGTTGGCTGGGCTGGGACCCTCTCCTATTTAGCGCAAGAGTGGAACGAGGCAGCAAGTTCAAGGAATGACATTGCATCCAGGCACTTACAGCTCTTTGTGCCCTAATGCCATGACACAAAAACACAATTTGAAAAAACTTAGCAGAGGATGGTTTCCATCCATCGACCTCTGGGTTATGGGCCCAGCACGCTTCCGCTGCGCCACTCTGCTGGTTGGAGAACAAGAGCTTTTCTGGGCTTTTACAGCCTACAAACCGACAACCCTAGACCCAGTTTCGAGTGAAGCGGGCAGTAGGCCTTACAAAGCCAAACAGCCTGCAACCACGCACTCCCATCCCATGGCCTTTTGCAGACAGGCCTCATTTCTCTAGCTCACACCCTAACTGCCAACACCCCTTCCCCTTCTCTCTCTGTCTCTCTCTCTCTCTGTCTCTCTCTCTCATTCTCTCTCTCTCGCTGTTAGGGAGAATTCTCTGTTTAGGCTGAATTTCCCTACCTAGTGAGTCCCCCAGCAGCTTTGCTGGATTTCTGGGGTTTCTTTTTTTCTCCTGCCAAGAGTGAGACTCTTTTACCCTCACTCTTGGACATGTTGAAGTGTGTTTTCTTGGTTAAACCTTGTGTTGAATGGGCTATGGGGTCTTTTACTCCATAGGGCCTCATGTATTTTTGTGATGTGGGTTACACAGCACCCTCTGTGCCGTGACCCAGGGGTGTCCTAGGGACTCCCCAACATAGACTCCATACCCTGGGACTGACTACTGTCTCCCAGGGCATGTAAAGTCACCAAAGACTTTACTAGTCTTAAATCCTGAACAGAACCAGTACAAACCATCATATTGTGGACGTACTGGCTGGGGCAATTCGATTGCCCCAGGGTCTGTTAGTCGAGGGGGCACGTCTCCGTCCCCCCTGATCGAGTTTTGGCTGGTGGCAGTGGAAACTACTTTTTATATTCGACCGCGAATATTTCCCTATGGGATTTCCCATTGTTTTAGGCTAACACATTTAATTATTTATTTACGGTAGCCTTAAACATACCGCCGGTTTATATATTTATTATTATAACTCCGGTTGGGACTTTTTGCCAAAACTTGATTCTAAAATGGCGTTGGCGTTCGCCTCTGTAACTCTGACCCAAAGTGGAGCCCTTTGTTCCACTTTTGGCGGGCTTCTCCACAGAAGCCCTCCAAAGTGGTGCCACTCTGTCTGGGGTACTTAGGAGGGGTGGAGGGGGATTTAGGCACCCTGGACTGAGTTACCTTGGTAACTCAAGTCGCACTCCGTCCTGATTGGCCCAAGTGGTGAGCCGGCCGGCTCACCACTTAGCATGTTTGAGTGACAGCTAGGCTGGGTGAATGGGGGTTTGCTGCATAAAAGCAGGGCTTTGGGGACTGGAACTTCAGAAGTCGCCACAGGACCAAGAATCCGACGAGGGAAGAGCTGAGCCGACCTGCTTCGACGACACCACCCGGTGGAGCCCTGCTGAACCGTCTCACCACTTTTCCCGACGACCGAGGAGAACTCTTAACGGAGTGGCTCCTTCCCTTGACTGGTGGGGACAACCAGTTTTCGCCTTCTTTTCGCTTCTCGAGGTATCTCGTGGCCGCCTTGCCAGTGCCAAGCACCCCGGCAACCGGAACCCCACCACTTTTTACCCCAACCACGAAAGTCGGTACAACCCTTTAACCGGAGGACTCCGCGGCTGGTTTCTTCCCGGGCAGTGCAACGACCTTCTTCTTCTGCTCTTCAGCGAGAACTTCTTCTCCCCTGACCGACGTCGAGCCTTGCTGCCACTGCCTGGAACAACTGCCACCGCTGGAGGATCCTTTCCACTTAAGGTACCGTGTTCCGCCTGGCTTCCCTTGCCACCGACTGTACGGGGTAGATTTAGCCCCCGGCTTTCGAACCTGGGAGTGCCTGGGACACCCTGGCTAAACTTTTTAAGCCACTCTAAACTCTTTCTAACTCTTTGCAAGACTCTGAATCCCTCCTAACAGTGTGATCTTGGGCACCTTTTCGCTCCGGCTACTCTAAGAGTGGGCCCTGCCTAGTGACTTTTGCTCACCTGTGACTTTGTGCTTCTTTGAGCCTATTGCAAGTGTTCTGGACCTTAGAGTGGTGTGTTTAACCCATTTCTGTCTCTTTTTTATCCCTTTCTTGAACCTACTAGAGTGTCATCTAACGTTAAGCGCTCACCTCTGTTTTAATTATGTGGTGTTAACTTAGAGTTGTCTAGATAGGAGTAAGGGTTGGAACTGCTTTCAATATAACTGTGTTTGAAGTGTTTTTACTATCTTTTGCTAGAGTGATTTCAACTTATGTGTGTTTTATAAATAAATAACTATATACTTTTGAAACCAAGCTCTGGTCAGTGTTTGCTTGTGCTATTGTATTTGAGTACCTATTGTGTATACTTTACATACTGCCTAACTCTTCTTGAGGGAAGTCTGACTGCTCAGCCACAGCTACCAGGTAAATCTGGGTGGTGCAGACTGCTACCAAGTGGGTTTACTGCTATACCTGTAGTCTTAAATCTTTTGCAGTGTTCCCCAAGGGAACTGCACAGGTTTCTGCCTAACACTGGTGTACAGCGGTGGGATTTGTATTGAGTATACATTTTATTGTGCTTTAGATACCTTAGTGCAACTAACCACAAAGCTTAGCACTGTAAAAGTAATCCTATAACATGTCAGTTATAGAAAGCTATAGTCAAGAGTCCCTTGCAGCCAAAACTGCTGATTGTTTAAGAGTGCTCTGTAAACATAAGGATCTCCTGACTAAGGGCAAGAAAATGGAGCTGATTGAAAGATTGTTAGCTAACCAAAGTCTGGGTGATGGTTCAGAGGAACCTACCACTCCAGTAACTGTAGATGACAGTATTGAAATTAACATGGAGCAAAATGTTGATGATTCTGAGGAAGAGTCAGAAGAGGAGGGTGAGGCTGTTGTGACTGTCCCCCCTAGGCCTCTGCCTGCTCTACCTGCTGTACCTACTGGACCTTTACCAGGTCCCCCATTTAGTCCTCAATACTTTGAACTGGAGAAAATGAAACTAGAATTGGAGTATAAGAAACTTAATGCTTGTCTTGATATTGGCAAAATCTTCCTCGGGGCCAGCCCTTTGAGAGCAAAAATACCCAATTCAGCCCAAAATACAGGTTCTATTGTGCTGAGCAGTGATCTCATGCTAGTGACAAATGACACCCTCAAAGTTTTTAGCATATTTATTCTAAGCAATGAATTTCATATACATTTGGGATTCAAGTTAGAGAATATTACAAAGCATAAAACAAAGAGCAATGCAAAATATAGTGAAACATGGAACTTAGATAAACATAGAGAAACATAGAGAAATATAGAGAAACATAGAGAAACACAGTCTTACGTCCCTTAATCAGCCCTGGGAGACCTGGGTTTTTCATAAGCTAGCTGTAAAACAAGCCCCGCTCATAGAAAAACAAGGCTGGAGGACACCGTGAGAGCCAATTCCGGGCACCTGACTGTACACGAATCAAGTCCACAGGCGATCTCCCCCTGATCCATGTGTGCATGGATATTTTATAATCTCTTGCTGTCAGTCACCATGACGCACAGTTCCAGAACTTTCCCTGTGCAACTGGCTCATGGAAAAAACCCAGCTCTCTCTGAGATGCTCCCTGCTCGCTCCTACCCCCTCCCTTGGTTCCCATCTGCGCTGGCTGAGGAATGTCTTATCAGTACCTTCCCAGAGAAAAGGAAGATTAGCTTGGAGCCAGGGCTACCGTTAGTGAGGCTGAATATTCTAAGGGAAGCAGGGATGTATTAACCCCATCTGCAAGCTCTAAAAGGCATGCACTCATAGCTTAGTGTTTATAGCGCTTAAGACTGGCTATCTAAGCGCTATATAGGTGCCATGATGTTCCAAACACTCCAAAAACCTATTAGCTACATAGCTGGGGGCCCTCCCTGCCTGTCTATCAACAATGCTTAATTTGACCTATTTCATACTAGGCCTGCATATCCCTTGTAGCTCACTACTGCATAATGGAAGTGCTACAACAGACTACTGTCAGCATTTTTAGCACATACTTTGAATACACTATTGGCTTTCAGCGGCTAATGCTGTCATCTAAAGCCCTGATTGGCAAGGTTGCAATTTCGTGTATCACTACATTCCACCCCTATTCAACGTTTGTGCGACAAATGCTGACTAATACCTATCAACATAGTATTTAGTGCAGCGATAAAGACCTTGGGGCTTTGCAAGAGGTTTAAGCAAACTATCTTATAGCGGTTAGTTAGCGTGGCATGCAAGGTAAAACACTACCTAAACAAAAATGTACACAAAGTGAACAGTGACATATACCCTTGCCAAAACCTGGCCTACACAAAAAATACCTACACCAAGTGAACATGGACATTTACTCTAGCCAAAACATGGCCTACACAAAAATACCTAAATCAATTTTGTATAACTGATTGTCAGTTAAAAAGCAGCATGCAGTTAAAATGTCAAGGCAATCCAGTGTAGTCTAATCTACAATGCACTATTGCATTTATGTATGGTTACCAATTCTAAAACCTGGCAGCCTTTCACCCTAAGGGCCTACCCTCCCCCTGATCCCAGGGCATTCAAGCGTGACTATGGGCTGTGTGACTAGACACTTCCCCCAGGTAGGTGGAACCCAACCAGAAACCATCTAATTTCGTGAACAAGGTGAACCCATGGGCACCAGGTTGTCTAAATAAAAACAATTCTACTAATTTACATCAAAGCATGGCATGTGTTATTCATGCAATCAAAAAGCAAGCAATTCAATCCATATGTATGCTGGTAACTGTAGCTCTGCGTGCCAGTGTGTGGAGGATGGTCGCCCCCACCCAGTAAAAAGCCAACACCTGCTGATTTAACAATGTTTGCCATACAATGCATTGTGTGTATTTAGCAGTCTTGTTGACCTGCCCTATGGCAGACAAAAATGTCTTCATGTCTAAAATTCTGTCATCTTCAATTGGCTGTCAATACTTGTAGCAGTGCTGGGCATATCAATGGGCCCCACTAGGCCAGAAGTTCTATAGCAGAGCTGGCATCAGAACCCATAGTGGCTAGCTTATTGTGCACAGTTTCTATGTCACAAGCATATAAAGCTCCTGCAATTAATGAATCTAGCTCCCTAGCTACGCGCACTCTAGTGATGGGCCATAGAAATGGACTCCATTTGTAGCAGCTTGGTAGTACTAAGGAAACATTGCCTCATGATAAATCTATGTCTAAGTGTAGCACTGTAATAATGAAGGTGTGCATTACCAGTCTACAATTTACATGTTGTCTTACTACTGGAAAATCTAACAGGTTCACAGTGTCTACCTTCTGTGACTTGGAGAATACCCTTCTTCAAGTGGGATATCTACCATATACAATAATAACTTTAGCCACAAACACCATACTACTATCCGGCAGTGGCTGTTTCATCACACCATGGAAAACATAAAATCTTGGCGAGAACACTCGCTGCAGTTCTTGGTCAGAAAAACATCACATTAGACAAATTAAACAAATGGTATCCATTCAGTGACAAAAGATGCCTGACAATGTGCCTGGCCAATACACTAGCAATTCCATGTGGATACTCATTTGTAGCGCTTTTCCAAAGAATTATTCCAAATGTCTACAATCAAAAGGTGACTCTTTGCATTAGTGTGCTGGAGACAGCTGTCCCCACAAAAACATGAAACTGGTTGGTTTAACAAAAACCGTGTCACACTCTGTGTCATAAAATCAAACATCAAGTCAGTCATGGTTTCATTTACCTGCCTTAAGCTGGCTGTAAAAGTATCCAGTGTTTCAAAGATTACCATTTCAAATTATAGCTCATACACTTGGCAGCATTACTTCAATTAAGAATCTTAACCTACGCACAGGTGACTTTGATGTGCGCACTCATCTTATCTCAAAATAAATTACGCTCCTGCTTGCATAATTCTGCTGCCCCAACAGTTCATAAATCATTCTCCTGCCTACGTGCAATGTAGAATATTTTTTTTTCTTCAAAAAACAAAACATCTCTGGTTAAAGCCATTCAGTTGGAAGAGTAAAACCATTTGGTTTTTTCAGATTCATCTCAACAGTGCATTTAAAAACCATTTTTCAATGTGTTAGCATTCAATTGCTGTGTCACACAGCTGTATGTGGTGCCTGATGTTACAGTCCATAATTCATTGTCCATAGTCCTTTAAACAAGAAAGGGCAAAACATGTCATTTAAATGTGTAGCATCAAATACTTGATAATTAGCCAAGTCTGCATCGTGCCAGTTCAGCAAAAGTTATTACTCTGTTGGACACTATTCGCAGGTTACAGCATTGAGTGCGGTGCAGGGCACGTTAAAGTTGAAATAGCATGTCGCAGTGGCTCGCTTTCTCTGAGAATGCGTCTGACCCTTCTTTGATCAGTGTCACCCACAAACTGCATATTCACTTTCTGATATTGTAAAATGTCTTGTTGTGCTTTGCCTAGGCAAAATACAAACAGAAATGTTAGGATGTCATCAAAACTTCAATATCAGCGTTATCCACCCCTTCCCATAATACCACCCCCATCTTCAAAAAGTCTCATCAGGTAACTACACACTTTGTCATTGCTACTGCAATTATTTATCACCTTTCTGCATGTTTCTGGGGGCTTATTTACACTCAACCATACGGGGTGTAACTGCCTAATCACAAACTCATTTGTGCAATGCAATCATAGCTGGTCAATGGTACCTCAGACTGATCTGTGCTTTTACAAAGCCATATAGTAAGTACCCAGGTCGCACAATGCTTTTCTTTTTCACCAAAGCGATCACCAATGCCAGGCGCCAACTTGCTTCCAGTGTCTCATGATCTTGATTCAGTTTGCCCTGCTGGCATCACTCCATTTTTCAAAGGTAAAGTCTTTCAGTCCAATACCGCTTACAGTTGTACAAGCAGCTTTGTTTATTTATCTTTCTTTTCATAGCAGTGTCTTTTCAAGCCTCTGGTTTTTTCACTTGTCATTTTTTCAAAGGGCGTTTGCTGTTTTTGAACCACCCCTTTGAGTGCGATAGTCTAAGCCAGTTTCTTTTGTTGCTTCAACAAATCATTCATTCTTGCACTAAGCCGTGTGGCTTCTGGATCATGGCTAATGTGCAGTGTTCATGTTGTACTTCAAAGCCCCGCTCTGCATGTTGTCTCTTGCAAAACGGCTAAGCACTTTTTGTCAGTTTTGCTTCCATCTGGAATGCCATAATGTCTTTGTCAGTTACTCCATCCCCTGGCAATGTAGCTTGCAGTTTGCCAGATGTGTATTTTCTCTTCTCAAAGCGCCTAGAGGTTTCTTCTCCAGTGCACAGCGCTTTACTTCAGTTCACATCACATGGAGCATTGGAATGCAGCTTGCACAGCAATAGCGCTTTACTTCACTTCACATCACATCACATGGGAATGCGGTTTGCACAGTAATGTCTGTTGGAATGGGCAGCTGTCTTTTCTTGGCCCATTCACAGATGCATAGGTAAATGTTCAGATGTGATGTGCCCGTCTGCCATCCTGCATGAAGCCTTTGCTCCGTACCACAGTTTACTGGGCAAATTCTTTACTTTTTGAACAGCTCTCTGTTTTTGCTCCCCCTTCCTCAGGAATGCAGGCATGTTTATCTTTCGTGTGCACCTGGCAGCGCCATGAGCACGCAGCTTATCTCTTTTGCCTATAACTCTTATACTGTGGCGGCTTCACTCGTTTCAGACAATTCATCCAGATTAACTCTTTCTTGTACTGTTTCTGCTTTTGTTTGCCTTCACGCACCTCGCCCAAGACAGCTTCAAGGCACAAGCTCTGCACACACAGCAAGACTCTTGTTTTTCAAAAGCGGCACTTTTCTTGTCATTTTTCTACTCCATGTAATTTTGCAAAATGTCAAAGCGTCTTTTTTTTCTTGTAATGTGCGATCTTTCAAGAGAACTCACAACCCATTAAATCTTTGTGCTATCTTATCACACACAGATGTTTCATTCTGTTGTACCATTGCCAAACTATAACCACTCAGTTCAGTGCATTTAAAAATAAAAATGCCAATGTTTAGTGCAGCTCCCTGCACGTTTTTTTTTTCTGCAAGAACAACCCACACTCTATTGCTTGTGGGCTGTTTAATGTGTCAACAACATTTTTCCCCATGTATCACAGTCAACAGGACACTATTTCCAAATCATACATCACTTATAAGGCAACAGCACAAATCCATGGCATAGCATGGGATCAAAAAATACTCCAGGGGCAATTTAGAAAAATATAAATTGTTTTTCCCCCCAAACCATTGCAAACTGGTTCTGCAATTTCAAATCAGTACACAAAAATCGAAAATCCAAATAACATTCACTCACTTTCCTTTTAAGTGAGTCTCTCACCCAATATAAGCATGGCACAGCCTAAAATGCAATATAACCATTTTAGTGTGTTTCCTTTAAACAGAATTTGCCACCATTAGCACATGGAATTTTACAGTTGCCAAAAGAAAGAAAAAACTCTTTAGGCTCTCAGCACAGATGTTACTCATTCTCCTAAGCATGGCTCATTCCCCTTCAGGAATGCCAACACTCAAAAGCATACATAAAAAAAAAACGAACCTTCGCCTCCGAACATTACAGCCCCCACTCGCTAGCACACTGGGGCTGAGTCAATGGTTAAATCACTATTCACAATTTGCATGTCAAATCCCTGCAATTATTTTTTTTTTCCTGCCCTCATGACAGAATAGAGATGAGAACTCCGTCTCATTATGCATTCCAAATTACAACTTTAAACTTGGGAAACCACATGATAAAATTCTTTTCTAATTGAGCATACATCTTTCTTAACCATTCATCGGAGTGCTTTAAACAAAGCCATTTCCCGCTCGTTTATTGCCTTGTACTCCCTGGCACCAATCCCATGCAATAAGTCAGTCACGACTGATTTACTGAAGGGAGTCTTAACCACACAAGCTATCGGCCACGGCAAACCGACACAACATTGCTGCCTTTTGAAGTCTCAGAGCTGCAGTGAGACCATCAAGGAAATGCGACAGCCTGCTCCCCACTCTACACTGTGTTCTCTCACACCATTTGTCATGTCAGCATGGCACTGCTCTTCACAAATCCCACAAAGCTGCCACCAAATGTCTTGATATTGGCAAAATCTTCCTCGGGGCCAGCCCTTTGAGAGCAAAAATACCCAATTCAGCCCAAAATACAGGTTCTATTGTGCTGAGCAGTGATCTCATGCTAGTGACAAATGACACCCTCAAAGTTTTTAGCATATTTATTCTAAGCAATGAATTTCATATACATTTGGGATTCAAGTTAGAGAATATTACAAAGCATAAAACAAAGAGCAATGCAAAATATAGTGAAACATGGAACTTAGATAAACATAGAGAAACATAGAGAAATATAGAGAAACATAGAGAAACACAGTCTTACGTCCCTTAATCAGCCCTGGGAGACCTGGGTTTTTCATAAGCTAGCTGTAAAACAAGCCCCGCTCATAGAAAAACAAGGCTGGAGGACACCGTGAGAGCCAATTCCGGGCACCTGACTGTACACGAATCAAGTCCACAGGCGATCTCCCCCTGATCCATGTGTGCATGGATATTTTATAATCTCTTGCTGTCAGTCACCATGACGCACAGTTCCAGAACTTTCCCTGTGCAACTGGCTCATGGAAAAAACCCAGCTCTCTCTGAGATGCTCCCTGCTCGCTCCTACCCCCTCCCTTGGTTCCCATCTGCGCTGGCTGAGGAATGTCTTATCAGTACCTTCCCAGAGAAAAGGAAGATTAGCTTGGAGCCAGGGCTACCGTTAGTGAGGCTGAATATTCTAAGGGAAGCAGGGATGTATTAACCCCATCTGCAAGCTCTAAAAGGCATGCACTCATAGCTTAGTGTTTATAGCGCTTAAGACTGGCTATCTAAGCGCTATATAGGTGCCATGATGTTCCAAACACTCCAAAAACCTATTAGCTACATAGCTGGGGGCCCTCCCTGCCTGTCTATCAACAATGCTTAATTTGACCTATTTCATACTAGGCCTGCATATCCCTTGTAGCTCACTACTGCATAATGGAAGTGCTACAACAGACTACTGTCAGCATTTTTAGCACATACTTTGAATACACTATTGGCTTTCAGCGGCTAATGCTGTCATCTAAAGCCCTGATTGGCAAGGTTGCAATTTCGTGTATCACTACAATGCTCAAACTGACAAAGAACTAAGGCTAAGGGAAATGGAGCTCAAGTATGACTTAGAAATGAAGAAATTATCTGTTGAGAATGCTTCTCTCTCTGGCTCCTCTAGAAGTTCCAGTCCTAAAAGACCCCGGATGCCTAAAGAATTGGTTGGTATGTATGAGCCTAAGTTGGATGTGTTGGATTGGTTGTCTCTGTTTGAATATAATCATGGGCTCCAGAACATCACAGGAAATGACTTACTCACCTGGTTGTTCTCTAGGCTTCCCCCTGTTGCAACTGATGTGGTAATGGAGATGGGGGAGGAGGATAGGAAGGACTATGAATGTGTGAAACTAGCTTTGATAGCTAGGTTTGGGAAGACCCCTTCCCAGTATCTTAAGAGGTTTAGGAGCCTCAAAAAGCATGATGGTACCCCTTGGGCTACCTGGGTGAATGAATGTTTGAAAAACTTAGAGGGATGGATTAAGGGTTACAAGGTGAACACTTATGAAGGTATGAAGAATTTGTTTAAGTTGGAGACTATTTATGATGCCTGCTCTCCTGAGCTCAGACAACACTTGGCTGATTCCAGGGAATTAGATTCCCGGAGACTAGCTAAGGCTGCTGACTTGTGGGTTGCCAACAGGGCCACTCACAAGGATTCTGGGGTCACTCAGAAAAAGGATGGGGAGAAACAGCCTAAAAAGGACTCCAAAGAGAATTTTAATACTACAAATTCCAAAGAGGGCCCCAAACAAAACTATAAGGGTAAGCCACAAGGGAAACCAAATCAGGCTAGTGTACCTTCTGGTCCCAGACCAGAAGGAGGTCAGAACAAGCCTCCATTCCAGCGAGCCTTTGGCTCATGCTTTGTTTGTAAGGCTACTGACCATGTGAAAGGAGATCCCAGATGTAAGGGTAAACCTTCAGGGGTCCAGCTTGCCTCCTTAGCCTTCGCTCCAGAAGAGGAAGTACATATGGCAAGTGGAAACTTTCTATTACTAGCTGATGAACCCACTGGAGTCTCAGCTAGTGTTTCTTTAGTCTCTCTGGGGTTGTGGGAACAACAGAATTTAGATGTCTATAACTCTATCCCAGATAATACTAAAGAGTATTATAAGGACAGTGTCCAGGTGAATGGTCAGGAGACTCCTGCCATTAGGGACACTGGAGCCAGCATAACTGTGGTGGATGAATCATTTTTCAAGGCAGAGGATGTTGCTAAGGCACCCAAATGCCTCACCAAGTTAGCTGGTGGGCCTGTGCAGATGTGTCCCCAGTTACCAGTTCTCATCCAATGTAATGATATGGCTGTAAAAATACCTGTCAGTGTACAATGTGAAGTGCCAGGTAGGGTTCTGTTGGGTAATGACCTCAAAGCTCTTGGAGTTGTATCTCATACCCCCAGACCCCCTAGCAAAAGGTTACAGGAACTCACAAAACCTGCAAGAGAGAAAACCCTGAGAGGGTTATCTCAGGAGATGATGACAGAAATCACTCCTCTCCCACTGGAGCAACTTACTGCAGTAACTACCAGATCAGGAGCAAAGGGGCAACCCAAGACTCCTAGGAAAAAGCCAGCAGCAAGCACCCCAGTGCTTCCAACAAGGACTTCCCCTAGGTTGTCCAAAGTTACACCTGTAACTCCACCTCCAGCTGAGGCTGAGAGGGAGGTACAACCCTGTGTGGTTGAGCTAGACTCTGAGGAAGAGCTAGAAGGAGGCCCCAACCTTATTGGAGATTTGGACCCTGAGGACCATCCTGAGCTGCAGTCTTTACTGGCAGAAGGTGGGCCTAGCAGGGCAGCTTTTCGTAAGGGGCAAAGAGAATGTCCAACTCTGGAAGGTCTCCGCCACCAGGCAGCTTCTCAAGCTGATGGGCAAGAGCCTGGGAAGTATAGGTTACACTGGGAAGATGGCCTCTTCTACAGTGAACCCACTGAGTCTGAACCTGGAGACTACAAACGCCTTGTAGTCCCACAAGAGAACAGACAACAGTTCTTACAACTAGCCCATGAGATACCTTTGGCTGTTCACTTGAGTTTCAAGAAGACCAAGGAAAGGCTCTCACTCTACTTTTATTGGCCAAAGATGGGGGCTGAAGTAGATAGATATTGTAAGAACTGCCATACCTGCCAGACTTCTGGTAAGGTTGGTTCCAAGAATGTGGCACCTTTAGTGCCTCTCCCAGTTGTGGGAGTCCCATTTGAGAGGGTAGGGATTGACATTGTTGGTCCCCTTGATCCTCCAACCTCCTCAGGCAACAGGTTTATCCTTGTTGTAGTAGACCATGCTACTAGGTACCCTGAGGCAATTCCTATGAGGACTGTTACAGCTCCGGCTGTGGCTAAGGCCCTCCTCGGTATTTTTACCAGGGTTGGGTTTCCTAAGGAGGTAATCTCTGACAGGGGGTCAAACTTTATGTCCCACTACATGAAAGCCATGTGGAAAACCTGTGGAGTTACCTACAAGTTCTCAACCGCTTACCACCCTCAGACAAACGGGTTGGTTGAAAGGTTTAACAGAACCATGAAGAGCATGATAGGTGCTTTAGAAGAACCCCTTAAGAAAAAGTGGGACCTTCTACTGCCATGCCTTCTCTTTGCTTATAGAGAAGTCCCTCAGGAGGGAGTAGGTTATTCTCCCTTTGAGCTTCTCTATGGCCATCCAGTCAGAGGTCCATTGGCCCTGATTAAGGAGGGATTGGAAGGTGCTCCTCCCCTCAAGCCAGTCAGAGTGACTGACTATGTGATAGGTCTCCGGAGGAGAATGTCACACATGATGGCAGAAGCAAGTGACAACTTGAAAGCTGGTCA
This sequence comes from Ambystoma mexicanum, assembly GCF_040938575.1. Classification (NCBI taxonomy): domain Eukaryota; kingdom Metazoa; phylum Chordata; class Amphibia; order Caudata; family Ambystomatidae; genus Ambystoma; species Ambystoma mexicanum. The sequence goes on along the minus strand of NC_090937.1, from coordinate 1,632,685,752 downwards.
AGCTCTGGTCAAACATTGGCACGACCAGAAGGCTAACATGGTTGAGTTTACTCAAGACCAGCTAGTTCTAGTTATGCTCCCAACAAGGCAGAGGGCCTTGCAAGACAAATGGATGGGACCCTTCAAGATTGTGGGAAAACTTGGAGAGGTCAACTATCTGGTGGATCTGGGCAGACCCAGGGAAGCTCCTAGAGTCTTCCACACCAACCGACTAAAAGCATACATCTCCAGACCTGATGTAGGAGCCTTGCTTCTAGCTTCAGCTGCAGAGGAAGAAGAGAGTGAATCTCTCCCTGATCTCCTCAGAGGTGTGCCTTTAGATGAAAAAGTTGAAGGAGTCAATCTCTCTTCAGACCTGACACCTGAGCAACAAGAGGAGTGCAAATCTATGTTAAATCAGTTTGCCTCCCTGTTCTCACTGTCACCAGGCTTGACCCCTTGGGGTCAGCATGAGATACTCACTGGTGACTGTCTGCCAGTCAAAAGCAGAGGATACAGAATGTCAGAACATGTCAGAACCCACATCAAAGGAGAGGTCAAGAAGATGCTTGATCTCGGGGTAATAGAGCCCTCTACTAGTCCATGGTCTAGCCCAGTTGTGTTAGTACCAAAGGCAGGATCCAAAGACTTGAGATTCTGTGTGGACTATAGAGCTCTAAATGCAGTCACCAAGACTGATGCCCACCCTTTGCCCAGGACAGATGAGTTGGTGGATAAACTTGGTGCAGCCAAGTACCTCAGCACATTTGACCTGACGTCAGGCTATTGGCAAATAGCCCTGACAGACCATGCCAAGGAGAAAACTGCATTTTCAACCCCAGTTGGCTTGTACCAGTTTAAGGTCATGCCTTTTGGACTAAAAAATGCACCTGCCACATTCCAAAGGATGGTGAACCAAGTTCTGGCTGGGATGGAAGACTTCTGCATGGCATACTTGGATGACATTGCAGTCTTCAGCCACTCCTGGGAAGAACATGTGACCCACCTAGGACATGTGTTGCAGGCTCTGGAACAGGCCCATTTGACAATCAAAGCCAGTAAGTGCCAGATTGGTCAAAGTAAAGTGGTCTACCTTGGACATGAGGTAGGAGGTGGAGAAATAAGGCCTTTGCCCAGCAAGATTGAAGCTGTGCAAAATTGGACAACACCAACTACTCAAACTCAAGTGAGAGCTTTTCTAGGCCTCACTGGATATTACAGGAATTTCATTGAGAACTATGGGACCATAGCTTCTCCACTGAATGTAATCTCCTCTCCCAAATTCCCTAAAAAGGTAAAATGGAATGAGGAGTGCAATCAGGCCTTTGAAAAACTAAAGAGAGCTCTTTGCCAAGCTCCAGTCTTGAGAGCTCCTGACTACCACCAACCTTTCATTGTACAAACTGATGCTTCCAATGTAGGTATAGGTGCAGTTCTAAGCCAACTGGATGAGAAGGGTAGGGAGCACCCCATTTGCTTCATCAGTAGAAAACTGAAGGATCCTGAGACAAGGTGGGCAACTATCGAAAGAGAATGCTTTGCTATTGTGTGGGCACTGAAGAAGTTTAGGCCATACTTGTATGGTTCTACTTTTGTTATTCAGACTGACCACCAACCCTTGAGATGGTTAATGCAAATGAAAGGGGAAAATCCAAAACTATTGAGATGGTCAATCTGCCTGCAAGGGTTTGATTTCACCATTGAGCACAGGTCAGGGTGTCACCATCAAAACGCTGATGGACTCTCTAGGATGTATATCATCGACTAGAGGTATGAGGTTCATCCAGGAGTGGATTAAATCCTCCTGTCCCTTAGTCTGGGGGGGGCGAGTGTTAGGGAGAATTCTCTGTTTAGGCTGAATTTCCCTACCTAGTGAGTCCCCCAGCAGCTTTGCTGGATTTCTGGGGTTTCTTTTTTTCTCCTGCCAAGAGTGAGACTCTTTTACCCTCACTCTTGGACATGTTGAAGTGTGTTTTCTTGGTTAAACCTTGTGTTGAATGGGCTATGGGGTCTTTTACTCCATAGGGCCTCATGTATTTTTGTGATGTGGGTTACACAGCACCCTCTGTGCCGTGACCCAGGGGTGTCCTAGGGACTCCCCAACATAGACTCCATACCCTGGGACTGACTACTGTCTCCCAGGGCATGTAAAGTCACCAAAGACTTTACTAGTCTTAAATCCTGAACAGAACCAGTACAAACCATCATATTGTGGACGTACTGGCTGGGGCAATTCGATTGCCCCAGGGTCTGTTAGTCGAGGGGGCACGTCTCCGTCCCCCCTGATCGAGTTTTGGCTGGTGGCAGTGGAAACTACTTTTTATATTCGACCGCGAATATTTCCCTATGGGATTTCCCATTGTTTTAGGCTAACACATTTAATTATTTATTTACGGTAGCCTTAAACATACCGCCGGTTTATATATTTATTATTATAACTCCGGTTGGGACTTTTTGCCAAAACTTGATTCTAAAATGGCGTTGGCGTTCGCCTCTGTAACTCTGACCCAAAGTGGAGCCCTTTGTTCCACTTTTGGCGGGCTTCTCCACAGAAGCCCTCCAAAGTGGTGCCACTCTGTCTGGGGTACTTAGGAGGGGTGGAGGGGGATTTAGGCACCCTGGACTGAGTTACCTTGGTAACTCAAGTCGCACTCCGTCCTGATTGGCCCAAGTGGTGAGCCGGCCGGCTCACCACTTAGCATGTTTGAGTGACAGCTAGGCTGGGTGAATGGGGGTTTGCTGCATAAAAGCAGGGCTTTGGGGACTGGAACTTCAGAAGTCGCCACAGGACCAAGAATCCGACGAGGGAAGAGCTGAGCCGACCTGCTTCGACGACACCACCCGGTGGAGCCCTGCTGAACCGTCTCACCACTTTTCCCGACGACCGAGGAGAACTCTTAACGGAGTGGCTCCTTCCCTTGACTGGTGGGGACAACCAGTTTTCGCATTCTTTTCGCTTCTCGAGGTATCTCGTGGCCGCCTTGCCAGTGCCAAGCACCCCGGCAACCGGAACCCCACCACTTTTTACCCCAACCACGAAAGTCGGTACAACCCTTTAACCGGAGGACTCCGCGGCTGGTTTCTTCCCGGGCAGTGCAACGACCTTCTTCTTCTGCTCTTCAGCGAGAACTTCTTCTCCCCTGACCGACGTCGAGCCTTGCTGCCACTGCCTGGAACAACTGCCACCGCTGGAGGATCCTTTCCACTTAAGGTACCGTGTTCCGCCTGGCTTCCCTTGCCACCGACTGTACGGGGTAGATTTAGCCCCCGGCTTTCGAACCTGGGAGTGCCTGGGACACCCTGGCTAAACTTTTTAAGCCACTCTAAACTCTTTCTAACTCTTTGCAAGACTCTGAATCCCTCCTAACAGTGTGATCTTGGGCACCTTTTCGCTCCGGCTACTCTAAGAGTGGGCCCTGCCTAGTGACTTTTGCTCACCTGTGACTTTGTGCTTCTTTGAGCCTATTGCAAGTGTTCTGGACCTTAGAGTGGTGTGTTTAACCCATTTCTGTCTCTTTTTTATCCCTTTCTTGAACCTACTAGAGTGTCATCTAACGTTAAGCGCTCACCTCTGTTTTAATTATGTGGTGTTAACTTAGAGTTGTCTAGATAGGAGTAAGGGTTGGAACTGCTTTCAATATAACTGTGTTTGAAGTGTTTTTACTATCTTTTGCTAGAGTGATTTCAACTTATGTGTGTTTTATAAATAAATAACTATATACTTTTGAAACCAAGCTCTGGTCAGTGTTTGCTTGTGCTATTGTATTTGAGTACCTATTGTGTATACTTTACATACTGCCTAACTCTTCTTGAGGGAAGTCTGACTGCTCAGCCACAGCTACCAGGTAAATCTGGGTGGTGCAGACTGCTACCAAGTGGGTTTACTGCTATACCTGTAGTCTTAAATCTTTTGCAGTGTTCCCCAAGGGAACTGCACAGGTTTCTGCCTAACACTCGCAAATAGATACTTTACTTCCCAGGTGCAACAAAACAAGCCTTCTCGAGCTGGCAGATATGGGAAGGAAGGAAGGAAGGGCCAGTTTGGAAACTCAACTCAATTACCATAAATCCCCTGCTAAGGGTTATGGGAGGGAGGAATGAAGGAACTTTGCTTCAGGGAAAGGGCTGCTGCTGCTTCAGCATGTGAGGAGCGCAGCCACACGTTTCACCTTCCTCAGTATGTTGGTTTACAGGATGAGAGAGATCCTGAAACCTCACTCTAATAGGCTGAGGTGCTGTGCTCGGTGGCCTGCTGGGACCTTTGCCCGTCAGGGCAAGGCGAATAGGCCTTTGTCAGGCCTTCGTCAGGGCTTTGTCGGGGAGGGGCCAGGAGCCCTGCTCGCTTCAATCCCCTCACCGATAGACAGTTGCAGAAACTAGGATGCAAGAACCTTTCCTGGATGGGGTTTTGATTTTCGCGAAAAGTGTGTCAGCTTTGCTTTCAGCATGAGTCTGATTTCCAAAAAATGCATTTTGAACAATTTAAAGATTTGATCTGCGTTGGCCGGGAATAAAACCCGGATCACTGCTTGGAAGGCAGCTATGCTCACCACTATACCACCAACGCCTGCCTGTCTGGGCTATGTGATGGAGCGCCCCTTAGAAATAAGAATAAGTCATTGGCTGGGAATGAAAAAGCTTGCGTTTGACGCAGAAGCAGTTTGCATCATGAGGTCTTGCCGGTCAGCCCAACATTTCCCCGGGACCCCTTAAAAAAGGAGCTTGGTTTTAAGTTTGGTTTGATTGAACAGTACATTTTGTTGGCTGGGCTGGGACCCTCTCCTATTTAGCGCAAGAGTGGAACGAGGCAGCAAGTTCAAGGAATGACATTGCATCCAGGCACTTACAGCTCTTTGTGCCCTAATGCCATGACACAAAAACATAATTTGAAAAAACTTAGCAGAGGATGGTTTCGATCCATCGACCTCTGGGTTATGGGCCCAGCACGCTTCCGCTGCGCCACTCTGCTGGCTGGAGAACGAGAGCTTTTCGGGGCTTTTACAGCCTACAAAACGACAACCCTAGACCCAGTTTCGAGTGAAGCGGGCAGTAGGCCTTACAAAGCCAAACAACCTGCAACCACGCACTCCCATCCCATGGCCTTTTGCAGACAGGCCTCATTTCTCTAGCTCACACCCTAACTGCCAACACCCCTTCCCCTTCTCTCTCTGTCTCTCTCTCTCTGTCTCTCTCTCTCATTCTCTCTCTCTCGCAAATAGATACTTTACTTCCCAGGTGCAACAAAACAAGCCTTCTCGAGCTGGCAGATATGGGAAGGAAGGAAGGAAGGAAGGGCCAGTTTGGAAACTCAACTCAATTACCATAAATCCCCTGCTAAGGGTTATGGGAGGGAGGAATGAAGGAACTTTGCTTCAGGGAAAGGGCTGCTGCTGCTTCAGCATGTGAGGAGCGCAGCCACAGGTTTCACCTTCCTCAGTATGTTGGTTTACAGGATGAGAGAGATCCTGAAACCTCACTCTAATAGGCTGAAGTGATGTGCTCGGTGGCCTGCTGGGACCTTTGCCCGTCAGGGCAAGGCGAATAGGCCTTCGTCAGGGCTTTGTCGGGGAGGGGCCAGGAGCCCTGCTCGCTTCAATCCCCTCACCGATAGACAGTTGCGGAAACTAGGATGCAAGAACCTTTCCTGGATGGGGTTTTGATTTTCGCGAAAAGTGTGTCAGCTTTGCTTTCAGCATGAGTCTGATTTCCAAAAATGCATTTTGAACAATTTAAAGATTTGATCTGTGTTAACTGCTTGGAAGGCAGCTATGCTCACCACTATACCACCAACTCCTGCCTGTCTGGGCTATGTGATGGAGCGCCCCTTAGAAATAAGAATAAGTCATTGGCTGGGAATGAAAAAAGCTTGCATTTGACGCAGAAGCAGTTCGCATCATGAGGTCTTGCCGGTCAGCCCAACATTTCCCCGGGACCCCTTAAAAAAAGAGCTTGGTTTTAAGTTTGGTTTGATTGAACAGTACATTTTGTTGGCTGGGCTGGGACCCTCTCCTATTTAGCGCAAGAGTGGAACGAGGCAGCAAGTTCAAGGAATGACATTGCATCCAGGCACTTACAGCTCTTTGTGCCCTAATGCCATGACACAAAAACATAATTTGAAAAAAGTTAGCAGAGGATGGTTTCGATCCATCGACCTCTGGGTTATGGGCCCAGCACGCTTCCGCTGCGCCACTCTGCTGGTTGGAGAACAAGAGCTTTTCTGGGCTTTTACAGCCTACAAACCGACAACCCTAGACCCAGTTTCGAGTGAAGCGGCAGTAGGCCTTACAAAGCCAAACAAACTGCAACCACGCACTCCCATCCCATGGCCTTTTGCAGACAGGCCTCATTTCTCTAGCTCACACCCTAACTGCCAACACCCCTTCCCCTTCTCTCTCTGTCTCTCTCTCTCTGTCTCTCTCTCTCATTCTCTCTCTCTCGCAAATAGATACTTTACTTCCCAGGTGCAACAAAACAAGCCTTCTCGAGCTGGCAGATATGGGAAGGAAGGAAGGAAGGGCCAGTTTGGAAACTCAACTCAATTACCATAAATCCCCTGCTAAGGGTTATGGGAGGGAGGAATGAAGGAACTTTGCTTCAGGGAAAGGGCTGCTGCTGCTTCAGCATGTGAGGAGCGCAGCCACACGTTTCACCTTCCTCAGTATGTTGGTTTACAGGATGAGAGAGATCCTGAAACCTCACTCTAATAGGCTGAGGTGCTGTGCTCGGTGGCCTGCTGGGACCTTTGCCCGTCAGGGCAAGGCGAATAGGCCTTTGTCAGGCCTTCGTCAGGGCTTTGTCGGGGAGGGGCCAGGAGCCCTGCTCGCTTCAATCCCCTCACCGATAGACAGTTGCAGAAACTAGGATGCAAGAACCTTTCCTGGATGGGGTTTTGATTTTCGCGAAAAGTGTGTCAGCTTTGCTTTCAGCATGAGTCTGATTTCCCAAAAATACATTTTGAACAATTTAAAGATTTGATCTGCGTTGGCGGGGAATCGAACCCGCGACAACTGCTTGGAAGGCAGCTATGCTCACCACTATACCACCAACGCCTGCCTGTCTGGGCTATGCGATGGAGCGCCCCTTAGAAATAAGAATAAGTCATTGGCTGGGAATGAAAAAAGCTTGCGTTTGACGCAGAAGCAGTTCGCATCATGAGGTCTTGCCGGTCAGCCCAACATTTCCCCGGGACCCCTTAAAAAAGGAGCTTGGTTTTAAGTTTGGTTTGATTGAACAGTACATTTTGTTGGCTGGGCTGGGACCCTCTCCTATTTAGCGCAAGAGTGGAACGAGGCAGCAAGTTCAAGGAATGACATTGCATCCAGGCACTTACAGCTCTTTGTGCCCTAATGCCATGACACAAAAACATAATTTGAAAAAAGTTAGCAGAGGATGGTTTCGATCCATCGACCTCTGGGTTATGGGCCCAGCACGCTTCCGCTGCGCCACTCTGCTGGTTGGAGAACAAGAGCTTTTCTGGGCTTTTACAGCCTACAAACCGACAACCCTAGACCCAGTTTCGAGTGAAGCGGGCAGTAGGCCTTACAAAGCCAAACAACCTGCAACCACGCACTCCCATCCCATGGCCTTTTGCAGACAGGCCTCATTTCTCTAGCTCACACCCTAACTGCCAACACCCCTTCCCCTTCTCTCTCTGTCTCTCTCTCTCTGTCTCTCTCTCTCATTCTCTCTCTCTCGCAAATAGATACTTTACTTCCCAGGTGCAACAAAACAAGCCTTCTCGAGCTGGCAGATATGGGAAGGAAGGAAGGAAGGGCCAGTTTGGAAACTCAACTCAATTACCATAAATCCCCTGCTAAGGGTTATGGGAGGGAGGAATGAAGGAACTTTGCTTCAGGGAAAGGGCTGCTGCTGCTTCAGCATGTGAGGAGCGCAGCCACACGTTTCACCTTCCTCAGTATGTTGGTTTACAGGATGATAGAGATCCTGAAACCTCACTCTAATAGGCTGAGGTGCTGTGCTCGGTGGCCTGCTGGGACCTTTGCCCGTCAGGGCAAGGCGAATAGGCCTTTGTCAGGCCTTCGTCAGGGCTTTGTTGGGGAGGGGCCAGGAGCCCTGCTCGCTTCAATCCCCTCACCGATAGACAGTTGCAGAAACTAGGATGCAAGAACCTTTCCTGGATGGGGTTTTGATTTTCACGAAAAGTGTGTCAGCTTTGCTTTCAGCATGAGTCTGATTTCCAAAAAATGCATTTCGAACAATTTAAAGATTTGATCTGCGAATCGAGCCCGGGTCAACTGCTTGGAAGGCAGCTATGCTCACCACTATACCACCAACGCCTGCCTGTCTGGGCTATGTGATGGAGCGCCCCTTAGAAATAAGAATAAGTCATTGGCTGGGAATGAAAAAAGCTTGCGTTTGACGCAGAAGCAGTTCGCATCATGAGGTCTTGCCGGTCAGCCCAACATTTCCCCGGGACCCCTTAAAAAAGGAGCTTGGTTTTAAGTTTGGTTTGATTGAACAGTACATTTTGTTGGCTGGGCTGGGACCCTCTCCTATTTAGCGCAAGAGTGGAACGAGGCAGCAAGTTCAAGGAATGACATTGCATCCAGGCACTTACAGCTCTTTGTGCCCTAATGCCATGACACAAAAACACAATTTGAAAAAACTTAGCAGAGGATGGTTTCGATCCATCGACCTCTGGGTTATGGGCCCAGCACGCTTCCGCTGCGCCACTCTGCTGGTTGGAGAACAAGAGCTTTTCTGGGCTTTTACAGCCTACAAACCGACAACCCTAGACCCAGTTTCGAGTGAAGCGGGCATTAGGCCTTACAAAGCCAAACAACCTGCAACCACGCACTCCCATCCAATGGCCTTTTACAGACAGGCCTCATTTCTCTAGCTCACACCCTAACTGCCAACACCCCTTCCCCTTCTCTCTCTGTCTCTCTCTCTCTCTGTCTCTCTCTCTCATTCTCTCTCTCTCGCAAATAGATACTTTACTTCCCAGGTGCAACAAAACAAGCCTTCTCGAGCTGGCAGATATGGGAAGGAAGGAAGGAAGGGCCAGTTTGGAAACTCAACTCAATTACCATAAATCCCCTGCTAAGGGTTATGGGAGGGAGGAATGAAGGAACTTTGCTTCAGGGAAAGGGCTGCTGCTGCTTCAGCATGTGAGGAGCGCAGCCACACGTTTCACCTTCCTCAGTATGTTGGTTTACAGGATGAGAGAGATCCTGAAACCTCACTCTAATAGGCTGAGGTGCTGTGCTCGGTGGCCTGCTGGGACCTTTGCCCGTCAGGGCAAGGCGAATAGGCCTTTGTCAGGCCTTCGTCAGGGCTTTGTCGGGGAGGGGCCAGGAGCCCTGCTCGCTTCAATCCCCTCACCGATAGACAGTTGCAGAAACTAGGATGCAAGAACCTTTCCTGGATGGGGTTTTGATTTTCGCGAAAAGTGTGTCAGCTTTGCTTTCAGCATGAGTCTGATTTCCAAAAAATGCATTTTGAACAATTTAAAGATTTGATCTGCGTTGGCCGGGAATAAAACCCGGGTCACTGCTTGGAAGGCAGCTATGCTCACCACTATACCACCAACGCCTGCCTGTCTGGGCTATGTGATGGAGCGCCCCTTAGAAATAAGAATAAGTCATTGGCTGGGAATGAAAAAGCTTGCGTTTGACGCAGAAGCAGTTTGCATCATGAGGTCTTGCCGGTCAGCCCAACATTTCCCCGGGACCCCTTAAAAAAGGAGCTTGGTTTTAAGTTTGGTTTGATTGAACAGTACATTTTGTTGGCTGGGCTGGGACCCTCTCCTATTTAGCGCAAGAGTGGAACGAGGCAGCAAGTTCAAGGAATGACATTGCATCCAGGCACTTACAGCTCTTTGTGCCCTAATGCCATGACACAAAAACATAATTTGAAAAAACTTAGCAGAGGATGGTTTCGATCCATCGACCTCTGGGTTATGGGCCCAGCACGCTTCCGCTGCGCCACTCTGCTGGCTGGAGAACGAGAGCTTTTCGGGGCTTTTACAGCCTACAAAACGACAACCCTAGACCCAGTTTCGAGTGAAGCGGGCAGTAGGCCTTACAAAGCCAAACAACCTGCAACCACGCACTCCCATCCCATGGCCTTTTGCAGACAGGCCTCATTTCTCTAGCTCACACCCTAACTGCCAACACCCCTTCCCCTTCTCTCTCTGTCTCTCTCTCTCTGTCTCTCTCTCTCATTCTCTCTCTCTCGCAAATAGATACTTTACTTCCCAGGTGCAACAAAACAAGCCTTCTCGAGCTGGCAGATATGGGAAGGAAGGAAGGAAGGAAGGGCCAGTTTGGAAACTCAACTCAATTACCATAAATCCCCTGCTAAGGGTTATGGGAGGGAGGAATGAAGGAACTTTGCTTCAGGGAAAGGGCTGCTGCTGCTTCAGCATGTGAGGAGCGCAGCCACACGTTTCACCTTCCTCAGTATGTTGGTTTACAGGATGAGAGAGATCCTGAAACCTCACTCTAATAGGCTGAAGTGATGTGCTCGGTGGCCTGCTGGGACCTTTGCCCGTCAGGGCAAGGCGAATAGGCCTTCGTCAGGGCTTTGTCGGGGAGGGGCCAGGAGCCCTGCTCGCTTCAATCCCCTCACCGATAGACAGTTGCGGAAACTAGGATGCAAGAACCTTTCCTGGATGGGGTTTTGATTTTCGCGAAAAGTGTGTCAGCTTTGCTTTCAGCATGAGTCTGATTTCCCAAAAATGCATTTTGAACAATTTAAAGATTTGATCTGTGTTAACTGCTTGGAAGGCAGCTATGCTCACCACTATACCACCAACTCCTGCCTGTCTGGGCTATGTGATGGAGCGCCCCTTAGAAATAAGAATAAGTCATTGGCTGGGAATGAAAAAAGCTTGCGTTTGACGCAGAAGCAGTTCGCATCATGAGGTCTTGCCGGTCAGCCCAACATTTCCCCGGGACCCCTTAAAAAAGGAGCTTGGTTTTAAGTTTGGTTTGATTGAACAGTACATTTTGTTGGCTGGGCTGGGACCCTCTCCTATTTAGCGCAAGAGTGGAACGAGGCAGCAAGTTCAAGGAATGACATTGCATCCAGGCACTTACAGCTCTTTGTGCCCTAATGCCATGACACAAAAACATAATTTGAAAAAACTTAGCAGAGGATGGTTTGGATCCATCGACCTCTGGGTTATGGGCCCAGCACGCTTCCGCTGCGCCACTCTGCTGGTTGGAGAACAAGAGCTTTTCTGGGCTTTTACAGCCTACAAACCGACAACCCTAGACCCAGTTTCGAGTGAAGCGGGCAGTAGGCCTTACAAAGCCAAACAACCTGCAACCACGCACTCCCATCCCATGGCCTTTTGCAGACAGGCCTCATTTCTCTAGCTCACACCCTAACTGCCAACACCCCTTCCCCTTCTCTCTCTGTCTCTCTCTCTCTGTCTCTCTCTCTCATTCTCTCTCTCTCGCAAATAGATACTTTACTTCCCAGGTGCAACAAAACAAGCCTTCTCGAGCTGGCAGATATGGGAAGGAAGGAAGGAAGGGCCAGTTTGGAAACTCAACTCAATTACCATAAATCCCCTGCTAAGGGTTATGGGAGGGAGGAATGAAGGAACTTTGCTTCAGGGAAAGGGCTGCTGCTGCTTCAGCATGTGAGGAGCGCAGCCACACGTTTCACCTTCCTCAGTATGTTGGTTTACAGGATGATAGAGATCCTGAAACCTCACTCTAATAGGCTGAGGTGCTGTGCTCGGTGGCCTGCTGGGACCTTTGCCCGTCAGGGCAAGGCGAATAGGCCTTTGTCAGGCCTTCGTCAGGGCTTTGTTGGGGAGGGGCCAGGAGCCCTGCTCGCTTCAATCCCCTCACCGATAGACAGTTGCAGAAACTAGGATGCAAGAACCTTTCCTGGATGGGGTTTTGATTTTCACGAAAAGTGTGTCAGCTTTGCTTTCAGCATGAGTCTGATTTCCAAAAAATGCATTTTGAACAATTTAAAGATTTGATCTGCGTTGGCCGGGAATCGAACCCGGGTCAACTGCTTGGAAGGCAGCTATGCTCACCACTATACCACCAACGCCTGCCTGTTTGGACTATCTGATGGAGCGCCCCTTAGAAATAAGAATAAGTCATTGGCTGGGAATGAAAAAAGCTTGCGTTTGACGCAGAAGCAGTTCGCATCATGAGGTCTTGCCGGTCAGCCCAACATTTCCCCGGGACCCCTTAAAAAAAGAGCTTGGTTTTAAATTTGGTTTGATTGAACAGTACATTTTGTTGGCTGGGCTGGGACCCTCTCCTATTTAGCGCAAGAGTGGAACGAGGCAGCAAGTTCAAGGAATGACATTGCATCCAGGCACTTACAGCTCTTTGTGCCCTAATGCCATGACACAAAAACATAATTTGAAAAAACTTAGCAGAGGATGGTTTCGATCCATCGACCTCTGGGTTATGGGCCCAGCACGCTTCCGCTGCGCCACTCTGCTGGCTGGAGAACGAGAGCTTTTCGGGGCTTTTACAGCCTACAAACCGACAACCCTAGACCCAGTTTCGAGTGAAGCGGGCAGTAGGCCTTACAAAGCCAAACAACCTGCAACCACGCACTCCCATCCCATGGCCTTTTGCAGACAGGCCTCATTTCTCTAGCTCACACCCTAACTGCCAACACCCCTTCCCCTTCTCTCTCTGTCTCTCTCTCTCTGTCTCTCTCTCTCATTCTCTCTCTCTCGCAAATAGATACTTTACTTCCCAGGTGCAACAAAACAAGCCTTCTCGAGCTGGCAGATATGGGAAGGAAGGAAGGAAGGGCCAGTTTGGAAACTCAACTCAATTACCATAAATCCCCTGCTAAGGGTTATGGGAGGGAGGAATGAAGGAACTTTGCTTCAGGGAAAGGGCTGCTGCTGCTTCAGCATGTGAGGAGCGCAGCCACACGTTTCACCTTCCTCAGTATGTTGGTTTACAGGATGAGAGAGATCCTGAAACCTCACTCTAATAGGCTGAGGTGCTGTGCTCGGTGGCCTGCTGGGACCTTTGCCCGTCAGGGCAAGGCGAATAGGCCTTTGTCAGGCCTTCGTCAGGGCTTTGTCGGGGAGGGGCCAGGAGCCCTGCTCGCTTCAATCCCCTCACCGATAGACAGTTGCAGAAACTAGGATGCAAGAACCTTTCCTGGATGGGGTTTTGATTTTCGCGAAAAGTGTGTCAGCTTTGCTTTCAGCATGAGTCTGATTTCCAAAAAATGCATTTCGAACAATTTAAAGATTTGATCTGCGAATCGAGCCCGGGTCAACTGCTTGGAAGGCAGCTATGCTCACCACTATACCACCAACGCCTGCCTGTCTGGGCTATGTGATGGAGCGCCCCTTAGAAATAAGAATAAGTCATTGGCTGGGAATGAAAAAAGCTTGCGTTTGACGCAGAAGCAGTTCGCATCATGAGGTCTTGCCGGTCAGCCCAACATTTCCCCGGGACCCCTTAAAAAAGGAGCTTGGTTTTAAGTTTGGTTTGATTGAACAGTACATTTTGTTGGCTGGGCTGGGACCCTCTCCTATTTAGCGCAAGAGTGGAACGAGGCAGCAAGTTCAAGGAATGACATTGCATCCAGGCACTTACAGCTCTTTGTGCCCTAATGCCATGACACAAAAACACAATTTGAAAAAACTTAGCAGAGGATGGTTTCGATCCATCGACCTCTGGGTTATGGGCCCAGCACGCTTCCGCTGCGCCACTCTGCTGGTTGGAGAACAAGAGCTTTTCTGGGCTTTTACAGCCTACAAACCGACAACCCTAGACCCAGTTTCGAGTGAAGCGGGCAGTAGGCCTTACAAAGCCAAACAACCTGCAACCACGCACTCCCATCCCATGGCCTTTTGCAGACAGGCCTCATTTTTCTAGCTCACACCCTAACTGCCAACACCCCTTCCCCTTCTCTCTCTGTCTCTCTCTCTCTCTGTCTCTCTCTCTCATTCTCTCTCTCTCGCAAATAGATACTTTACTTCCCAGGTGCAACAAAACAAGCCTTCTCGAGCTGGCAGATATGGGAAGGAAGGAAGGAAGGGCCAGTTTGGAAACTCAACTCAATTACCATAAATCCCCTGCTAAGGGTTATGGGAGGGAGGAATGAAGGAACTTTGCTTCAGGGAAAGGGCTGCTGCTGCTTCAGCATGTGAGGAGCGCAGCCACACGTTTCACCTTCCTCAGTATGTTGGTTTACAGGATGAGAGAGATCCTGAAACCTCACTCTAATAGGCTGAGGTGCTGTGCTCGGTGGCCTGCTGGGACCTTTGCCCGTCAGGGCAAGGCGAATAGGCCTTTGTCAGGCCTTCGTCAGGGCTTTGTCGGGGAGGGGCCAGGAGCCCTGCTCGCTTCAATCCCCTCACCGATAGACAGTTGCAGAAACTAGGATGCAAGAACCTTTCCTGGATGGGGTTTTGATTTTCGCGAAAAGTGTGTCAGCTTTGCTTTCAGCATGAGTCTGATTTCCAAAAAATGCATTTTGAACAATTTAAAGATTTGATCTGCGTTGGCCGGGAATAAAACCCGGGTCACTGCTTGGAAGGCAGCTATGCTCACCACTATACCACCAACGCCTGCCTGTCTGGGCTATGTGATGGAGCGCCCCTTAGAAATAAGAATAAGTCATTGGCTGGGAATGAAAAAGCTTGCGTTTGACGCAGAAGCAGTTTGCATCATGAGGTCTTGCCGGTCAGCCCAACATTTCCCCGGGACCCCTTAAAAAAGGAGCTTGGTTTTAAGTTTGGTTTGATTGAACAGTACATTTTGTTGGCTGGGCTGGGACCCTCTCCTATTTAGCGCAAGAGTGGAACTGTTGTACATGAATAAAGGGACACTACCCCTTTAAGAGCGGCAACAGAGAAGGAGCGGGAGAGAAAGGGAAAAGGAGGGGGCCGGGGAAGGAAACGGCAGTTGGTGTCAGGGAGTGAATAAAGATGGTTCACTGCAGCATTGGCTCCGTGTCATTCTTGAGGCTTGGGTATGCATGAATGAACGGAGCACAACACTGGCGACGAAGCCGATGCGAACCCGTGGGTGCCGGCAGCAGTGAGTGGAGGGCCCGTGTGCCCAGCAGCTTGAAGGGCCCGTGAGCCCAGCAGTGATTGGAGGGCCCGTGTGCCCAGCAGCGTCCGGGGAGGGCCCGTGTGCCCAGCAGCTTGAAGGGCCCGTGAGCCCAGCAGTGTGAGGAGGGCCTGTGAGCCCAGCAGTGAGTGGAGGGCCCGTGTGCCCAGCAGCTTGAAGGGCCCGTGAGCCCAGCAGTGATTGGAGGGCCCGTGTGCCCAGCAGCGTCCAGGGAGGGCCCGTGTGCCCAGCAGCTTGAAGGGCCCGTGAGCCCAGCAGTGTGAGGAGGGCCTGCGAGCCCAGCAGCGTTCAGGGAGGGCCCGTGTGCCCAGCAGTTAAGGAGGGCTCGTGAGCCCAGCAGACCAGGTAGGCCCGTGTGCCCTACAGCGTATCAGGACCGGAGAGCCCAGCAGAGTGGAGCCCAGCAGCGGTGGCCTGCCAGCAGCAGACCAGCCGACCAGAAGATCGGGGAGGACCGTGCGCCCAAGACTGGAGAGCCCGGTGGCGAGGAACCCGACAGCGGAGGACTGCCAGCTAACCAGCCGACCGGAAGATCGAGAGGCCCGTGCGCCCCAACTGCAGAGCCCAGCAGCGAAGAGCCCAGCAGCGGAGGCCCACCGGCAGCTGGCCCAGCCGACCAGGTGATCGAGGGGCCCGTGCGCCCGAGACTGAAGTGCCCAGCCGACCGGAAGATCGAGAGGCCCGTGCGCCCCAACTGCAGAGCCCAGCAGCGAAGAGCCCAGCAGCGGAAGCCCGCCGACAGCGGCCAGCCGACCAGGACCGCAGCGCCCAGCAGAAGACGTCCCGCGCACCTCGGCAAGAAGAGGACCGCGAACGCCAACAACGAGCGGAGCCTGCGGACCAGAAGAGGCCCACACGTCACGGAAGAGGAGACCCGCAGGCTCGCGGCATCCACCCTCAAGTAAGGAGTCGGAAAAGGGTAGCGAAAAGGGAACCCCGAGTCTCCCACCCACGTGACACATCAGGGAACCAGTGAAATCGCCCGAAGGTGACACCTGCAAAAAGGAACCCCGAGTCTCCCACCCACGTGACACATCTGTAGAGACACCCGAAGGTGACACTTGAAAGGGGAAACCCCGTGTCTCCCACCCACGTGACACACCAGCAGACACACCCAAAGGTAACATTTGCAAAGGGGAAACCCGAGTCTCCCACCTACGTGACACATTGGTAAAAACACCAAAAAAAAAAAAAAAGAAAATTCTGCAAGAACCCGAAGGTGACATTGCCAGAACGCCACTCTGCACACAAACAGCAGAGGGTGAACAACGTGCCCCAGTGGGCGAATATACACAGCAGCAGTTCAAGAGAACCACGGTGCAAAAGCCTATCAGAGCACCCAGAGCATCCGCGACGCAGCACTCCACGCTACACACCAAGATACCGCCATGTCATCTGCAGACGCGGCAGACCCTAATGCACCACCACCACCACCGGGAGCTCCCTCCTCTCATGCAAGCCTAATGAGGAGACCTGCCCCGTTCACGCTAAACCCACACCATGACCAGGGGCAGAGATGGGAAGAATGGATGGAGGAATTTGACGACTTCGTGGGTGCCATTGGCACACAAGAACCTCCCAACATACTGAGCATATTTGCAAATGTCGCAGGGAGAGAAATCAAAAATATTATACGCACGATCCCTCCACAAGACCGCACCACATATGCAAGACTCCTGCAAGCCATTAACGAAAAACTAGTCATCTCACCGAACCGGGACTATGAAAGGTACACTTTCAACCAATGTGGCCAGCTACCTCACGAATCAATAGGGGAGTTCGTAATACGTCTTCAGAGGAAAATATCAAAATGTGACTTTGCTAACTTTAATGACGAAGAAGCCATTAGATTACGCATCATAGAAGGGTGTGTATCCTCGATGTTCCGGAAGCACCTCCTCAAGAAACCCCTATCCCTAAAAGAGGTACTAGACCTAGCCAGGGTATACGAAAGAGTGGACATTCAAGCAGCAGCCATTGAGAACCCCAAAAAGGGAGAAACCATAGCCGCAATTCATCCCTACGCCCGCCAGCCAAACACCCAACCAAGGACCAACCAGAGGTACCCGACACAACGAGCACAGGGTGACCGCCAATGCTATCGCTGCGGATTCGAATATCCACACAGAGGACCGTGCCCCGCCATTGGGCAACGATGCATGAGATGCGGAATGGAGAACCACTTCCAAGTGATGTGCAAAGAACTACTACCAGAAGGAGGATCAGCACGCCCACGATCTACCCCTCGCACGATGGACGCACATAAAGAACAGCATCACCATGTGGACAGGAACGCACCTCTCGCGCCATCATATCAACGCCCAAACACAGTGAGAGCCTTGGAAGGACTTCAGATTGAACCAGACAGGAAAGACCACGAATTATACGATGCCTATCAGGATGACTTCATGCGGGAACTGGAACGCGAAGACACCCGCAGAGCGGAAGCACCAGACAACCGGGAACGTGACAGGGAGCCATACCCTTACCCCCCACCACACCATCCACCAAGTGGAAACGAACAGCCTCAATACCTGCAGGACGGCTACGACCGAGAGTATGTATGCCTTCTCAGCGTGGAGGAGGAGGACACCGCGGCTCCCAGAGTAACAATTCAGATGGGAAGAACCCAAAACAGATTTATTGTTGATACAGGAGCGACGGTCAACGTCATGAATGAAGACATCTATCGTGAAATAGCCTCAACATACCCCATCCAAGAGTCTAGGACACACATCTTCCAATGGGGAGCAACCCAACCCATGACCTCAAAAGGGAAATTTCAATGCGACCTACGACACAGAGGCATCACAGTAACCGCCACGATACATGTGATAAGAAGCCCAGCTATTGGCCGCTGCCTTCTCAGTTACAGGACAGCTAACGCACTTGCCCTGATTGACCTACACTATGACCAGTCAGAGGTCATTGAAGGACTACCACTACCATGCGAATCCGTCAGGGCAATCATAGACAGACCATTGGCAAAAAGAGAACTCAAGAACACCTTCCCCAAACTATTCGAAGGGGTAGGGATGCTAAAAGGGCCATGCATCAAACTACACATAGACAAAAACGTCAGGCCAGTTCCACAACACCCACGGAAAGTGGGTTTCCACCTCCAAGAACAGGTATCAAAAGAAATCCAACTTCTTCTTCTCAACGACATCTCAATACCTGGAAGGGATCAAGAGCAACATGACAAAGCCCTAACACCAACCTGTGGGAACACCAAAATGAAAATGCCACCCCGCATAGAACGAGGGGGAATAAGACTGCAAGAGGACGATTATACTATTGTCCACAAACCAGGAGGAGACGCAGACCCAGCGGACTATCCATCCAGACACCCCCTACTGGACAAAGTTGACACCCGGGCACATGAGGTCACTAAAAAAATCTTGCACCTGTCGTCAAATGACAGGCCACCAGCTGAACTCATGGTGAGAGATCAACCCAGAACACGCATTCCCAGATGGAAGGACCACACACCTGAAGAAGACCTAACCGTCAGAGAACGAGACACCGAGAGGAAGAGGAAGGCCAAGCAATGGGCTGACACAAAAAGGAGAGCGAAAGAACAACGACTAGAGATCGAGCAAACAGTCCTGGTGCGACAAACACAACGCAAGAAAACGGACACTCGATACAGCCCAGAGCCACGAACAATCACAGCCATCAAGAGGCCCATGATCACAGAAACCGGAGAACTAGGAGACATTACCCACAACTCCTCATTCCTCAGGGAGTTATGTCTGGAGGAACATGAAACACAAGAAACACCCGACGAGAACACCAGCGAGGAAGAAGAAACAGAACCCCCAGTGGAATTGACCGGCGAAAGCCGAGAATCACCAGGGAGACCCCTAGGACAATAAAGAAGCCAGTGAGGCTCATCGAACAGATGTAACTGGACTCTCATGTTAAGTACGGGGGAGGTGTTGTACATGAATAAAGGGACACTACCCCTTTAAGAGCGGCAACAGAGAAGGAGCGGGAGAGAAAGGGAAAAGGAGGGGGCCGGGGAAGGAAACGGCAGTTGGTGTCAGGGAGTGAATAAAGATGGTTCACTGCAGCATTGGCTCTGTGTCATTCTTGAGGCTTGGGTATGCATGAATGAACGGAGCACAACAGGAACGAGGCAGCAAGTTCAAGGAATGACATTGCATCCAGGCACTTACAGCTCTTTGTGCCCTAATGCCATGACACAAAAACATAATTTGAAAAAACTTAGCAGAGGATGGTTTCGATCCATCGACCTGAAGCGTGCGCCACTCTGCTGGCTGGAGAACGAGAGCTTTTCGGGGCTTTTACAGCCTACAAAACGACAACCCTAGACCCAGTTTCGAGTGAAGCGGGCAGTAGGCCTTACAAAGCCAAACAACCTGCAACCACGCACTCCCATCCCATGGCCTTTTGCAGACAGGCCTCATTTCTCTAGCTCACACCCTAACTGCCAACACCCCTTCCCCTTCTCTCTCTGTCTCTATCTCTCTCTGTCTCTCTCTCTCATTCTCTCTCTCTCGCAAATAGATACTTTACTTCCCAGGTGCAACAAAACAAGCCTTCTCGAGCTGGCAGATATGGGAAGGAAGGAAGGAAGGAAGGGCCAGTTTGGAAACTCAACTCAATTACCATAAATCCCCTGCTAAGGGTTATGGGAGGGAGGAATGAAGGAACTTTGCTTCAGGGAAAGGGCTGCTGCTGCTTCAGCATGTGAGGAGCGCAGCCACACGTTTCACCTTCCTCAGTATGTTGGTTTACAGGATGAGAGAGATCCTGAAACCTCACTCTAATAGGCTGAAGTGATGTGCTCGGTGGCCTGCTGGGACCTTTGCCCGTCAGGGCAAGGCGAATAGGCCTTCGTCAGGGCTTTGTCGGGGAGGGGCCAGGAGCCCTGCTCGCTTCAATCCCCTCACCGATAGACAGTTGCGGAAACTAGGATGCAAGAACCTTTCCTGGATGGGGTTTTGATTTTCGCGAAAAGTGTGTCAGCTTTGCTTTCAGCATGAGTCTGATTTCCCAAAAATGCATTTTGAACAATTTAAAGATTTGATCTGTGTTAACTGCTTGGAAGGCAGCTATGCTCACCACTATACCACCAACTCCTGCCTGTCTGGGCTATGTGATGGAGCGCCCCTTAGAAATAAGAATAAGTCATTGGCTGGGAATGAAAAAAGCTTGCATTTGACGCAGAAGCAGTTCGCATCATGAGGTCTTGCCGGTCAGCCCAACATTTCCCCGGGACCCCTTAAAAAAAGAGCTTGGTTTTAAGTTTGGTTTGATTGAACAGTACATTTTGTTGGCTGGGCTGGGACCCTCTCCTATTTAGCGCAAGAGTGGAACGAGGCAGCAAGTTCAAGGAATGACATTGCATCCAGGCACTTACAGCTCTTTGTGCCCTAATGCCATGACACAAAAACATAATTTGAAAAAACTTAGCAGAGGATGGTTTCAATCCATCGATCTCTGGGTTATGGGCCCAGCACGCTTCCGCTGCGCCACTCTGCTGGTTGGAGAACAAGAGCTTTTCTGGGCTTTTACAGCCTACAAACCGACAACCCTAGACCCAGTTTCGAGTGAAGCGGCAGTAGGCCTTACAAAGCCAAACAAACTGCAACCACGCACTCCCATCCCATGGCCTTTTGCAGACAGGCCTCATTTCTCTAGCTCACACCCTAACTGCCAACACCCCTTCCCCTTCTCTCTCTGTCTCTCTCTCTCTGTCTCTCTCTCTCATTCTCTCTCTCTCGCAAATAGATACTTTACTTCCCAGGTGCAACAAAACAAGCCTTCTCGAGCTGGCAGATATGGGAAGGAAGGAAGGAAGGGCCAGTTTGGAAACTCAACTCAATTACCATAAATCCCCTGCTAAGGGTTATGGGAGGGAGGAATGAAGGAACTTTGCTTCAGGGAAAGGGCTGCTGCTGCTTCAGCATGTGAGGAGCGCAGCCACACGTTTCACCTTCCTCAGTATGTTGGTTTACAGGATGAGAGAGATCCTGAAACCTCACTCTAATAGGCTGAGGTGCTGTGCTCGGTGGCCTGCTGGGACCTTTGCCCGTCAGGGCAAGGCGAATAGGCCTTTGTCAGGGCTTTGTCGGGGAGGGGCCAGGAGCCCTGCTCGCTTCAATCCCCTCACCGATAGACAGTTGCAGAAACTAGGATGCAAGAACCTTTCCTGGATGGGGTTTTGATTTTCACGAAAAGTGTGTCAGCTTTGCTTTCAGCATGAGTCTGATTTCCAAAAAATGCATTTTGAACAATTTAAAGATTTGATCTGCGTTGGCCGGCCGCGACAACTGCTTGGAAGGCAGCTATGCTCACCACTATACCACCAACGCCTGCCTGTCTGGGCTATGTGATGGAGCGCCCCTTAGAAATAAGAATAAGTCATTGGCTGGGAATGAAAAAAGCTTGCGTTTGACGCAGAAGCAGTTCGCATCATGAGGTCTTGCCGGTCAGCCCAACATTTCCCCGGGACCCCTTAAAAAAGGAGCTTGGTTTTAAGTTTGGTTTGATTGAACAGTACATTTTGTTGGCTGGGCTGGGACCCTCTCCTATTTAGCGCAAGAGTGGAACGAGGCAGCAAGTTCAAGGAATGTCATTGCATCCAGGCACTTACAGCTCTTTGTGCCCTAATGCCATGACACAAAAACATAATTTGAAAAAACTTAGCAGAGGATGGTTTGGATCCATCGACCTCTGGGTTATGGGCCCAGCACGCTTCCGCTGCGCCACTCTGCTGGTTGGAGAACAAGAGCTTTTCTGGGCTTTTACAGCCTACAAACCGACAACCCTAGACCCAGTTTCGAGTGAAGCAGGCAGTAGGCCTTACAAAGCCAAACAACCTGCAACCACGCACTCCCATCCCATGGCCTTTTGCAGACAGGCCTCATTTCTCTAGCTCACACCCTAACTGCCAACACCCCTTCCCCTTCTCTCTCTGTCTCTCTCTCTCTGTCTCTCTCTCTCGCAAATAGATACTTTACTTCCCAGGTGCAACAAAACAAGCCTTCTCGAGCTGGCAGATATGGGAAGGAAGGAAGGAAGGGCCAGTTTGGAAACTCAACTCAATTACCATAAATCCCCTGCTAAGGGTTATGGGAGGGAGGAATGAAGGAACTTTGCTTCAGGGAAAGGGCTGCTGCTGCTTCAGCATGTGAGGAGCGCAGCCACACGTTTCACCTTCCTCAGTATGTTGGTTTACAGGATGAGAGAGATCCTGAAACCTCACTCTAATAGGCTGAGGTGCTGTGCTCGGTGGCCTGCTGGGACCTTTGCCCGTCAGGGCAAGGCGAATAGGCCTTTGTCAGGCCTTCGTCAGGGCTTTGTCGGGGAGGGGCCAGGAGCCCTGCTCACTTCAATCCCCTCACCGATAGACAGTTGCAGAAACTAGGATGCAAGAACCTTTCCTGGATGGGGTTTTGATTTTCGCGAAAAGTGTGTCAGCTTTGCTTTCAGCATGAGTCTGATTTCCAAAAAATGCATTTCGAACAATTTAAAGATTTGATCTGCGAATCGAGCCCGGGTCAACTGCTTGGAAGGCAGCTATGCTCACCACTATACCACCAACGCCTGCCTGTCTGGGCTATGTGATGGAGCGCCCCTTAGAAATAAGAATAAGTCATTGGCTGGGAATGAAAAAAGCTTGCGTTTGACGCAGAAGCAGTTCGCATCATGAGGTCTTGCCGGTCAGCCCAACATTTCCCCGGGACCCCTTAAAAAAGGAGCTTGGTTTTAAGTTTGGTTTGATTGAACAGTACATTTTGTTGGCTGGGCTGGGACCCTCTCCTATTTAGCGCAAGAGTGGAACGAGGCAGCAAGTTCAAGGAATGACATTGCATCCAGGCACTTACAGCTCTTTGTGCCCTAATGCCATGACACAAAAACACAATTTGAAAAAACTTAGCAGAGGATGGTTTCCATCCATCGACCTCTGGGTTATGGGCCCAGCACGCTTCCGCTGCGCCACTCTGCTGGTTGGAGAACAAGAGCTTTTCTGGGCTTTTACAGCCTACAAACCGACAACCCTAGACCCAGTTTCGAGTGAAGCGGGCAGTAGGCCTTACAAAGCCAAACAACCTGCAACCACGCACTCCCATCCCATGGCCTTTTGCAGACAGGCCTCATTTCTCTAGCTCACACCCTAACTGCCAACACCCCTTCCCCTTCTCTCTCTGTCTCTCTCTCTCTCTGTCTCTCTCTCTCATTCTCTCTCTCTCGCTGTTAGGGAGAATTCTCTGTTTAGGCTGAATTTCCCTACCTAGTGAGTCCCCCAGCAGCTTTGCTGGATTTCTGGGGTTTCTTTTTTTCTCCTGCCAAGAGTGAGACTCTTTTACCCTCACTCTTGGACATGTTGAAGTGTGTTTTCTTGGTTAAACCTTGTGTTGAATGGGCTATGGGGTCTTTTACTCCATAGGGCCTCATGTATTTTTGTGATGTGGGTTACACAGCACCCTCTGTGCCGTGACCCAGGGGTGTCCTAGGGACTCCCCAACATAGACTCCATACCCTGGGACTGACTACTGTCTCCCAGGGCATGTAAAGTCACCAAAGACTTTACTAGTCTTAAATCCTGAACAGAACCAGTACAAACCATCATATTGTGGACGTACTGGCTGGGGCAATTCGATTGCCCCAGGGTCTGTTAGTCGAGGGGGCACGTCTCCGTCCCCCCTGATCGAGTTTTGGCTGGTGGCAGTGGAAACTACTTTTTATATTCGACCGCGAATATTTCCCTATGGGATTTCCCATTGTTTTAGGCTAACACATTTAATTATTTATTTACGGTAGCCTTAAACATACCGCCGGTTTATATATTTATTATTATAACTCCGGTTGGGACTTTTTGCCAAAACTTGATTCTAAAATGGCGTTGGCGTTCGCCTCTGTAACTCTGACCCAAAGTGGAGCCCTTTGTTCCACTTTTGGCGGGCTTCTCCACAGAAGCCCTCCAAAGTGGTGCCACTCTGTCTGGGGTACTTAGGAGGGGTGGAGGGGGATTTAGGCACCCTGGACTGAGTTACCTTGGTAACTCAAGTCGCACTCCGTCCTGATTGGCCCAAGTGGTGAGCCGGCCGGCTCACCACTTAGCATGTTTGAGTGACAGCTAGGCTGGGTGAATGGGGGTTTGCTGCATAAAAGCAGGGCTTTGGGGACTGGAACTTCAGAAGTCGCCACAGGACCAAGAATCCGACGAGGGAAGAGCTGAGCCGACCTGCTTCGACGACACCACCCGGTGGAGCCCTGCTGAACCGTCTCACCACTTTTCCCGACGACCGAGGAGAACTCTTAACGGAGTGGCTCCTTCCCTTGACTGGTGGGGACAACCAGTTTTCGCCTTCTTTTTGCTTCTCGAGGTATCTCGTGGCCGCCTTGCCAGTGCCAAGCACCCCGGCAACCGGAACCCCACCACTTTTTACCCCAACCACGAAAGTCGGTACAACCCTTTAACCGGAGGACTCCGCGGCTGGTTTCTTCCCGGGCAGTGCAACGACCTTCTTCTTCTGCTCTTCAGCGAGAACTTCTTCTCCCCTGACCGACGTCGAGCCTTGCTGCCACTGCCTGGAACAACTGCCACCGCTGGAGGATCCTTTCCACTTAAGGTACCGTGTTCCGCCTGGCTTCCCTTGCCACCGACTGTACGGGGTAGATTTAGCCCCCGGCTTTCGAACCTGGGAGTGCCTGGGACACCCTGGCTAAACTTTTTAAGCCACTCTAAACTCTTTCTAACTCTTTGCAAGACTCTGAATCCCTCCTAACAGTGTGATCTTGGGCACCTTTTCGCTCCGGCTACTCTAAGAGTGGGCCCTGCCTAGTGACTTTTGCTCACCTGTGACTTTGTGCTTCTTTGAGCCTATTGCAAGTGTTCTGGACCTTAGAGTGGTGTGTTTAACCCATTTCTGTCTCTTTTTTATCCCTTTCTTGAACCTACTAGAGTGTCATCTAACGTTAAGCGCTCACCTCTGTTTTAATTATGTGGTGTTAACTTAGAGTTGTCTAGATAGGAGTAAGGGTTGGAACTGCTTTCAATATAACTGTGTTTGAAGTGTTTTTACTATCTTTTGCTAGAGTGATTTCAACTTATGTGTGTTTTATAAATAAATAACTATATACTTTTGAAACCAAGCTCTGGTCAGTGTTTGCTTGTGCTATTGTATTTGAGTACCTATTGTGTATACTTTACATACTGCCTAACTCTTCTTGAGGGAAGTCTGACTGCTCAGCCACAGCTACCAGGTAAATCTGGGTGGTGCAGACTGCTACCAAGTGGGTTTACTGCTATACCTGTAGTCTTAAATCTTTTGCAGTGTTCCCCAAGGGAACTGCACAGGTTTCTGCCTAACACTGGTGTACAGCGGTGGGATTTGTATTGAGTATACATTTTATTGTGCTTTAGATACCTTAGTGCAACTAACCACAAAGCTTAGCACTGTAAAAGTAATCCTATAACATGTCAGTTATAGAAAGCTATAGTCAAGAGTCCCTTGCAGCCAAAACTGCTGATTGTTTAAGAGTGCTCTGTAAACATAAGGATCTCCTGACTAAGGGCAAGAAAATGGAGCTGATTGAAAGATTGTTAGCTAACCAAAGTCTGGGTGATGGTTCAGAGGAACCTACCACTCCAGTAACTGTAGATGACAGTATTGAAATTAACATGGAGCAAAATGTTGATGATTCTGAGGAAGAGTCAGAAGAGGAGGGTGAGGCTGTTGTGACTGTCCCCCCTAGGCCTCTGCCTGCTCTACCTGCTGTACCTACTGGACCTTTACCAGGTCCCCCATTTAGTCCTCAATACTTTGAACTGGAGAAAATGAAACTAGAATTGGAGTATAAGAAACTTAATGCTTGTCTTGATATTGGCAAAATCTTCCTCGGGGCCAGCCCTTTGAGAGCAAAAATACCCAATTCAGCCCAAAATACAGGTTCTATTGTGCTGAGCAGTGATCTCATGCTAGTGACAAATGACACCCTCAAAGTTTTTAGCATATTTATTCTAAGCAATGAATTTCATATACATTTGGGATTCAAGTTAGAGAATATTACAAAGCATAAAACAAAGAGCAATGCAAAATATAGTGAAACATGGAACTTAGATAAACATAGAGAAACATAGAGAAATATAGAGAAACATAGAGAAACACAGTCTTACGTCCCTTAATCAGCCCTGGGAGACCTGGGTTTTTCATAAGCTAGCTGTAAAACAAGCCCCGCTCATAGAAAAACAAGGCTGGAGGACACCGTGAGAGCCAATTCCGGGCACCTGACTGTACACGAATCAAGTCCACAGGCGATCTCCCCCTGATCCATGTGTGCATGGATATTTTATAATCTCTTGCTGTCAGTCACCATGACGCACAGTTCCAGAACTTTCCCTGTGCAACTGGCTCATGGAAAAAACCCAGCTCTCTCTGAGATGCTCCCTGCTCGCTCCTACCCCCTCCCTTGGTTCCCATCTGCGCTGGCTGAGGAATGTCTTATCAGTACCTTCCCAGAGAAAAGGAAGATTAGCTTGGAGCCAGGGCTACCGTTAGTGAGGCTGAATATTCTAAGGGAAGCAGGGATGTATTAACCCCATCTGCAAGCTCTAAAAGGCATGCACTCATAGCTTAGTGTTTATAGCGCTTAAGACTGGCTATCTAAGCGCTATATAGGTGCCATGATGTTCCAAACACTCCAAAAACCTATTAGCTACATAGCTGGGGGCCCTCCCTGCCTGTCTATCAACAATGCTTAATTTGACCTATTTCATACTAGGCCTGCATATCCCTTGTAGCTCACTACTGCATAATGGAAGTGCTACAACAGACTACTGTCAGCATTTTTAGCACATACTTTGAATACACTATTGGCTTTCAGCGGCTAATGCTGTCATCTAAAGCCCTGATTGGCAAGGTTGCAATTTCGTGTATCACTACATTCCACCCCTATTCAACGTTTGTGCGACAAATGCTGACTAATACCTATCAACATAGTATTTAGTGCAGCGATAAAGACCTTGGGGCTTTGCAAGAGGTTTAAGCAAACTATCTTATAGCGGTTAGTTAGCGTGGCATGCAAGGTAAAACACTACCTAAACAAAAATGTACACAAAGTGAACAGTGACATATACCCTTGCCAAAACCTGGCCTACACAAAAAATACCTACACCAAGTGAACATGGACATTTACTCTAGCCAAAACATGGCCTACACAAAAATACCTAAATCAATTTTGTATAACTGATTGTCAGTTAAAAAGCAGCATGCAGTTAAAATGTCAAGGCAATCCAGTGTAGTCTAATCTACAATGCACTATTGCATTTATGTATGGTTACCAATTCTAAAACCTGGCAGCCTTTCACCCTAAGGGCCTACCCTCCCCCTGATCACAGGGCATTCAAGCGTGACTATGGGCTGTGTGACTAGACACTTCCCCCAGGTAGGTGGAACCCAACCAGAAACCATCTAATTTCGTGAACAAGGTGAACCCATGGGCACCAGGTTGTCTAAATAAAAACAATTCTACTAATTTACATCAAAGCATGGCATGTGTTATTCATGCAATCAAAAAGCAAGCAATTCAATCCATATGTATGCTGGTAACTGTAGCTCTGCGTGCCAGTGTGTGGAGGATGGTCGCCCCCACCCAGTAAAAAGCCAACACCTGCTGATTTAACAATGTTTGCCATACAATGCATTGTGTGTATTTAGCAGTCTTGTTGACCTGCCCTATGGCAGACAAAAATGTCTTCATGTCTAAAATTCTGTCATCTTCAATTGGCTGTCAATACTTGTAGCAGTGCTGGGCATATCAATGGGCCCCACTAGGCCAGAAGTTCTATAGCAGAGCTGGCATCAGAACCCATAGTGGCTAGCTTATTGTGCACAGTTTCTATGTCACAAGCATATAAAGCTCCTGCAATTAATGAATCTAGCTCCCTAGCTACGCGCACTCTAGTGATGGGCCATAGAAATGGACTCCATTTGTAGCAGCTTGGTAGTACTAAGGAAACATTGCCTCATGATAAATCTATGTCTAAGTGTAGCACTGTAATAATGAAGGTGTGCATTACCAGTCTACAATTTACATGTTGTCTTACTACTGGAAAATCTAACAGGTTCACAGTGTCTACCTTCTGTGACTTGGAGAATACCCTTCTTCAAGTGGGATATCTACCATATACAATAATAACTTTAGCCACAAACACCATACTACTATCCGGCAGTGGCTGTTTCATCACACCATGGAAAACATAAAATCTTGGCGAGAACACTCGCTGCAGTTCTTGGTCAGAAAAACATCACATTAGACAAATTAAACAAATGGTATCCATTCAGTGACAAAAGATGCCTGACAATGTGCCTGGCCAATACACTAGCAATTCCATGTGGATACTCATTTGTAGCGCTTTTCCAAAGAATTATTCCAAATGTCTACAATCAAAAGGTGACTCTTTGCATTAGTGTGCTGGAGACAGCTGTCCCCACAAAAACATGAAACTGGTTGGTTTAACAAAAACCGTGTCACACTCTGTGTCATAAAATCAAACATCAAGTCAGTCATGGTTTCATTTACCTGCCTTAAGCTGGCTGTAAAAGTATCCAGTGTTTCAAAGATTACCATTTCAAATTATAGCTCATACACTTGGCAGCATTACTTCAATTAAGAATCTTAACCTACGCACAGGTGACTTTGATGTGCGCACTCATCTTATCTCAAAATAAATTACGCTCCTGCTTGCATAATTCTGCTGCCCCAACAGTTCATAAATCATTCTCCTGCCTACGTGCAATGTAGAATATTTTTTTTTCTTCAAAAAACAAAACATCTCTGGTTAAAGCCATTCAGTTGGAAGAGTAAAACCATTTGGTTTTTTCAGATTCATCTCAACAGTGCATTTAAAAACCATTTTTCAATGTGTTAGCATTCAATTGCTGTGTCACACAGCTGTATGTGGTGCCTGATGTTACAGTCCATAATTCATTGTCCATAGTCCTTTAAACAAGAAAGGGCAAAACATGTCATTTAAATGTGTAGCATCAAATACTTGATAATTAGCCAAGTCTGCATCGTGCCAGTTCAGCAAAAGTTATTACTCTGTTGGACACTATTCGCAGGTTACAGCATTGAGTGCGGTGCAGGGCACGTTAAAGTTGAAATAGCATGTCGCAGTGGCTCGCTTTCTCTGAGAATGCGTCTGACCCTTCTTTGATCAGTGTCACCCACAAACTGCATATTCACTTTCTGATATTGTAAAATGTCTTGTTGTGCTTTGCCTAGGCAAAATACAAACAGAAATGTTAGGATGTCATCAAAACTTCAATATCAGCGTTATCCACCCCTTCCCATAATACCACCCCCATCTTCAAAAAGTCTCATCAGGTAACTACACACTTTGTCATTGCTACTGCAATTATTTATCACCTTTCTGCATGTTTCTGGGGGCTTATTTACACTCAACCATACGGGGTGTAACTGCCTAATCACAAACTCATTTGTGCAATGCAATCATAGCTGGTCAATGGTACCTCAGACTGATCTGTGCTTTTACAAAGCCATATAGTAAGTACCCAGGTCGCACAATGCTTTTCTTTTTCACCAAAGCGATCACCAATGCCAGGCGCCAACTTGCTTCCAGTGTCTCATGATCTTGATTCAGTTTGCCCTGCTGGCATCACTCCATTTTTCAAAGGTAAAGTCTTTCAGTCCAATACCGCTTACAGTTGTACAAGCAGCTTTGTTTATTTATCTTTCTTTTCTTAGCAGTGTCTTTTCAAGCCTCTGGTTTTTTCACTTGTCATTTTTTCAAAGGGCGTTTGCTGTTTTTGAACCACCCCTTTGAGTGCGATAGTCTAAGCCAGTTTCTTTTGTTGCTTCAACAAATCATTCATTCTTGCACTAAGCCGTGTGGCTTCTGGATCATGGCTAATGTGCAGTGTTCATGTTGTACTTCAAAGCCCCGCTCTGCATGTTGTCTCTTGCAAAACGGCTAAGCACTTTTTGTCAGTTTTGCTTCCATCTGGAATGCCATAATGTCTTTGTCAGTTACTCCATCCCCTGGCAATGTAGCTTGCAGTTTGCCAGATGTGTATTTTCTCTTCTCAAAGCGCCTAGAGGTTTCTTCTCCAGTGCACAGCGCTTTACTTCAGTTCACATCACATGGAGCATTGGAATGCAGCTTGCACAGCAATAGCGCTTTACTTCACTTCACATCACATCACATGGGAATGCGGTTTGCACAGTAATGTCTGTTGGAATGGGCAGCTGTCTTTTCTTGGCCCATTCACAGATGCATAGGTAAATGTTCAGATGTGATGTGCCCGTCTGCCATCCTGCATGAAGCCTTTGCTCCGTACCACAGTTTACTGGGCAAATTCTTTACTTTTTGAACAGCTCTCTGTTTTTGCTCCCCCTTCCTCAGGAATGCAGGCATGTTTATCTTTCGTGTGCACCTGGCAGCGCCATGAGCACGCAGCTTATCTCTTTTGCCTATAACTCTTATACTGTGGCGGCTTCACTCGTTTCAGACAATTCATCCAGATTAACTCTTTCTTGTACTGTTTCTGCTTTTGTTTGCCTTCACGCACCTCGCCCAAGACAGCTTCAAGGCACAAGCTCTGCACACACAGCAAGACTCTTGTTTTTCAAAAGCGGCACTTTTCTTGTCATTTTTCTACTCCATGTAATTTTGCAAAATGTCAAAGCGTCTTTTTTTTCTTGTAATGTGCGATCTTTCAAGAGAACTCACAACCCATTAAATCTTTGTGCTATCTTATCACACACAGATGTTTCATTCTGTTGTACCATTGCCAAACTATAACCACTCAGTTCAGTGCATTTAAAAATAAAAATGCCAATGTTTAGTGCAGCTCCCTGCACGTTTTTTTTTTCTGCAAGAACAACCCACACTCTATTGCTTGTGGGCTGTTTAATGTGTCAACAACATTTTTCCCCATGTATCACAGTCAACAGGACACTATTTCCAAATCATACATCACTTATAAGGCAACAGCACAAATCCATGGCATAGCATGGGATCAAAAAATACTCCAGGGGCAATTTAGAAAAATATAAATTGTTTTTCCCCCCAAACCATTGCAAACTGGTTCTGCAATTTCAAATCAGTACACAAAAATCGAAAATCCAAATAACATTCACTCACTTTCCTTTTAAGTGAGTCTCTCACCCAATATAAGCATGGCACAGCCTAAAATGCAATATAACCATTTTAGTGTGTTTCCTTTAAACAGAATTTGCCACCATTAGCACATGGAATTTTACAGTTGCCAAAAGAAAGAAAAAACTCTTTA
This sequence comes from Ambystoma mexicanum, assembly GCF_040938575.1. Classification (NCBI taxonomy): domain Eukaryota; kingdom Metazoa; phylum Chordata; class Amphibia; order Caudata; family Ambystomatidae; genus Ambystoma; species Ambystoma mexicanum. The sequence continues at coordinate 1,632,654,425 of NC_090937.1, read as the reverse complement.
GGCTCTCAGCACAGATGTTACTCATTCTCCTAAGCATGGCTCATTCCCCTTCAGGAATGCCAACACTCAAAAGCATACATCAAAAAAAAACGAACCTTCGCCTCCGAACATTACAGCCCCCACTCGCTAGCACACTGGGGCTGAGTCAATGGTTAAATCACTATTCACAATTTGCATGTCAAATCCCTGCAATTATTTTTTTTTTCCTGCCCTCATGACAGAATAGAGATGAGAACTCCGTCTCATTATGCATTCCAAATTACAACTTTAAACTTGGGAAACCACATGATAAAATTCTTTTCTAATTGAGCATACATCTTTCTTAACCATTCATCGGAGTGCTTTAAACAAAGCCATTTCCCGCTCGTTTATTGCCTTGTACTCCCTGGCACCAATCCCATGCAATAAGTCAGTCACGACTGATTTACTGAAGGGAGTCTTAACCACACAAGCTATCGGCCACGGCAAACCGACACAACATTGCTGCCTTTTGAAGTCTCAGAGCTGCAGTGAGACCATCAAGGAAATGCGACAGCCTGCTCCCCACTCTACACTGTGTTCTCTCACACCATTTGTCATGTCAGCATGGCACTGCTCTTCACAAATCCCACAAAGCTGCCACCAAATGTCTTGATATTGGCAAAATCTTCCTCGGGGCCAGCCCTTTGAGAGCAAAAATACCCAATTCAGCCCAAAATACAGGTTCTATTGTGCTGAGCAGTGATCTCATGCTAGTGACAAATGACACCCTCAAAGTTTTTAGCATATTTATTCTAAGCAATGAATTTCATATACATTTGGGATTCAAGTTAGAGAATATTACAAAGCATAAAACAAAGAGCAATGCAAAATATAGTGAAACATGGAACTTAGATAAACATAGAGAAACATAGAGAAATATAGAGAAACATAGAGAAACACAGTCTTACGTCCCTTAATCAGCCCTGGGAGACCTGGGTTTTTCATAAGCTAGCTGTAAAACAAGCCCCGCTCATAGAAAAACAAGGCTGGAGGACACCGTGAGAGCCAATTCCGGGCACCTGACTGTACACGAATCAAGTCCACAGGCGATCTCCCCCTGATCCATGTGTGCATGGATATTTTATAATCTCTTGCTGTCAGTCACCATGACGCACAGTTCCAGAACTTTCCCTGTGCAACTGGCTCATGGAAAAAACCCAGCTCTCTCTGAGATGCTCCCTGCTCGCTCCTACCCCCTCCCTTGGTTCCCATCTGCGCTGGCTGAGGAATGTCTTATCAGTACCTTCCCAGAGAAAAGGAAGATTAGCTTGGAGCCAGGGCTACCGTTAGTGAGGCTGAATATTCTAAGGGAAGCAGGGATGTATTAACCCCATCTGCAAGCTCTAAAAGGCATGCACTCATAGCTTAGTGTTTATAGCGCTTAAGACTGGCTATCTAAGCGCTATATAGGTGCCATGATGTTCCAAACACTCCAAAAACCTATTAGCTACATAGCTGGGGGCCCTCCCTGCCTGTCTATCAACAATGCTTAATTTGACCTATTTCATACTAGGCCTGCATATCCCTTGTAGCTCACTACTGCATAATGGAAGTGCTACAACAGACTACTGTCAGCATTTTTAGCACATACTTTGAATACACTATTGGCTTTCAGCGGCTAATGCTGTCATCTAAAGCCCTGATTGGCAAGGTTGCAATTTCGTGTATCACTACAATGCTCAAACTGACAAAGAACTAAGGCTAAGGGAAATGGAGCTCAAGTATGACTTAGAAATGAAGAAATTATCTGTTGAGAATGCTTCTCTCTCTGGCTCCTCTAGAAGTTCCAGTCCTAAAAGACCCCGGATGCCTAAAGAATTGGTTGGTATGTATGAGCCTAAGTTGGATGTGTTGGATTGGTTGTCTCTGTTTGAATATAATCATGGGCTCCAGAACATCACAGGAAATGACTTACTCACCTGGTTGTTCTCTAGGCTTCCCCCTGTTGCAACTGATGTGGTAATGGAGATGGGGGAGGAGGATAGGAAGGACTATGAATGTGTGAAACTAGCTTTGATAGCTAGGTTTGGGAAGACCCCTTCCCAGTATCTTAAGAGGTTTAGGAGCCTCAAAAAGCATGATGGTACCCCTTGGGCTACCTGGGTGAATGAATGTTTGAAAAACTTAGAGGGATGGATTAAGGGTTACAAGGTGAACACTTATGAAGGTATGAAGAATTTGTTTAAGTTGGAGACTATTTATGATGCCTGCTCTCCTGAGCTCAGACAACACTTGGCTGATTCCAGGGAATTAGATTCCCGGAGACTAGCTAAGGCTGCTGACTTGTGGGTTGCCAACAGGGCCACTCACAAGGATTCTGGGGTCACTCAGAAAAAGGATGGGGAGAAACAGCCTAAAAAGGACTCCAAAGAGAATTTTAATACTACAAATTCCAAAGAGGGCCCCAAACAAAACTATAAGGGTAAGCCACAAGGGAAACCAAATCAGGCTAGTGTACCTTCTGGTCCCAGACCAGAAGGAGGTCAGAACAAGCCTCCATTCCAGCAAGCCTTTGGCTCATGCTTTGTTTGTAAGGCTACTGACCATGTGAAAGGAGATCCCAGATGTAAGGGTAAACCTTCAGGGGTCCAGCTTGCCTCCTTAGCCTTCGCTCCAGAAGAGGAAGTACATATGGCAAGTGGAAACTTTCTATTACTAGCTGATGAACCCACTGGAGTCTCAGCTAGTGTTTCTTTAGTCTCTCTGGGGTTGTGGGAACAACAGAATTTAGATGTCTATAACTCTATCCCAGATAATACTAAAGAGTATTATAAGGACAGTGTCCAGGTGAATGGTCAGGAGACTCCTGCCATTAGGGACACTGGAGCCAGCATAACTGTGGTGGATGAATCATTTTTCAAGGCAGAGGATGTTGCTAAGGCACCCAAATGCCTCACCAAGTTAGCTGGTGGGCCTGTGCAGATGTGTCCCCAGTTACCAGTTCTCATCCAATGTAATGATATGGCTGTAAAAATACCTGTCAGTGTACAATGTGAAGTGCCAGGTAGGGTTCTGTTGGGTAATGACCTCAAAGCTCTTGGAGTTGTATCTCATACCCCCAGACCCCCTAGCAAAAGGTTACAGGAACTCACAAAACCTGCAAGAGAGAAAACCCTGAGAGGGTTATCTCAGGAGATGATGACAGAAATCACTCCTCTCCCACTAGAGCAACTTACTGCAGTAACTACCAGATCAGGAGCAAAGGGGCAACCCAAGACTCCTAGGAAAAAGCCAGCAGCAAGCACCCCAGTGCTTCCAACAAGGACTTCCCCTAGGTTGTCCAAAGTTACACCTGTAACTCCACCTCCAGCTGAGGCTGAGAGGGAGGTACAACCCTGTGTGGTTGAGCTAGACTCTGAGGAAGAGCTAGAAGGAGGCCCCAACCTTATTGGAGATTTGGACCCTGAGGACCATCCTGAGCTGCAGTCTTTACTGGCAGAAGGTGGGCCTAGCAGGGCAGCTTTTCGTAAGGGGCAAAGAGAATGTCCAACTCTGGAAGGTCTCCGCCACCAGGCAGCTTCTCAAGCTGATGGGCAAGAGCCTGGGAAGTATAGGTTACACTGGGAAGATGGCCTCTTCTACAGTGAACCCACTGAGTCTGAACCTGGAGACTACAAACGCCTTGTAGTCCCACAAGAGAACAGACAACAGTTCTTACAACTAGCCCATGAGATACCTTTGGCTGGTCACTTGAGTTTCAAGAAGACCAAGGAAAGGCTCTCACTCTACTTTTATTGGCCAAAGATGGGGGCTGAAGTAGATAGATATTGTAAGAGCTGCCATACCTGCCAGACTTCTGGTAAGGTTGGTTCCAAGAATGTGGCACCTTTAGTGCCTCTCCCAGTTGTGGGAGTCCCATTTGAGAGGGTAGGGATTGACATTGTTGGTCCCCTTGATCCTCCAACCTCCTCAGGCAACAGGTTTATCCTTGTTGTAGTAGACCATGCTACTAGGTACCCTGAGGCAATTCCTATGAGGACTGTTACAGCTCCGGCTGTGGCTAAGGCCCTCCTCGGTATTTTTACCAGGGTTGGGTTTCCTAAGGAGGTAATCTCTGACAGGGGGTCAAACTTTATGTCCCACTACATGAAAGCCATGTGGAAAACCTGTGGAGTTACCTACAAGTTCTCAACCGCTTACCACCCTCAGACAAACGGGTTGGTTGAAAGGTTTAACAGAACCATGAAGAGCATGATAGGTGCTTTAGAAGAACCCCTTAAGAAAAAGTGGGACCTTCTACTGCCATGCCTTCTCTTTGCTTATAGAGAAGTCCCTCAGGAGGGAGTAGGTTATTCTCCCTTTGAGCTTCTCTATGGCCATCCAGTCAGAGGTCCATTGGCCCTGATTAAGGAGGGATTGGAAGGTGCTCCTCCCCTCAAGCCAGTCAGAGTGACTGACTATGTGATAGGTCTCCGGAGGAGAATGTCACACATGATGGCAGAAGCAAGTGACAACTTGAAAGCTGGTCAAGCTCTGGTCAAACATTGGCACGACCAGAAGGCTAACATGGTTGAGTTTACTCAAGACCAGCTAGTTCTAGTTATGCTCCCAACAAGGCAGAGGGCCTTGCAAGACAAATGGATGGGACCCTTCAAGATTGTGGGAAAACTTGGAGAGGTCAACTATCTGGTGGATCTGGGCAGACCCAGGGAAGCTCCTAGAGTCTTCCACACCAACCGACTAAAAGCATACATCTCCAGACCTGATGTAGGAGCCTTGCTTCTAGCTTCAGCTGCAGAGGAAGAAGAGAGTGAATCTCTCCCTGATCTCCTCAGAGGTGTGCCTTTAGATGAAAAAGTTGAAGGAGTCAATCTCTCTTCAGACCTGACACCTGAGCAACAAGAGGAGTGCAAATCTATGTTAAATCAGTTTGCCTCCCTGTTCTCACTGTCACCAGGCTTGACCCCTTGGGGTCAGCATGAGATACTCACTGGTGACTGTCTGCCAGTCAAAAGCAGAGGATACAGAATGTCAGAACATGTCAGAACCCACATCAAAGGAGAGGTCAAGAAGATGCTTGATCTCGGGGTAATAGAGCCCTCTACTAGTCCATGGTCTAGCCCAGTTGTGTTAGTACCAAAGGCAGGATCCAAAGACTTGAGATTCTGTGTGGACTATAGAGCTCTAAATGCAGTCACCAAGACTGATGCCCACCCTTTGCCCAGGACAGATGAGTTGGTGGATAAACTTGGTGCAGCCAAGTACCTCAGCACATTTGACCTGACGTCAGGCTATTGGCAAATAGCCCTGACAGACCATGCCAAGGAGAAAACTGCATTTTCAACCCCAGTTGGCTTGTACCAGTTTAAGGTCATGCCTTTTGGACTAAGAAATGCACCTGCCACATTCCAAAGGATGGTGAACCAAGTTCTGGCTGGGATGGAAGACTTCTGCATGGCATACTTGGATGACATTGCAGTCTTCAGCCACTCCTGGGAAGAACATGTGACCCACCTAGGACATGTGTTGCAGGCTCTGGAACAGGCCCATTTGACAATCAAAGCCAGTAAGTGCCAGATTGGTCAAAGTAAAGTGGTCTACCTTGGACATGAGGTAGGAGGTGGAGAAATAAGGCCTTTGCCCAGCAAGATTGAAGCTGTGCAAAATTGGACAACACCAACTACTCAAACTCAAGTGAGAGCTTTTCTAGGCCTCACTGGATATTACAGGAATTTCATTGAGAACTATGGGACCATAGCTTCTCCACTGAATGTAATCTCCTCTCCCAAATTCCCTAAAAAGGTAAAATGGAATGAGGAGTGCAATCAGGCCTTTGAAAAACTAAAGAGAGCTCTTTGCCAAGCTCCAGTCTTGAGAGCTCCTGACTACCACCAACCTTTCATTGTACAAACTGATGCTTCCAATGTAGGTATAGGTGCAGTTCTAAGCCAACTGGATGAGAAGGGTAGGGAGCACCCCATTTGCTTCATCAGTAGAAAACTGAAGGATCCTGAGACAAGGTGGGCAACTATCGAAAGAGAATGCTTTGCTATTGTGTGGGCACTGAAGAAGTTTAGGCCATACTTGTATGGTTCTACTTTTGTTATTCAGACTGACCACCAACCCTTGAGATGGTTAATGCAAATGAAAGGGGAAAATCCAAAACTATTGAGATGGTCAATCTGCCTGCAAGGGTTTGATTTCACCATTGAGCACAGGTCAGGGTGTCACCATCAAAACGCTGATGGACTCTCTAGGATGTATATCATCGACTAGAGGTATGAGGTTCATCCAGGAGTGGATTAAATCCTCCTGTCCCTTAGTCTGGGGGGGGCGAGTGTTAGGGAGAATTCTCTGTTTAGGCTGAATTTCCCTACCTAGTGAGTCCCCCAGCAGCTTTGCTGGATTTCTGGGGTTTCTTTTTTTCTCCTGCCAAGAGTGAGACTCTTTTACCCTCACTCTTGGACATGTTGAAGTGTGTTTTCTTGGTTAAACCTTGTGTTGAATGGGCTATGGGGTCTTTTACTCCATAGGGCCTCATGTATTTTTGTGATGTGGGTTACACAGCACCCTCTGTGCCGTGACCCAGGGGTGTCCTAGGGACTCCCCAACATAGACTCCATACCCTGGGACTGACTACTGTCTCCCAGGGCATGTAAAGTCACCAAAGACTTTACTAGTCTTAAATCCTGAACAGAACCAGTACAAACCATCATATTGTGGACGTACTGGCTGGGGCAATTCGATTGCCCCAGGGTCTGTTAGTCGAGGGGGCACGTCTCCGTCCCCCCTGATCGAGTTTTGGCTGGTGGCAGTGGAAACTACTTTTTATATTCGACCGCGAATATTTCCCTATGGGATTTCCCATTGTTTTAGGCTAACACATTTAATTATTTATTTACGGTAGCCTTAAACATACCGCCGGTTTATATATTTATTATTATAACTCCGGTTGGGACTTTTTGCCAAAACTTGATTCTAAAATGGCGTTGGCGTTCGCCTCTGTAACTCTGACCCAAAGTGGAGCCCTTTGTTCCACTTTTGGCGGGCTTCTCCACAGAAGCCCTCCAAAGTGGTGCCACTCTGTCTGGGGTACTTAGGAGGGGTGGAGGGGGATTTAGGCACCCTGGACTGAGTTACCTTGGTAACTCAAGTCGCACTCCGTCCTGATTGGCCCAAGTGGTGAGCCGGCCGGCTCACCACTTAGCATGTTTGAGTGACAGCTAGGCTGGGTGAATGGGGGTTTGCTGCATAAAAGCAGGGCTTTGGGGACTGGAACTTCAGAAGTCGCCACAGGACCAAGAATCCGACGAGGGAAGAGCTGAGCCGACCTGCTTCGACGACACCACCCGGTGGAGCCCTGCTGAACCGTCTCACCACTTTTCCCGACGACCGAGGAGAACTCTTAACGGAGTGGCTCCTTCCCTTGACTGGTGGGGACAACCAGTTTTCGCATTCTTTTCGCTTCTCGAGGTATCTCGTGGCCGCCTTGCCAGTGCCAAGCACCCCGGCAACCGGAACCCCACCACTTTTTACCCCAACCACGAAAGTCGGTACAACCCTTTAACCGGAGGACTCCGCGGCTGGTTTCTTCCCGGGCAGTGCAACGACCTTCTTCTTCTGCTCTTCAGCGAGAACTTCTTCTCCCCTGACCGACGTCGAGCCTTGCTGCCACTGCCTGGAACAACTGCCACCGCTGGAGGATCCTTTCCACTTAAGGTACCGTGTTCTGCCTGGCTTCCCTTGCCACCGACTGTACGGGGTAGATTTAGCCCCCGGCTTTCGAACCTGGGAGTGCCTGGGACACCCTGGCTAAACTTTTTAAGCCACTCTAAACTCTTTCTAACTCTTTGCAAGACTCTGAATCCCTCCTAACAGTGTGATCTTGGGCACCTTTTCGCTCCGGCTACTCTAAGAGTGGGCCCTGCCTAGTGACTTTTGCTCACCTGTGACTTTGTGCTTCTTTGAGCCTATTGCAAGTGTTCTGGACCTTAGAGTGGTGTGTTTAACCCATTTCTGTCTCTTTTTTATCCCTTTCTTGAACCTACTAGAGTGTCATCTAACGTTAAGCGCTCACCTCTGTTTTAATTATGTGGTGTTAACTTAGAGTTGTCTAGATAGGAGTAAGGGTTGGAACTGCTTTCAATATAACTGTGTTTGAAGTGTTTTTACTATCTTTTGCTAGAGTGATTTCAACTTATGTGTGTTTTATAAATAAATAACTATATACTTTTGAAACCAAGCTCTGGTCAGTGTTTGCTTGTGCTATTGTATTTGAGTACCTATTGTGTATACTTTACATACTGCCTAACTCTTCTTGAGGGAAGTCTGACTGCTCAGCCACAGCTACCAGGTAAATCTGGGTGGTGCAGACTGCTACCAAGTGGGTTTACTGCTATACCTGTAGTCTTAAATCTTTTGCAGTGTTCCCCAAGGGAACTGCACAGGTTTCTGCCTAACACTCGCAAATAGATACTTTACTTCCCAGGTGCAACAAAACAAGCCTTCTCGAGCTGGCAGATATGGGAAGGAAGGAAGGAAGGGCCAGTTTGGAAACTCAACTCAATTACCATAAATCCCCTGCTAAGGGTTATGGGAGGGAGGAATGAAGGAACTTTGCTTCAGGGAAAGGGCTGCTGCTGCTTCAGCATGTGAGGAGCGCAGCCACACGTTTCACCTTCCTCAGTATGTTGGTTTACAGGATGAGAGAGATCCTGAAACCTCACTCTAATAGGCTGAGGTGCTGTGCTCGGTGGCCTGCTGGGACCTTTGCCCGTCAGGGCAAGGCGAATAGGCCTTTGTCAGGCCTTCGTCAGGGCTTTGTCGGGGAGGGGCCAGGAGCCCTGCTCGCTTCAATCCCCTCACCGATAGACAGTTGCAGAAACTAGGATGCAAGAACCTTTCCTGGATGGGGTTTTGATTTTCGCGAAAAGTGTGTCAGCTTTGCTTTCAGCATGAGTCTGATTTCCCAAAAATACATTTTGAACAATTTAAAGATTTGATCTGCGTTGGCGGGGAATCGAACCCGCGACAACTGCTTGGAAGGCAGCTATGCTCACCACTATACCACCAACGCCTGCCTGTCTGGGCTATGCGATGGAGCGCCCCTTAGAAATAAGAATAAGTCATTGGCTGGGAATGAAAAAAGCTTGCGTTTGACGCAGAAGCAGTTCGCATCATGAGGTCTTGCCGGTCAGCCCAACATTTCCCCGGGACCCCTTAAAAAAGGAGCTTGGTTTTAAGTTTGGTTTGATTGAACAGTACATTTTGTTGGCTGGGCTGGGACCCTCTCCTATTTAGCGCAAGAGTGGAACGAGGCAGCAAGTTCAAGGAATGACATTGCATCCAGGCACTTACAGCTCTTTGTGCCCTAATGCCATGACACAAAAACATAATTTGAAAAAACTTAGCAGAGGATGGTTTCGATCCATCGACCTCTGGGTTATGGGCCCAGCACGCTTCCGCTGCGCCACTCTGCTGGTTGGAGAACAAGAGCTTTTCTGGGCTTTTACAGCCTACAAACCGACAACCCTAGACCCAGTTTCGAGTGAAGCGGGCAGTAGGCCTTACAAAGCCAAACAACCTGCAACCACGCACTCCCATCCCATGGCCTTTTGCAGACAGGCCTCATTTCTCTAGCTCACACCCTAACTGCCAACACCCCTTCCCCTTCTCTCTCTGTCTCTCTCTCTCTGTCTCTCTCTCTCATTCTCTCTCTCTCGCAAATAGATACTTTACTTCCCAGGTGCAACAAAACAAGCCTTCTCGAGCTGGCAGATATGGGAAGGAAGGAAGGGCCAGTTTGGAAACTCAACTCAATTACCATAAATCCCCTGCTAAGGGTTATGGGAGGGAGGAATGAAGGAACTTTGCTTCAGGGAAAGGGCTGCTGCTGCTTCAGCATGTGAGGAGCGCAGCCACACGTTTCACCTTCCTCAGTATGTTGGTTCACAGGATGATAGAGATCCTGAAACCTCACTCTAATAGGCTGAGGTGCTGTGCTCGGTGGCCTGCTGGGACCTTTGCCCGTCAGGGCAAGGCGAATAGGCCTTTGTCAGGCCTTCGTCAGGGCTTTGTTGGGGAGGGGCCAGGAGCCCTGCTCGCTTCAATCCCCTCACCGATAGACAGTTGCAGAAACTAGGATGCAAGAACCTTTCCTGGATGGGGTTTTGATTTTCACGAAAAGTGTGTCAGCTTTGCTTTCAGCATGAGTCTGATTTCCAGAAAATGCATTTCGAACAATTTAAAGATTTGATCTGCGAATCGAGCCCGGGTCAACTGCTTGGAAGGCAGCTATGCTCACCACTATACCACCAACGCCTGCCTGTCTGGGCTATGTGATGGAGCGCCCCTTAGAAATAAGAATAAGTCATTGGCTGGGAATGAAAAAAGCTTGCGTTTGACGCAGAAGCAGTTCGCATCATGAGGTCTTGCCGGTCAGCCCAACATTTCCCCGGGACCCCTTAAAAAAGGAGCTTGGTTTTAAGTTTGGTTTGATTGAACAGTACATTTTGTTGGCTGGGCTGGGACCCTCTCCTATTTAGCGCAAGAGTGGAACGAGGCAGCAAGTTCAAGGAATGACATTGCATCCAGGCACTTACAGCTCTTTGTGCCCTAATGCCATGACACAAAAACACAATTTGAAAAAACTTAGCAGAGGATGGTTTCGATCCATCGACCTCTGGGTTATGGGCCCAGCACGCTTCCGCTGCGCCACTCTGCTGGTTGGAGAACAAGAGCTTTTCTGGGCTTTTACAGCCTACAAACCGACAACCCTAGACCCAGTTTCGAGTGAAGCGGGCAGTAGGCCTTACAAAGCCAAACAACCTGCAACCACGCACTCCCATCCCATGGCCTTTTGCAGACAGGCCTCATTTCTCTAGCTCACACCCTAACTGCCAACACCCCTTCCCCTTCTCTCTCTGTCTCTCTCTCTCTCTGTCTCTCTCTCTCATTCTCTCTCTCTCGCAAATAGATACTTTACTTCCCAGGTGCAACAAAACAAGCCTTCTCGAGCTGGCAGATATGGGAAGGAAGGAAGGAAGGGCCAGTTTGGAAACTCAACTCAATTACCATAAATCCCCTGCTAAGGGTTATGGGAGGGAGGAATGAAGGAACTTTGCTTCAGGGAAAGGGCTGCTGCTGCTTCAGCATGTGAGGAGCGCAGCCACACGTTTCACCTTCCTCAGTATGTTGGTTTACAGGATGAGAGAGATCCTGAAACCTCACTCTAATAGGCTGAGGTGCTGTGCTCGGTGGCCTGCTGGGACCTTTGCCCGTCAGGGCAAGGCGAATAGGCCTTTGTCAGGCCTTCGTCAGGGCTTTGTCGGGGAGGGGCCAGGAGCCCTGCTCGCTTCAATCCCCTCACCGATAGACAGTTGCAGAAACTAGGATGCAAGAACCTTTCCTGGATGGGGTTTTGATTTTCGCGAAAAGTGTGTCAGCTTTGCTTTCAGCATGAGTCTGATTTCCAAAAAATGCATTTTGAACAATTTAAAGATTTGATCTGCGTTGGCCGGGAATAAAACCCGGGTCACTGCTTGGAAGGCAGCTATGCTCACCACTATACCACCAACGCCTGCCTGTCTGGGCTATGTGATGGAGCGCCCCTTAGAAATAAGAATAAGTCATTGGCTGGGAATGAAAAAGCTTGCGTTTGACGCAGAAGCAGTTTGCATCATGAGGTCTTGCCGGTCAGCCCAACATTTCCCCGGGACCCCTTAAAAAAGGAGCTTGGTTTTAAGTTTGGTTTGATTGAACAGTACATTTTGTTGGCTGGGCTGGGACCCTCTCCTATTTAGCGCAAGAGTGGAACGAGGCAGCAAGTTCAAGGAATGACATTGCATCCAGGCACTTACAGCTCTTTGTGCCCTAATGCCATGACACAAAAACATAATTTGAAAAAACTTAACAGAGGATGGTTTCGATCCATCGACCTCTGGGTTATGGGCCCAGCACGCTTCCGCTGCGCCACTCTGCTGGCTGGAGAACGAGAGCTTTTCGGGGCTTTTACAGCCTACAAAACGACAACCCTAGACCCAGTTTCGAGTGAAGCGGGCAGTAGGCCTTACAAAGCCAAACAACCTGCAACCACGCACTCCCATCCCATGGCCTTTTGCAGACAGGCCTCATTTCTCTAGCTCACACCCTAACTGCCAACACCCCTTCCCCTTCTCTCTCTGTCTCTCTCTCTCTGTCTCTCTCTCTCATTCTCTCTCTCTCGCAAATAGATACTTTACTTCCCAGGTGCAACAAAACAAGCCTTCTCGAGCTGGCAGATATGGGAAGGAAGGAAGGAAGGAAGGGCCAGTTTGGAAACTCAACTCAATTACCATAAATCCCCTGCTAAGGGTTATGGGAGGGAGGAATGAAGGAACTTTGCTTCAGGGAAAGGGCTGCTGCTGCTTCAGCATGTGAGGAGCGCAGCCACACGTTTCACCTTCCTCAGTATGTTGGTTTACAGGATGAGAGAGATCCTGAAACCTCACTCTAATAGGCTGAAGTGATGTGCTCGGTGGCCTGCTGGGACCTTTGCCCGTCAGGGCAAGGCGAATAGGCCTTCGTCAGGGCTTTGTCGGGGAGGGGCCAGGAGCCCTGCTCGCTTCAATCCCCTCACCGATAGACAGTTGCGGAAACTAGGATGCAAGAACCTTTCCTGGATGGGGTTTTGATTTTCGCGAAAAGTGTGTCAGCTTTGCTTTCAGCATGAGTCTGATTTCCCAAAAATGCATTTTGAACAATTTAAAGATTTGATCTGTGTTAACTGCTTGGAAGGCAGCTATGCTCACCACTATACCACCAACTCCTGCCTGTCTGGGCTATGTGATGGAGCGCCCCTTAGAAATAAGAATAAGTCATTGGCTGGGAATGAAAAAAGCTTGCATTTGACGCAGAAGCAGTTCGCATCATGAGGTCTTGCCGGTCAGCCCAACATTTCCCCGGGACCCCTTAAAAAAAGAGCTTGGTTTTAAGTTTGGTTTGATTGAACAGTACATTTTGTTGGCTGGGCTGGGACCCTCTCCTATTTAGCGCAAGAGTGGAACGAGGCAGCAAGTTCAAGGAATGACATTGCATCCAGGCACTTACAGCTCTTTGTGCCCTAATGCCATGACACAAAAACATAATTTGAAAAAACTTAGCAGAGGATGGTTTCAATCCATCGATCTCTGGGTTATGGGCCCAGCACGCTTCCGCTGCGCCACTCTGCTGGTTGGAGAACAAGAGCTTTTCTGGGCTTTTACAGCCTACAAACCGACAACCCTAGACCCAGTTTCGAGTGAAGCGGCAGTAGGCCTTACAAAGCCAAACAAACTGCAACCACGCACTCCCATCCCATGGCCTTTTGCAGACAGGCCTCATTTCTCTAGCTCACACCCTAACTGCCAACACCCCTTCCCCTTCTCTCTCTGTCTCTCTCTCTCTGTCTCTCTCTCTCATTCTCTCTCTCTCGCAAATAGATACTTTACTTCCCAGGTGCAACAAAACAAGCCTTCTCGAGCTGGCAGATATGGGAAGGAAGGAAGGAAGGGCCAGTTTGGAAACTCAACTCAATTACCATAAATCCCCTGCTAAGGGTTATGGGAGGGAGGAATGAAGGAACTTTGCTTCAGGGAAAGGGCTGCTGCTGCTTCAGCATGTGAGGAGCGCAGCCACACGTTTCACCTTCCTCAGTATGTTGGTTTACAGGATGAGAGAGATCCTGAAACCTCACTCTAATAGGCTGAGGTGCTGTGCTCGGTGGCCTGCTGGGACCTTTGCCCGTCAGGGCAAGGCGAATAGTCCTTTGTCAGGCCTTCGTCAGGGCTTTGTCGGGGAGGGGCCAGGAGCCCTGCTCGCTTCAATCCCCTCACCGATAGACAGTTGCAGAAACTAGGATGCAAGAACCTTTCCTGGATGGGGTTTTGATTTTCGCGAAAAGTGTGTCAGCTTTGCTTTCAGCATGAGTCTGATTTCCCAAAAATACATTTTGAACAATTTAAAGATTTGATCTGCGTTGGCGGGGAATCGAACCCGCGACAACTGCTTGGAAGGCAGCTATGCTCACCACTATACCACCAACGCCTGCCTGTCTGGGCTATGTGATGGAGCGCCCCTTAGAAATAAGAATAAGTCATTGGCTGGGAATGAAAAAAGCTTGCGTTTGACGCAGAAGCAGTTCGCATCATGAGGTCTTGCCGGTCAGCCCAACATTTCCCCGGGACCCCTTAAAAAAGGAGCTTGGTTTTAAGTTTGGTTTGATTGAACAGTACATTTTGTTGGCTGGGCTGGGACCCTCTCCTATTTAGCGCAAGAGTGGAACGAGGCAGCAAGTTCAAGGAATGACATTGCATCCAGGCACTTACAGCTCTTTGTGCCCTAATGCCATGACACAAAAACATAATTTGAAAAAACTTAGCAGAGGATGGTTTGGATCCATCGACCTCTGGGTTATGGGCCCAGCACGCTTCCGCTGCGCCACTCTGCTGGTTGGAGAACAAGAGCTTTTCTGGGCTTTTACAGCCTACAAACCGACAACCCTAGACCCAGTTTCGAGTGAAGCGGGCAGTAGGCCTTACAAAGCCAAACAACCTGCAACCACGCACTCCCATCCCATGGCCTTTTGCAGACAGGCCTCATTTCTCTAGCTCACACCCTAACTGCCAACACCCCTTCCCCTTCTCTCTCTGTCTCTCTCTCTCTGTCTCTCTCTCTCGCAAATAGATACTTTACTTCCCAGGTGCAACAAAACAAGCCTTCTCGAGCTGGCAGATATGGGAAGGAAGGTGGAAGGGCCAGTTTGGAAACTCAACTCAATTACCATAAATCCCCTGCTAAGGGTTATGGGAGGGAGGAATGAAGGAACTTTGCTTCAGGGAAAGGGCTGCTGCTGCTTCAGCATGTGAGGAGCGCAGCCACACGTTTCACCTTCCTCAGTATGTTGGTTTACAGGATGAGAGAGATCCTGAAACCTCACTCTAATAGGCTGAGGTGCTGTGCTCGGTGGCCTGCTGGGACCTTTGCCCGTCAGGGCAAGGCGAATAGGCCTTTGTCAGGCCTTCGTCAGGGCTTTGTTGGGGAGGGGCCAGGAGCCCTGCTCGCTTCAATCCCCTCACCGATAGACAGTTGCAGAAACTAGGATGCAAGAACCTTTCCTGGATGGGGTTTTGATTTTCACGAAAAGTGTGTCAGCTTTGCTTTCAGCATGAGTCTGATTTCCAGAAAATGCATTTCGAACAATTTAAAGATTTGATCTGCGAATCAAGCCCGGGTCAACTGCTTGGAAGGCAGCTATGCTCACCACTATACCACCAACGCCTGCCTGTCTGGGCTATGTGATGGAGCGCCCCTTAGAAATAAGAATAAGTCATTGGCTGGGAATGAAAAAAGCTTGCGTTTGACGCAGAAGCAGTTCGCATCATGAGGTCTTGCCGGTCAGCCCAACATTTCCCCGGGACCCCTTAAAAAAGGAGCTTGGTTTTAAGTTTGGTTTGATTGAACAGTACATTTTGTTGGCTGGGCTGGGACCCTCTCCTATTTAGCGCAAGAGTGGAACGAGGCAGCAAGTTCAAGGAATGACATTGCATCCAGGCACTTACAGCTCTTTGTGCCCTAATGCCATGACACAAAAACACAATTTGAAAAAACTTAGCAGAGGATGGTTTCGATCCATCGACCTCTGGGTTATGGGCCCAGCACGCTTCCGCTGCACCACTCTGCTGGTTGGAGAACAAGAGCTTTTCTGGGCTTTTACAGCCTACAAACCGACAACCCTAGACCCAGTTTCGAGTGAAGCGGGCAGTAGGCCTTACAAAGCCAAACAACCTGCAACCACGCACTCCCATCCCATGGCCTTTTGCAGACAGGCCTCATTTCTCTAGCTCACACCCTAACTGCCAACACCCCTTCCCCTTCTCTCTCTGTCTCTCTCTCTCTCTGTCTCTCTCTCTCATTCTCTCTCTCTCGCAAATAGATACTTTACTTCCCAGGTGCAACAAAACAAGCCTTCTCGAGCTGGCAGATATGGGAAGGAAGGAAGGAAGGGCCAGTTTGGAAACTCAACTCAATTACCATAAATCCCCTGCTAAGGGTTATGGGAGGGAGGAATGAAGGAACTTTGCTTCAGGGAAAGGGCTGCTGCTGCTTCAGCATGTGAGGAGCGCAGCCACACGTTTCACCTTCCTCAGTATGTTGGTTTACAGGATGAGAGAGATCCTGAAACCTCACTCTAATAGGCTGAGGTGCTGTGCTCGGTGGCCTGCTGGGACCTTTGCCCGTCAGGGCAAGGCGAATAGGCCTTTGTCAGGCCTTCGTCAGGGCTTTGTCGGGGAGGGGCCAGGAGCCCTGCTCGCTTCAATCCCCTCACCGATAGACAGTTGCAGAAACTAGGCTGCAAGAACCTTTCCTGGATGGGGTTTTGATTTTCGCGAAAAGTGTGTCAGCTTTGCTTTCAGCATGAGTCTGATTTCCAAAAAATGCATTTTGAACAATTTAAAGATTTGATCTGCGTTGGCCGGGAATAAAACCCGGGTCACTGCTTGGAAGGCAGCTATGCTCACCACTATACCACCAACGCCTGCCTGTCTGGGCTATGTGATGGAGCGCCCCTTAGAAATAAGAATAAGTCATTGGCTGGGAATGAAAAAGCTTGCGTTTGACGCAGAAGCAGTTTGCATCATGAGGTCTTGCCGGTCAGCCCAACATTTCCCCGGGACCCCTTAAAAAAGGAGCTTGGTTTTAAGTTTGGTTTGATTGAACAGTACATTTTGTTGGCTGGGCTGGGACCCTCTCCTATTTAGCGCAAGAGTGGAACGAGGCAGCAAGTTCAAGGAATGACATTGCATCCAGGCACTTACAGCTCTTTGTGCCCTAATGCCATGACACAAAAACATAATTTGAAAAAACTTAACAGAGGATGGTTTCGATCCATCGACTTCTGGGTTATGGGCCCAGCACGCTTCCGCTGCGCCACTCTGCTGGCTGGAGAACGAGAGCTTTTCGGGGCTTTTACAGCCTACAAAACGACAACCCTAGACCCAGTTTCGAGTGAAGCGGGCAGTAGGCCTTACAAAGCCAAACAACCTGCAACCACGCACTCCCATCCCATGGCCTTTTGCAGACAGGCCTCATTTCTCTAGCTCACACCCTAACTGCCAACACCCCTTCCCCTTCTCTCTCTGTCTCTCTCTCTCTCTGTCTCTCTCTCTCATTCTCTCTCTCTCGCAAATAGATACTTTACTTCCCAGGTGCAACAAAACAAGCCTTCTCGAGCTGGCAGATATGGGAAGGAAGGAAGGAAGGGCCAGTTTGGAAACTCAACTCAATTACCATAAATCCCCTGCTAAGGGTTATGGGAGGGAGGAATGAAGGAACTTTGCTTCAGGGAAAGGGCTGCTGCTGCTTCAGCATGTGAGGAGCGCAGCCACACGTTTCACCTTCCTCAGTATGTTGGTTTACAGGATGAGAGAGATCCTGAAACCTCACTCTAATAGGCTGAGGTGCTGTGCTCGGTGGCCTGCTGGGACCTTTGCCCGTCAGGGCAAGGCGAATAGGCCTTTGTCAGGCCTTCGTCAGGGCTTTGTCGGGGAGGGGCCAGGAGCCCTGCTCGCTTCAATCCCCTCACCGATAGACAGTTGCAGAAACTAGGCTGCAAGAACCTTTCCTGGATGGGGTTTTGATTTTCGCGAAAAGTGTGTCAGCTTTGCTTTCAGCATGAGTCTGATTTCCAAAAAATGCATTTTGAACAATTTAAAGATTTGATCTGCGTTGGCCGGGAATAAAACCCGGGTCACTGCTTGGAAGGCAGCTATGCTCACCACTATACCACCAACGCCTGCCTGTCTGGGCTATGTGATGGAGCGCCCCTTAGAAATAAGAATAAGTCATTGGCTGGGAATGAAAAAGCTTGCGTTTGACGCAGAAGCAGTTTGCATCATGAGGTCTTGCCGGTCAGCCCAACATTTCCCCGGGACCCCTTAAAAAAGGAGCTTGGTTTTAAGTTTGGTTTGATTGAACAGTACATTTTGTTGGCTGGGCTGGGACCCTCTCCTATTTAGCGCAAGAGTGGAACGAGGCAGCAAGTTCAAGGAATGACATTGCATCCAGGCACTTACAGCTCTTTGTGCCCTAATGCCATGACACAAAAACATAATTTGAAAAAACTTAACAGAGGATGGTTTCGATCCATCGACTTCTGGGTTATGGGCCCAGCACGCTTCCGCTGCGCCACTCTGCTGGCTGGAGAACGAGAGCTTTTCGGGGCTTTTACAGCCTACAAAACGACAACCCTAGACCCAGTTTCGAGTGAAGCGGGCAGTAGGCCTTACAAAGCCAAACAACCTGCAACCACGCACTCCCATCCCATGGCCTTTTGCAGACAGGCCTCATTTCTCTAGCTCACACCCTAACTGCCAACACCCCTTCCCCTTCTCTCTCTGTCTCTCTCTCTCTGTCTCTCTCTCTCATTCTCTCTCTCTCGCAAATAGATACTTTACTTCCCAGGTGCAACAAAACAAGCCTTCTCGAGCTGGCAGATATGGGAAGGAAGGGAGGAAGGAAGGGCCAGTTTGGAAACTCAACTCAATTACCATAAATCCCCTGCTAAGGGTTATGGGAGGGAGGAATGAAGGAACTTTGCTTCAGGGAAAGGGCTGCTGCTGCTTCAGCATGTGAGGAGCGCAGCCACACGTTTCACCTTCCTCAGTATGTTGGTTTACAGGATGAGAGAGATCCTGAAACCTCACTCTAATAGGCTGAAGTGATGTGCTCGGTGGCCTGCTGGGACCTTTGCCCGTCAGGGCAAGGCGAATAGGCCTTCGTCAGGGCTTTGTCGGGGAGGGGCCAGGAGCCCTGCTCGCTTCAATCCCCTCACCGATAGACAGTTGCGGAAACTAGGATGCAAGAACCTTTCCTGGATGGGGTTTTGATTTTCGCGAAAAGTGTGTCAGCTTTGCTTTCAGCATGAGTCTGATTTCCCAAAAATGCATTTTGAACAATTTAAAGATTTGATCTGTGTTAACTGCTTGGAAGGCAGCTATGCTCACCACTATACCACCAACTCCTGCCTGTCTGGGCTATGTGATGGAGCGCCCCTTAGAAATAAGAATAAGTCATTGGCTGGGAATGAAAAAAGCTTGCATTTGACGCAGAAGCAGTTCGCATCATGAGGTCTTGCCGGTCAGCCCAACATTTCCCCGGGACCCCTTAAAAAAAGAGCTTGGTTTTAAGTTTGGTTTGATTGAACAGTACATTTTGTTGGCTGGGCTGGGACCCTCTCCTATTTAGCGCAAGAGTGGAACGAGGCAGCAAGTTCAAGGAATGACATTGCATCCAGGCACTTACAGCTCTTTGTGCCCTAATGCCATGACACAAAAACATAATTTGAAAAAACTTAGCAGAGGATGGTTTGGATCCATCGACCTCTGGGTTATGGGCCCAGCACGCTTCCGCTGCGCCACTCTGCTGGTTGGAGAACAAGAGCTTTTCTGGGCTTTTACAGCCTACAAACCGACAACCCTAGACCCAGTTTCGAGTGAAGCGGGCAGTAGGCCTTACAAAGCCAAACAACCTGCAACCACGCACTCCCATCCCATGGCCTTTTGCAGACAGGCCTCATTTCTCTAGCTCACACCCTAACTGCCAACACCCCTTCCCCTTCTCTCTCTGTCTCTCTCTCTCTGTCTCTCTCTCTCGCAAATAGATACTTTACTTCCCAGGTGCAACAAAACAAGCCTTCTCGAGCTGGCAGATATGGGAAGGAAGGAAGGAAGGGCCAGTTTGGAAACTCAACTCAATTACCATAAATCCCCTGCTAAGGGTTATGGGAGGGAGGAATGAAGGAACTTTGCTTCAGGGAAAGGGCTGCTGCTGCTTCAGCATGTGAGGAGCGCAGCCACACGTTTCACCTTCCTCAGTATGTTGGTTTACAGGATGAGAGAGATCCTGAAACCTCACTCTAATAGGCTGAGGTGCTGTGCTCGGTGGCCTGCTGGGACCTTTGCCCGTCAGGGCAAGGCGAATAGGCCTTTGTCAGGCCTTCGTCAGGGCTTTGTCGGGGAGGGGCCAGGAGCCCTGCTCGCTTCAATCCCCTCACCGATAGACAGTTGCAGAAACTAGGATGCAAGAACCTTTCCTGGATGGGGTTTTGATTTTCGCGAAAAGTGTGTCAGCTTTGCTTTCAGCATGAGTCTGATTTCCAAAAAATGCATTTCGAACAATTTAAAGATTTGATCTGCGAATCGAGCCCGGGTCAACTGCTTGGAAGGCAGCTATGCTCACCACTATACCACCAACGCCTGCCTGTCTGGGCTATGTGATGGAGCGCCCCTTAGAAATAAGAATAAGTCATTGGCTGGGAATGAAAAAAGCTTGCGTTTGACGCAGAAGCAGTTCGCATCATGAGGTCTTGCCGGTCAGCCCAACATTTCCCCGGGACCCCTTAAAAAAGGAGCTTGGTTTTAAGTTTGGTTTGATTGAACAGTACATTTTGTTGGCTGGGCTGGGACCCTCTCCTATTTAGCGCAAGAGTGGAACGAGGCAGCAAGTTCAAGGAATGACATTGCATCCAGGCACTTACAGCTCTTTGTGCCCTAATGCCATGACACAAAAACACAATTTGAAAAAACTTAGCAGAGGATGGTTTCCATCCATCGACCTCTGGGTTATGGGCCCAGCACGCTTCCGCTGCGCCACTCTGCTGGTTGGAGAACAAGAGCTTTTCTGGGCTTTTACAGCCTACAAACCGACAACCCTAGACCCAGTTTCGAGTGAAGCGGGCAGTAGGCCTTACAAAGCCAAACAACCTGCAACCACGCACTCCCATCCCATGGCCTTTTGCAGACAGGCCTCATTTCTCTAGCTCACACCCTAACTGCCAACACCCCTTCCCCTTCTCTCTCTGTCTCTCTCTCTCTCTGTCTCTCTCTCTCATTCTCTCTCTCTCGCTGTTAGGGAGAATTCTCTGTTTAGGCTGAATTTCCCTACCTAGTGAGTCCCCCAGCAGCTTTGCTGGATTTCTGGGGTTTCTTTTTTTCTCCTGCCAAGAGTGAGACTCTTTTACCCTCACTCTTGGACATGTTGAAGTGTGTTTTCTTGGTTAAACCTTGTGTTGAATGGGCTATGGGGTCTTTTACTCCATAGGGCCTCATGTATTTTTGTGATGTGGGTTACACAGCACCCTCTGTGCCGTGACCCAGGGGTGTCCTAGGGACTCCCCAACATAGACTCCATACCCTGGGACTGACTACTGTCTCCCAGGGCATGTAAAGTCACCAAAGACTTTACTAGTCTTAAATCCTGAACAGAACCAGTACAAACCATCATATTGTGGACGTACTGGCTGGGGCAATTCGATTGCCCCAGGGTCTGTTAGTCGAGGGGGCACGTCTCCGTCCCCCCTGATCGAGTTTTGGCTGGTGGCAGTGGAAACTACTTTTTATATTCGACCGCGAATATTTCCCTATGGGATTTCCCATTGTTTTAGGCTAACACATTTAATTATTTATTTACGGTAGCCTTAAACATACCGCCGGTTTATATATTTATTATTATAACTCCGGTTGGGACTTTTTGCCAAAACTTGATTCTAAAATGGCGTTGGCGTTCGCCTCTGTAACTCTGACCCAAAGTGGAGCCCTTTGTTCCACTTTTGGCGGGCTTCTCCACAGAAGCCCTCCAAAGTGGTGCCACTCTGTCTGGGGTACTTAGGAGGGGTGGAGGGGGATTTAGGCACCCTGGACTGAGTTACCTTGGTAACTCAAGTCGCACTCCGTCCTGATTGGCCCAAGTGGTGAGCCGGCCGGCTCACCACTTAGCATGTTTGAGTGACAGCTAGGCTGGGTGAATGGGGGTTTGCTGCATAAAAGCAGGGCTTTGGGGACTGGAACTTCAGAAGTCGCCACAGGACCAAGAATCCGACGAGGGAAGAGCTGAGCCGACCTGCTTCGACGACACCACCCGGTGGAGCCCTGCTGAACCGTCTCACCACTTTTCCCGACGACCGAGGAGAACTCTTAACGGAGTGGCTCCTTCCCTTGACTGGTGGGGACAACCAGTTTTCGCCTTCTTTTTGCTTCTCGAGGTATCTCGTGGCCGCCTTGCCAGTGCCAAGCACCCCGGCAACCGGAACCCCACCACTTTTTACCCCAACCACGAAAGTCGGTACAACCCTTTAACCGGAGGACTCCGCGGCTGGTTTCTTCCCGGGCAGTGCAACGACCTTCTTCTTCTGCTCTTCAGCGAGAACTTCTTCTCCCCTGACCGACGTCGAGCCTTGCTGCCACTGCCTGGAACAACTGCCACCGCTGGAGGATCCTTTCCACTTAAGGTACCGTGTTCCGCCTGGCTTCCCTTGCCACCGACTGTACGGGGTAGATTTAGCCCCCGGCTTTCGAACCTGGGAGTGCCTGGGACACCCTGGCTAAACTTTTTAAGCCACTCTAAACTCTTTCTAACTCTTTGCAAGACTCTGAATCCCTCCTAACAGTGTGATCTTGGGCACCTTTTCGCTCCGGCTACTCTAAGAGTGGGCCCTGCCTAGTGACTTTTGCTCACCTGTGACTTTGTGCTTCTTTGAGCCTATTGCAAGTGTTCTGGACCTTAGAGTGGTGTGTTTAACCCATTTCTGTCTCTTTTTTATCCCTTTCTTGAACCTACTAGAGTGTCATCTAACGTTAAGCGCTCACCTCTGTTTTAATTATGTGGTGTTAACTTAGAGTTGTCTAGATAGGAGTAAGGGTTGGAACTGCTTTCAATATAACTGTGTTTGAAGTGTTTTTACTATCTTTTGCTAGAGTGATTTCAACTTATGTGTGTTTTATAAATAAATAACTATATACTTTTGAAACCAAGCTCTGGTCAGTGTTTGCTTGTGCTATTGTATTTGAGTACCTATTGTGTATACTTTACATACTGCCTAACTCTTCTTGAGGGAAGTCTGACTGCTCAGCCACAGCTACCAGGTAAATCTGGGTGGTGCAGACTGCTACCAAGTGGGTTTACTGCTATACCTGTAGTCTTAAATCTTTTGCAGTGTTCCCCAAGGGAACTGCACAGGTTTCTGCCTAACACTGGTGTACAGCGGTGGGATTTGTATTGAGTATACATTTTATTGTGCTTTAGATACCTTAGTGCAACTAACCACAAAGCTTAGCACTGTAAAAGTAATCCTATAACATGTCAGTTATAGAAAGCTATAGTCAAGAGTCCCTTGCAGCCAAAACTGCTGATTGTTTAAGAGTGCTCTGTAAACATAAGGATCTCCTGACTAAGGGCAAGAAAATGGAGCTGATTGAAAGATTGTTAGCTAACCAAAGTCTGGGTGATGGTTCAGAGGAACCTACCACTCCAGTAACTGTAGATGACAGTATTGAAATTAACATGGAGCAAAATGTTGATGATTCTGAGGAAGAGTCAGAAGAGGAGGGTGAGGCTGTTGTGACTGTCCCCCCTAGGCCTCTGCCTGCTCTACCTGCTGTACCTACTGGACCTTTACCAGGTCCCCCATTTAGTCCTCAATACTTTGAACTGGAGAAAATGAAACTAGAATTGGAGTATAAGAAACTTAATGCTTGTCTTGATATTGGCAAAATCTTCCTCGGGGCCAGCCCTTTGAGAGCAAAAATACCCAATTCAGCCCAAAATACAGGTTCTATTGTGCTGAGCAGTGATCTCATGCTAGTGACAAATGACACCCTCAAAGTTTTTAGCATATTTATTCTAAGCAATGAATTTCATATACATTTGGGATTCAAGTTAGAGAATATTACAAAGCATAAAACAAAGAGCAATGCAAAATATAGTGAAACATGGAACTTAGATAAACATAGAGAAACATAGAGAAATATAGAGAAACATAGAGAAACACAGTCTTACGTCCCTTAATCAGCCCTGGGAGACCTGGGTTTTTCATAAGCTAGCTGTAAAACAAGCCCCGCTCATAGAAAAACAAGGCTGGAGGACACCGTGAGAGCCAATTCCGGGCACCTGACTGTACACGAATCAAGTCCACAGGCGATCTCCCCCTGATCCATGTGTGCATGGATATTTTATAATCTCTTGCTGTCAGTCACCATGACGCACAGTTCCAGAACTTTCCCTGTGCAACTGGCTCATGGAAAAAACCCAGCTCTCTCTGAGATGCTCCCTGCTCGCTCCTACCCCCTCCCTTGGTTCCCATCTGCGCTGGCTGAGGAATGTCTTATCAGTACCTTCCCAGAGAAAAGGAAGATTAGCTTGGAGCCAGGGCTACCGTTAGTGAGGCTGAATATTCTAAGGGAAGCAGGGATGTATTAACCCCATCTGCAAGCTCTAAAAGGCATGCACTCATAGCTTAGTGTTTATAGCGCTTAAGACTGGCTATCTAAGCGCTATATAGGTGCCATGATGTTCCAAACACTCCAAAAACCTATTAGCTACATAGCTGGGGGCCCTCCCTGCCTGTCTATCAACAATGCTTAATTTGACCTATTTCATACTAGGCCTGCATATCCCTTGTAGCTCACTACTGCATAATGGAAGTGCTACAACAGACTACTGTCAGCATTTTTAGCACATACTTTGAATACACTATTGGCTTTCAGCGGCTAATGCTGTCATCTAAAGCCCTGATTGGCAAGGTTGCAATTTCGTGTATCACTACATTCCACCCCTATTCAACGTTTGTGCGACAAATGCTGACTAATACCTATCAACATAGTATTTAGTGCAGCGATAAAGACCTTGGGGCTTTGCAAGAGGTTTAAGCAAACTATCTTATAGCGGTTAGTTAGCGTGGCATGCAAGGTAAAACACTACCTAAACAAAAATGTACACAAAGTGAACAGTGACATATACCCTTGCCAAAACCTGGCCTACACAAAAAATACCTACACCAAGTGAACATGGACATTTACTCTAGCCAAAACATGGCCTACACAAAAATACCTAAATCAATTTTGTATAACTGATTGTCAGTTAAAAAGCAGCATGCAGTTAAAATGTCAAGGCAATCCAGTGTAGTCTAATCTACAATGCACTATTGCATTTATGTATGGTTACCAATTCTAAAACCTGGCAGCCTTTCACCCTAAGGGCCTACCCTCCCCCTGATCCCAGGGCATTCAAGCGTGACTATGGGCTGTGTGACTAGACACTTCCTCCAGGTAGGTGGAACCCAACCAGAAACCATCTAATTTCGTGAACAAGGTGAACCCATGGGCACCAGGTTGTCTAAATAAAAACAATTCTACTAATTTACATCAAAGCATGGCATGTGTTATTCATGCAATCAAAAAGCAAGCAATTCAATCCATATGTATGCTGGTAACTGTAGCTCTGCGTGCCAGTGTGTGGAGGATGGTCGCCCCCACCCAGTAAAAAGCCAACACCTGCTGATTTAACAATGTTTGCCATACAATGCATTGTGTGTATTTAGCAGTCTTGTTGACCTGCCCTATGGCAGACAAAAATGTCTTCATGTCTAAAATTCTGTCATCTTCAATTGGCTGTCAATACTTGTAGCAGTGCTGGGCATATCAATGGGCCCCACTAGGCCAGAAGTTCTATAGCAGAGCTGGCATCAGAACCCATAGTGGCTAGCTTATTGTGCACAGTTTCTATGTCACAAGCATATAAAGCTCCTGCAATTAATGAATCTAGCTCCCTAGCTACGCGCACTCTAGTGATGGGCCATAGAAATGGACTCCATTTGTAGCAGCTTGGTAGTACTAAGGAAACATTGCCTCATGATAAATCTATGTCTAAGTGTAGCACTGTAATAATGAAGGTGTGCATTACCAGTCTACAATTTACATGTTGTCTTACTACTGGAAAATCTAACAGGTTCACAGTGTCTACCTTCTGTGACTTGGAGAATACCCTTCTTCAAGTGGGATATCTACCATATACAATAATAACTTTAGCCACAAACACCATACTACTATCCGGCAGTGGCTGTTTCATCACACCATGGAAAACATAAAATCTTGGCGAGAACACTCGCTGCAGTTCTTGGTCAGAAAAACATCACATTAGACAAATTAAACAAATGGTATCCATTCAGTGACAAAAGATGCCTGACAATGTGCCTGGCCAATACACTAGCAATTCCATGTGGATACTCATTTGTAGCGCTTTTCCAAAGAATTATTCCAAATGTCTACAATCAAAAGGTGACTCTTTGCATTAGTGTGCTGGAGACAGCTGTCCCCACAAAAACATGAAACTGGTTGGTTTAACAAAAACCGTGTCACACTCTGTGTCATAAAATCAAACATCAAGTCAGTCATGGTTTCATTTACCTGCCTTAAGCTGGCTGTAAAAGTATCCAGTGTTTCAAAGATTACCATTTCAAATTATAGCTCATACACTTGGCAGCATTACTTCAATTAAGAATCTTAACCTACGCACAGGTGACTTTGATGTGCGCACTCATCTTATCTCAAAATAAATTACGCTCCTGCTTGCATAATTCTGCTGCCCCAACAGTTCATAAATCATTCTCCTGCCTACGTGCAATGTAGAATATTTTTTTTTCTTCAAAAAACAAAACATCTCTGGTTAAAGCCATTCAGTTGGAAGAGTAAAACCATTTGGTTTTTTCAGATTCATCTCAACAGTGCATTTAAAAACCATTTTTCAATGTGTTAGCATTCAATTGCTGTGTCACACAGCTGTATGTGGTGCCTGATGTTACAGTCCATAATTCATTGTCCATAGTCCTTTAAACAAGAAAGGGCAAAACATGTCATTTAAATGTGTAGCATCAAATACTTGATAATTAGCCAAGTCTGCATCGTGCCAGTTCAGCAAAAGTTATTACTCTGTTGGACACTATTCGCAGGTTACAGCATTGAGTGCGGTGCAGGGCACGTTAAAGTTGAAATAGCATGTCGCAGTGGCTCGCTTTCTCTGAGAATGCGTCTGACCCTTCTTTGATCAGTGTCACCCACAAACTGCATATTCACTTTCTGATATTGTAAAATGTCTTGTGCTTTGCCTAGGCAAAATACAAACAGAAATGTTAGGATGTCATCAAAACTTCAATATCAGCGTTATCCACCCCTTCCCATAATACCACCCCCATCTTCAAAAAGTCTCATCAGGTAACTACACACTTTGTCATTGCTACTGCAATTATTTATCACCTTTCTGCATGTTTCTGGGGGCTTATTTACACTCAACCATACGGGGTGTAACTGCCTAATCACAAACTCATTTGTGCAATGCAATCATAGCTGGTCAATGGTACCTCAGACTGATCTGTGCTTTTACAAAGCCATATAGTAAGTACCCAGGTCGCACAATGCTTTTCTTTTTCACCAAAGCGATCACCAATGCCAGGCGCCAACTTGCTTCCAGTGTCTCATGATCTTGATTCAGTTTGCCCTGCTGGCATCACTCCATTTTTCAAAGGTAAAGTCTTTCAGTCCAATACCGCTTACAGTTGTACAAGCAGCTTTGTTTATTTATCTTTCTTTTCTTAGCAGTGTCTTTTCAAGCCTCTGGTTTTTTCACTTGTCATTTTTTCAAAGGGCGTTTGCTGTTTTTGAACCACCCCTTTGAGTGCGATAGTCTAAGCCAGTTTCTTTTGTTGCTTCAACAAATCATTCATTCTTGCACTAAGCCGTGTGGCTTCTGGATCATGGCTAATGTGCAGTGTTCATGTTGTACTTCAAAGCCCCGCTCTGCATGTTGTCTCTTGCAAAACGGCTAAGCACTTTTTGTCAGTTTTGCTTCCATCTGGAATGCCATAATGTCTTTGTCAGTTACTCCATCCCCTGGCAATGTAGCTTGCAGTTTGCCAGATGTGTATTTTCTCTTCTCAAAGCGCCTAGAGGTTTCTTCTCCAGTGCACAGCGCTTTACTTCAGTTCACATCACATGGAGCATTGGAATGCAGCTTGCACAGCAATAGCGCTTTACTTCACTTCACATCACATCACATGGGAATGCGGTTTGCACAGTAATGTCTGTTGGAATGGGCAGCTGTCTTTTCTTGGCCCATTCACAGATGCATAGGTAAATGTTCAGATGTGATGTGCCCGTCTGCCATCCTGCATGAAGCCTTTGCTCCGTACCACAGTTTACTGGGCAAATTCTTTACTTTTTGAACAGCTCTCTGTTTTTGCTCCCCCTTCCTCAGGAATGCAGGCATGTTTATCTTTCGTGTGCACCTGGCAGCGCCATGAGCACGCAGCTTATCTCTTTTGCCTATAACTCTTATACTGTGGCGGCTTCACTCGTTTCAGACAATTCATCCAGATTAACTCTTTCTTGTACTGTTTCTGCTTTTGTTTGCCTTCACGCACCTCGCCCAAGACAGCTTCAAGGCACAAGCTCTGCACACACAGCAAGACTCTTGTTTTTCAAAAGCGGCACTTTTCTTGTCATTTTTCTACTCCATGTAATTTTGCAAAATGTCAAAGCGTCTTTTTTTTCTTGTAATGTGCGATCTTTCAAGAGAACTCACAACCCATTAAATCTTTGTGCTATCTTATCACACACAGATGTTTCATTCTGTTGTACCATTGCCAAACTATAACCACTCAGTTCAGTGCATTTAAAAATAAAAATGCCAATGTTTAGTGCAGCTCCCTGCACGTTTTTTTTTTCTGCAAGAACAACCCACACTCTATTGCTTGTGGGCTGTTTAATGTGTCAACAACATTTTTCCCCATGTATCACAGTCAACAGGACACTATTTCCAAATCATACATCACTTATAAGGCAACAGCACAAATCCATGGCATAGCATGGGATCAAAAAATACTCCAGGGGCAATTTAGAAAAATATAAATTGTTTTTCCCCCCAAACCATTGCAAACTGGTTCTGCAATTTCAAATCAGTACACAAAAATCGAAAATCCAAATAACATTCACTCACTTTCCTTTTAAGTGAGTCTCTCACCCAATATAAGCATGGCACAGCCTAAAATGCAATATAACCATTTTAGTGTGTTTCCTTTAAACAGAATTTGCCACCATTAGCACATGGAATTTTACAGTTGCCAAAAGAAAGAAAAAACTCTTTAGGCTCTCAGCACAGATGTTACTCATTCTCCTAAGCATGGCTCATTCCCCTTCAGGAATGCCAACACTCAAAAGCATACATCAAAAAAAAACGAACCTTCGCCTCCGAACATTACAGCCCCCACTCGCTAGCACACTGGGGCTGAGTCAATGGTTAAATCACTATTCACAATTTGCATGTCAAATCCCTGCAATTATTTTTTTTTTCCTGCCCTCATGACAGAATAGAGATGAGAACTCCGTCTCATTATGCATTCCAAATTACAACTTTAAACTTGGGAAACCACATGATAAAATTCTTTTCTAATTGAGCATACATCTTTCTTAACCATTCATCGGAGTGCTTTAAACAAAGCCATTTCCCGCTCGTTTATTGCCTTGTACTCCCTGGCACCAATCCCATGCAATAAGTCAGTCACGACTGATTTACTGAAGGGAGTCTTAACCACACAAGCTATCGGCCACGGCAAACCGACACAACATTGCTGCCTTTTGAAGTCTCAGAGCTGCAGTGAGACCATCAAGGAAATGCGACAGCCTGCTCCCCACTCTACACTGTGTTCTCTCACACCATTTGTCATGTCAGCATGGCACTGCTCTTCACAAATCCCACAAAGCTGCCACCAAATGTCTTGATATTGGCAAAATCTTCCTCGGGGCCAGCCCTTTGAGAGCAAAAATACCCAATTCAGCCCAAAATACAGGTTCTATTGTGCTGAGCAGTGATCTCATGCTAGTGACAAATGACACCCTCAAAGTTTTTAGCATATTTATTCTAAGCAATGAATTTCATATACATTTGGGATTCAAGTTAGAGAATATTACAAAGCATAAAACAAAGAGCAATGCAAAATATAGTGAAACATGGAACTTAGATAAACATAGAGAAACATAGAGAAATATAGAGAAACATAGAGAAACACAGTCTTACGTCCCTTAATCAGCCCTGGGAGACCTGGGTTTTTCATAAGCTAGCTGTAAAACAAGCCCCGCTCATAGAAAAACAAGGCTGGAGGACACCGTGAGAGCCAATTCCGGGCACCTGACTGTACACGAATCAAGTCCACAGGCGATCTCCCCCTGATCAATGTGTGCATTGATATTTTATAATCTCTTGCTGTCAGTCACCATGACGCACAGTTCCAGAACTTTCCCTGTGCAACTGGCTCATGGAAAAAACCCAGCTCTCTCTGAGATGCTCCCTGCTCGCTCCTACCCCCTCCCTTGGTTCCCATCTGCGCTGGCTGAGGAATGTCTTATCAGTACCTTCCCAGAGAAAAGGAAGATTAGCTTGGAGCCAGGGCTACCGTTAGTGAGGCTGAATATTCTAAGGGAAGCAGGGATGTATTAACCCCATCTGCAAGCTCTAAAAGGCATGCACTCATAGCTTAGTGTTTATAGCGCTTAAGACTGGCTATCTAAGCGCTATATAGGTGCCATGATGTTCCAAACACTCCAAAAACCTATTAGCTACATAGCTGGGGGCCCTCCCTGCCTGTCTATCAACAATGCTTAATTTGACCTATTTCATACTAGGCCTGCATATCCCTTGTAGCTCACTACTGCATAATGGAAGTGCTACAACAGACTACTGTCAGCATTTTTAGCACATACTTTGAATACACTATTGGCTTTCAGCGGCTAATGCTGTCATCTAAAGCCCTGATTGGCAAGGTTGCAATTTCGTGTATCACTACAATGCTCAAACTGACAAAGAACTAAGGCTAAGGGAAATGGAGCTCAAGTATGACTTAGAAATGAAGAAATTATCTGTTGAGAATGCTTCTCTCTCTGGCTCCTCTAGAAGTTCCAGTCCTAAAAGACCCCGGATGCCTAAAGAATTGGTTGGTATGTATGAGCCTAAGTTGGATGTGTTGGATTGGTTGTCTCTGTTTGAATATAATCATGGGCTCCAGAACATCACAGGAAATGACTTACTCACCTGGTTGTTCTCTAGGCTTCCCCCTGTTGCAACTGATGTGGTAATGGAGATGGGGGAGGAGGATAGGAAGGACTATGAATGTGTGAAACTAGCTTTGATAGCTAGGTTTGGGAAGACCCCTTCCCAGTATCTTAAGAGGTTTAGGAGCCTCAAAAAGCATGATGGTACCCCTTGGGCTACCTGGGTGAATGAATGTTTGAAAAACTTAGAGGGATGGATTAAGGGTTACAAGGTGAACACTTATGAAGGTATGAAGAATTTGTTTAAGTTGGAGACTATTTATGATGCCTGCTCTCCTGAGCTCAGACAACACTTGGCTGATTCCAGGGAATTAGATTCCCGGAGACTAGCTAAGGCTGCTGACTTGTGGGTTGCCAACAGGGCCACTCACAAGGATTCTGGGGTCACTCAGAAAAAGGATGGGGAGAAACAGCCTAAAAAGGACTCCAAAGAGAATTTTAATACTACAAATTCCAAAGAGGGCCCCAAACAAAACTATAAGGGTAAGCCACAAGGGAAACCAAATCAGGCTAGTGTACCTTCTGGTCCCAGACCAGAAGGAGGTCAGAACAAGCCTCCATTCCAGCAAGCCTTTGGCTCATGCTTTGTTTGTAAGGCTACTGACCATGTGAAAGGAGATCCCAGATGTAAGGGTAAACCTTCAGGGGTCCAGCTTGCCTCCTTAGCCTTCGCTCCAGAAGAGGAAGTACATATGGCAAGTGGAAACTTTCTATTACTAGCTGATGAACCCACTGGAGTCTCAGCTAGTGTTTCTTTAGTCTCTCTGGGGTTGTGGGAACAACAGAATTTAGATGTCTATAACTCTATCCCAGATAATACTAAAGAGTATTATAAGGACAGTGTCCAGGTGAATGGTCAGGAGACTCCTGCCATTAGGGACACTGGAGCCAGCATAACTGTGGTGGATGAATCATTTTTCAAGGCAGAGGATGTTGCTAAGGCACCCAAATGCCTCACCAAGTTAGCTGGTGGGCCTGTGCAGATGTGTCCCCAGTTACCAGTTCTCATCCAATGTAATGATATGGCTGTAAAAATACCTGTCAGTGTACAATGTGAAGTGCCAGGTAGGGTTCTGTTGGGTAATGACCTCAAAGCTCTTGGAGTTGTATCTCATACCCCCAGACCCCCTAGCAAAAGGTTACAGGAACTCACAAAACCTGCAAGAGAGAAAACCCTGAGAGGGTTATCTCAGGAGATGATGACAGAAATCACTCCTCTCCCACTAGAGCAACTTACTGCAGTAACTACCAGATCAGGAGCAAAGGGGCAACCCAAGACTCCTAGGAAAAAGCCAGCAGCAAGCACCCCAGTGCTTCCAACAAGGACTTCCCCTAGGTTGTCCAAAGTTACACCTGTAACTCCACCTCCAGCTGAGGCTGAGAGGGAGGTACAACCCTGTGTGGTTGAGCTAGACTCTGAGGAAGAGCTAGAAGGAGGCCCCAACCTTATTGGAGATTTGGACCCTGAGGACCATCCTGAGCTGCAGTCTTTACTGGCAGAAGGTGGGCCTAGCAGGGCAGCTTTTCGTAAGGGGCAAAGAGAATGTCCAACTCTGGAAGGTCTCCGCCACCAGGCAGCTTCTCAAGCTGATGGGCAAGAGCCTGGGAAGTATAGGTTACACTGGGAAGATGGCCTCTTCTACAGTGAACCCACTGAGTCTGAACCTGGAGACTACAAACGCCTTGTAGTCCCACAAGAGAACAGACAACAGTTCTTACAACTAGCCCATGAGATACCTTTGGCTGGTCACTTGAGTTTCAAGAAGACCAAGGAAAGGCTCTCACTCTACTTTTATTGGCCAAAGATGGGGGCTGAAGTAGATAGATATTGTAAGAGCTGCCATACCTGCCAGACTTCTGGTAAGGTTGGTTCCAAGAATGTGGCACCTTTAGTGCCTCTCCCAGTTGTGGGAGTCCCATTTGAGAGGGTAGGGATTGACATTGTTGGTCCCCTTGATCCTCCAACCTCCTCAGGCAACAGGTTTATCCTTGTTGTAGTAGACCATGCTACTAGGTACCCTGAGGCAATTCCTATGAGGACTGTTACAGCTCCGGCTGTGGCTAAGGCCCTCCTCGGTATTTTTACCAGGGTTGGGTTTCCTAAGGAGGTAATCTCTGACAGGGGGTCAAACTTTATGTCCCACTACATGAAAGCCATGTGGAAAACCTGTGGAGTTACCTACAAGTTCTCAACCGCTTACCACCCTCAGACAAACGGGTTGGTTGAAAGGTTTAACAGAACCATGAAGAGCATGATAGGTGCTTTAGAAGAACCCCTTAAGAAAAAGTGGGACCTTCTACTGCCATGCCTTCTCTTTGCTTATAGAGAAGTCCCTCAGGAGGGAGTAGGTTATTCTCCCTTTGAGCTTCTCTATGGCCATCCAGTCAGAGGTCCATTGGCCCTGATTAAGGAGGGATTGGAAGGTGCTCCTCCCCTCAAGCCAGTCAGAGTGACTGACTATGTGATAGGTCTCCGGAGGAGAATGTCACACATGATGGCAGAAGCAAGTGACAACTTGAAAGCTGGTCAAGCTCTGGTCAAACATTGGCACGACCAGAAGGCTAACATGGTTGAGTTTACTCAAGACCAGCTAGTTCTAGTTATGCTCCCAACAAGGCAGAGGGCCTTGCAAGACAAATGGATGGGACCCTTCAAGATTGTGGGAAAACTTGGAGAGGTCAACTATCTGGTGGATCTGGGCAGACCCAGGGAAGCTCCTAGAGTCTTCCACACCAACCGACTAAAAGCATACATCTCCAGACCTGATGTAGGAGCCTTGCTTCTAGCTTCAGCTGCAGAGGAAGAAGAGAGTGAATCTCTCCCTGATCTCCTCAGAGGTGTGCCTTTAGATGAAAAAGTTGAAGGAGTCAATCTCTCTTCAGACCTGACACCTGAGCAACAAGAGGAGTGCAAATCTATGTTAAATCAGTTTGCCTCCCTGTTCTCACTGTCACCAGGCTTGACCCCTTGGGGTCAGCATGAGATACTCACTGGTGACTGTCTGCCAGTCAAAAGCAGAGGATACAGAATGTCAGAACATGTCAGAACCCACATCAAAGGAGAGGTCAAGAAGATGCTTGATCTCGGGGTAATAGAGCCCTCTACTAGTCCATGGTCTAGCCCAGTTGTGTTAGTACCAAAGGCAGGATCCAAAGACTTGAGATTCTGTGTGGACTATAGAGCTCTAAATGCAGTCACCAAGACTGATGCCCACCCTTTGCCCAGGACAGATGAGTTGGTGGATAAACTTGGTGCAGCCAAGTACCTCAGCACATTTGACCTGACGTCAGGCTATTGGCAAATAGCCCTGACAGACCATGCCAAGGAGAAAACTGCATTTTCAACCCCAGTTGGCTTGTACCAGTTTAAGGTCATGCCTTTTGGACTAAGAAATGCACCTGCCACATTCCAAAGGATGGTGAACCAAGTTCTGGCTGGGATGGAAGACTTCTGCATGGCATACTTGGATGACATTGCAGTCTTCAGCCACTCCTGGGAAGAACATGTGACCCACCTAGGACATGTGTTGCAGGCTCTGGAACAGGCCCATTTGACAATCAAAGCCAGTAAGTGCCAGATTGGTCAAAGTAAAGTGGTCTACCTTCGACATGAGGTAGGAGGTGGAGAAATAAGGCCTTTGCCCAGCAAGATTGAAGCTGTGCAAAATTGGACAACACCAACTACTCAAACTCAAGTGAGAGCTTTTCTAGGCCTCACTGGATATTACAGGAATTTCATTGAGAACTATGGGACCATAGCTTCTCCACTGAATGTAATCTCCTCTCCCAAATTCCCTAAAAAGGTAAAATGGAATGAGGAGTGCAATCAGGCCTTTGAAAAACTAAAGAGAGCTCTTTGCCAAGCTCCAGTCTTGAGAGCTCCTGACTACCACCAACCTTTCATTGTACAAACTGATGCTTCCAATGTAGGTATAGGTGCAGTTCTAAGCCAACTGGATGAGAAGGGTAGGGAGCACCCCATTTGCTTCATCAGTAGAAAACTGAAGGATCCTGAGACAAGGTGGGCAACTATCGAAAGAGAATGCTTTGCTATTGTGTGGGCACTGAAGAAGTTTAGGCCATACTTGTATGGTTCTACTTTTGTTATTCAGACTGACCACCAACCCTTGAGATGGTTAATGCAAATGAAAGGGGAAAATCCAAAACTATTGAGATGGTCAATCTGCCTGCAAGGGTTTGATTTCACCATTGAGCACAGGTCAGGGTGTCACCATCAAAACGCTGATGGACTCTCTAGGATGTATATCATCGACTAGAGGTATGAGGTTCATCCAGGAGTGGATTAAATCCTCCTGTCCCTTAGTCTGGGGGGGGCGAGTGTTAGGGAGAATTCTCTGTTTAGGCTGAATTTCCCTACCTAGTGAGTCCCCCAGCAGCTTTGCTGGATTTCTGGGGTTTCTTTTTTTCTCCTGCCAAGAGTGAGACTCTTTTACCCTCACTCTTGGACATGTTGAAGTGTGTTTTCTTGGTTAAACCTTGTGTTGAATGGGCTATGGGGTCTTTTACTCCATAGGGCCTCATGTATTTTTGTGATGTGGGTTACACAGCACCCTCTGTGCCGTGACCCAGGGGTGTCCTAGGGACTCCCCAACATAGACTCCATACCCTGGGACTGACTACTGTCTCCCAGGGCATGTAAAGTCACCAAAGACTTTACTAGTCTTAAATCCTGAACAGAACCAGTACAAACCATCATATTGTGGACGTACTGGCTGGGGCAATTCGATTGCCCCAGGGTCTGTTAGTCGAGGGGGCACGTCTCCGTCCCCCCTGATCGAGTTTTGGCTGGTGGCAGTGGAAACTACTTTTTATATTCGACCGCGAATATTTCCCTATGGGATTTCCCATTGTTTTAGGCTAACACATTTAATTATTTATTTACGGTAGCCTTAAACATACCGCCGGTTTATATATTTATTATTATAACTCCGGTTGGGACTTTTTGCCAAAACTTGATTCTAAAATGGCGTTGGCGTTCGCCTCTGTAACTCTGACCCAAAGTGGAGCCCTTTGTTCCACTTTTGGCGGGCTTCTCCACAGAAGCCCTCCAAAGTGGTGCCACTCTGTCTGGGGTACTTAGGAGGGGTGGAGGGGGATTTAGGCACCCTGGACTGAGTTACCTTGGTAACTCAAGTCGCACTCCGTCCTGATTGGCCCAAGTGGTGAGCCGGCCGGCTCACCACTTAGCATGTTTGAGTGACAGCTAGGCTGGGTGAATGGGGGTTTGCTGCATAAAAGCAGGGCTTTGGGGACTGGAACTTCAGAAGTCGCCACAGGACCAAGAATCCGACGAGGGAAGAGCTGAGCCGACCTGCTTCGACGACACCACCCGGTGGAGCCCTGCTGAACCGTCTCACCACTTTTCCCGACGACCGAGGAGAACTCTTAACGGAGTGGCTCCTTCCCTTGACTGGTGGGGACAACCAGTTTTCGCATTCTTTTCGCTTCTCGAGGTATCTCGTGGCCGCCTTGCCAGTGCCAAGCACCCCGGCAACCGGAACCCCACCACTTTTTACCCCAACCACGAAAGTCGGTACAACCCTTTAACCGGAGGACTCCGCGGCTGGTTTCTTCCCGGGCAGTGCAACGACCTTCTTCTTCTGCTCTTCAGCGAGAACTTCTTCTCCCCTGACCGACGTCGAGCCTTGCTGCCACTGCCTGGAACAACTGCCACCGCTGGAGGATCCTTTCCACTTAAGGTACCGTGTTCTGCCTGGCTTCCCTTGCCACCGACTGTACGGGGTAGATTTAGCCCCCGGCTTTCGAACCTGGGAGTGCCTGGGACACCCTGGCTAAACTTTTTAAGCCACTCTAAACTCTTTCTAACTCTTTGCAAGACTCTGAATCCCTCCTAACAGTGTGATCTTGGGCACCTTTTCGCTCCGGCTACTCTAAGAGTGGGCCCTGCCTAGTGACTTTTGCTCACCTGTGACTTTGTGCTTCTTTGAGCCTATTGCAAGTGTTCTGGACCTTAGAGTGGTGTGTTTAACCCATTTCTGTCTCTTTTTTATCCCTTTCTTGAACCTACTAGAGTGTCATCTAACGTTAAGCGCTCACCTCTGTTTTAATTATGTGGTGTTAACTTAGAGTTGTCTAGATAGGAGTAAGGGTTGGAACTGCTTTCAATATAACTGTGTTTGAAGTGTTTTTACTATCTTTTGCTAGAGTGATTTCAACTTATGTGTGTTTTATAAATAAATAACTATATACTTTTGAAACCAAGCTCTGGTCAGTGTTTGCTTGTGCTATTGTATTTGAGTACCTATTGTGTATACTTTACATACTGCCTAACTCTTCTTGAGGGAAGTCTGACTGCTCAGCCACAGCTACCAGGTAAATCTGGGTGGTGCAGACTGCTACCAAGTGGGTTTACTGCTATACCTGTAGTCTTAAATCTTTTGCAGTGTTCCCCAAGGGAACTGCACAGGTTTCTGCCTAACACTCGCAAATAGATACTTTACTTCCCAGGTGCAACAAAACAAGCCTTCTCGAGCTGGCAGATATGGGAAGGAAGGAAGGAAGGGCCAGTTTGGAAACTCAACTCAATTACCATAAATCCCCTGCTAAGGGTTATGGGAGGGAGGAATGAAGGAACTTTGCTTCAGGGAAAGGGCTGCTGCTGCTTCAGCATGTGAGGAGCGCAGCCACACGTTTCACCTTCCTCAGTATGTTGGTTTACAGGATGAGAGAGATCCTGAAACCTCACTCTAATAGGCTGAGGTGCTGTGCTCGGTGGCCTGCTGGGACCTTTGCCCGTCAGGGCAAGGCGAATAGGCCTTTGTCAGGCCTTCGTCAGGGCTTTGTCGGGGAGGGGCCAGGAGCCCTGCTCGCTTCAATCCCCTCACCGATAGACAGTTGCAGAAACTAGGATGCAAGAACCTTTCCTGGATGGGGTTTTGATTTTCGCGAAAAGTGTGTCAGCTTTGCTTTCAGCATGAGTCTGATTTCCAAAAAATGCATTTTGAACAATTTAAAGATTTGATCTGCGTTGGCCGGGAATAAAACCCGGGTCACTGCTTGGAAGGCAGCTATGCTCACCACTATACCACCAACGCCTGCCTGTCTAGGCTATGTGATGGAGCGCCCCTTAGAAATAAGAATAAGTCATTGGCTGGGAATGAAAAAGCTTGCGTTTGACGCAGAAGCAGTTTGCATCATGAGGTCTTGCCGGTCAGCCCAACATTTCCCCGGGACCCCTTAAAAAAGGAGCTTGGTTTTAAGTTTGGTTTGATTGAACAGTACATTTTGTTGGCTGGGCTGGGACCCTCTCCTATTTAGCGCAAGAGTGGAACGAGGCAGCAAGTTCAAGGAATGACATTGCATCCAGGCACTTACAGCTCTTTGTGCCCTAATGCCATGACACAAAAACATAATTTGAAAAAACTTAGCAGGGGATGGTTTCGATCCATCGACCTCTGGGTTATGGGCCCAGCACGCTTCCGCTGCGCCACTCTGCTGGCTGGAGAACGAGAGCTTTTCGGGGCTTTTACAGCCTACAAAACGACAACCCTAGACCCAGTTTCGAGTGAAGCGGGCAGTAGGCCTTACAAAGCCAAACAACCTGCAACCACGCACTCCCATCCCATGGCCTTTTGCAGACAGGCCTCATTTCTCTAGCTCACACCCTAACTGCCAACACCCCTTCCCCTTCTCTCTCTGTCTCTCTCTCTCTGTCTCTCTCTCTCATTCTCTCTCTCTCGCAAATAGATACTTTACTTCCCAGGTGCAACAAAACAAGCCTTCTCGAGCTGGCAGATATGGGAAGGAAGGAAGGAAGGAAGGGCCAGTTTGGAAACTCAACTCAATTACCATAAATCCCCTGCTAAGGGTTATGGGAGGGAGGAATGAAGGAACTTTGCTTCAGGGAAAGGGCTGCTGCTGCTTCAGCATGTGAGGAGCGCAGCCACACGTTTCACCTTCCTCAGTATGTTGGTTTACAGGATGAGAGAGATCCTGAAACCTCACTCTAATAGGCTGAAGTGATGTGCTCGGTGGCCTGCTGGGACCTTTGCCCGTCAGGGCAAGGCGAATAGGCCTTCGTCAGGGCTTTGTCGGGGAGGGGCCAGGAGCCCTGCTCGCTTCAATCCCCTCACCGATAGACAGTTGCGGAAACTAGGATGCAAGAACCTTTCCTGGATGGGGTTTTGATTTTCGCGAAAAGTGTGTCAGCTTTGCTTTCAGCATGAGTCTGATTTCCCAAAAATGCATTTTGAACAATTTAAAGATTTGATCTGTGTTAACTGCTTGGAAGGCAGCTATGCTCACCACTATACCACCAACTCCTGCCTGTCTGGGCTATGTGATGGAGCGCCCCTTAGAAATAAGAATAAGTCATTGGCTGGGAATGAAAAAAGCTTGCATTTGACGCAGAAGCAGTTCGCATCATGAGGTCTTGCCGGTCAGCCCAACATTTCCCCGGGACCCCTTAAAAAAAGAGCTTGGTTTTAAGTTTGGTTTGATTGAACAGTACATTTTGTTGGCTGGGCTGGGACCCTCTCCTATTTAGCGCAAGAGTGGAACGAGGCAGCAAGTTCAAGGAATGACATTGCATCCAGGCACTTACAGCTCTTTGTGCCCTAATGCCATGACACAAAAACATAATTTGAAAAAAGTTAGCAGAGGATGGTTTCGATCCATCGACCTCTGGGTTATGGGCCCAGCACGCTTCCGCTGCGCCACTCTGATGGTTGGAGAACAAGAGCTTTTCTGGGCTTTTACAGCCTACAAACCGACAACCCTAGACCCAGTTTCGAGTGAAGCGGCAGTAGGCCTTACAAAGCCAAACAAACTGCAACCACGCACTCCCATCCCATGGCCTTTTGCAGACAGGCCTCATTTCTCTAGCTCACACCCTAACTGCCAACACCCCTTCCCCTTCTCTCTCTGTCTCTCTCTCTCTGTCTCTCTCTCTCATTCTCTCTCTCTCGCAAATAGATACTTTACTTCCCAGGTGCAACAAAACAAGCCTTCTCGAGCTGGCAGATATGGGAAGGAAGGAAGGAAGGGCCAGTTTGGAAACTCAACTCAATTACCATAAATCCCCTGCTAAGGGTTATGGGAGGGAGGAATGAAGGAACTTTGCTTCAGGGAAAGGGCTGCTGCTGCTTCAGCATGTGAGGAGCGCAGCCACACGTTTCACCTTCCTCAGTATGTTGGTTTACAGGATGAGAGAGATCCTGAAACCTCACTCTAATAGGCTGAGGTGCTGTGCTCGGTGGCCTGCTGGGACCTTTGCCCGTCAGGGCAAGGCGAATAGGCCTTTGTCAGGCCTTCGTCAGGGCTTTGTCGGGGAGGGGCCAGGAGCCCTGCTCGCTTCAATCCCCTCACCGATAGACAGTTGCAGAAACTAGGATGCAAGAACCTTTCCTGGATGGGGTTTTGATTTTCGCGAAAAGTGTGTCAGCTTTGCTTTCAGCATGAGTCTGATTTCCCAAAAATACATTTTGAACAATTTAAAGATTTGATCTGCGTTGGCGGGGAATCGAACCCGCGACAACTGCTTGGAAGGCAGCTATGCTCACCACTATACCACCAACGCCTGCCTGTCTGGGCTATGCGATGGAGCGCCCCTTAGAAATAAGAATAAGTCATTGGCTGGGAATGAAAAAAGCTTGCGTTTGACGCAGAAGCAGTTCGCATCATGAGGTCTTGCCGGTCAGCCCAACATTTCCCCGGGACCCCTTAAAAAAGGAGCTTGGTTTTAAGTTTGGTTTGATTGAACAGTACATTTTGTTGGCTGGGCTGGGACCCTCTCCTATTTAGCGCAAGAGTGGAACGAGGCAGCAAGTTCAAGGAATGACATTGCATCCAGGCACTTACAGCTCTTTGTGCCCTAATGCCATGACACAAAAACATAATTTGAAAAAACTTAGCAGAGGATGGTTTCGATCCATCGACCTCTGGGTTATGGGCCCAGCACGCTTCCGCTGCGCCACTCTGCTGGTTGGAGAACAAGAGCTTTTCTGGGCTTTTACAGCCTACAAACCGACAACCCTAGACCCAGTTTCGAGTGAAGCGGGCAGTAGGCCTTACAAAGCCAAACAACCTGCAACCACGCACTCCCATCCCATGGCCTTTTGCAGACAGGCCTCATTTCTCTAGCTCACACCCTAACTGCCAACACCCCTTCCCCTTCTCTCTCTGTCTCTCTCTCTCTGTCTCTCTCTCTCATTCTCTCTCTCTCGCAAATAGATACTTTACTTCCCAGGTGCAACAAAACAAGCCTTCTCGAGCTGGCAGATATGGGAAGGAAGGAAGGGCCAGTTTGGAAACTCAACTCAATTACCATAAATCCCCTGCTAAGGGTTATGGGAGGGAGGAATGAAGGAACTTTGCTTCAGGGAAAGGGCTGCTGCTGCTTCAGCATGTGAGGAGCGCAGCCACACGTTTCACCTTCCTCAGTATGTTGGTTTACAGGATGATAGAGATCCTGAAACCTCACTCTAATAGGCTGAGGTGCTGTGCTCGGTGGCCTGCTGGGACCTTTGCCCGTCAGGGCAAGGCGAATAGGCCTTTGTCAGGCCTTCGTCAGGGCTTTGTTGGGGAGGGGCCAGGAGCCCTGCTCGCTTCAATCCCCTCACCGATAGACAGTTGCAGAAACTAGGATGCAAGAACCTTTCCTGGATGGGGTTTTGATTTTCACGAAAAGTGTGTCAGCTTTGCTTTCAGCATGAGTCTGATTTCCAAAAAATGCATTTCGAACAATTTAAAGATTTGATCTGCGAATCGAGCCCGGGTCAACTGCTTGGAAGGCAGCTATGCTCACCACTATACCACCAACGCCTGCCTGTCTGGGCTATGTGATGGAGCGCCCCTTAGAAATAAGAATAAGTCATTGGCTGGGAATGAAAAAAGCTTGCGTTTGACGCAGAAGCAGTTCGCATCATGAGGTCTTGCCGGTCAGCCCAACATTTCCCCGGGACCCCTTAAAAAAGGAGCTTGGTTTTAAGTTTGGTTTGATTGAACAGTACATTTTGTTGGCTGGGCTGGGACCCTCTCCTATTTAGCGCAAGAGTGGAACGAGGCAGCAAGTTCAAGGAATGACATTGCATCCAGGCACTTACAGCTCTTTGTGCCCTAATGCCATGACACAAAAACACAATTTGAAAAAACTTAGCAGAGGATGGTTTCGATCCATCGACCTCTGGGTTATGGGCCCAGCACGCTTCCGCTGCGCCACTCTGCTGGTTGGAGAACAAGAGCTTTTCTGGGCTTTTACAGCCTACAAACCGACAACCCTAGACCCAGTTTCGAGTGAAGCGGGCAGTAGGCCTTACAAAGCCAAACAACCTGCAACCACGCACTCCCATCCCATGGCCTTTTGCAGACAGGCCTCATTTCTCTAGCTCACACCCTAACTGCCAACACCCCTTCCCCTTCTCTCTCTGTCTCTCTCTCTCTCTGTCTCTCTCTCTCATTCTCTCTCTCTCGCAAATAGATACTTTACTTCCCAGGTGCAACAAAACAAGCAACAAAACAAGCCTTCTCGAGCTGGCAGATATGGGAAGGAAGGAAGGAAGGGCCAGTTTGGAAACTCAACTCAATTACCATAAATCCCCTGCTAAGGGTTATGGGAGGGAGGAATGAAGGAACTTTGCTTCAGGGAAAGGGCTGCTGCTGCTTCAGCATGTGAGGAGCGCAGCCACACGTTTCACCTTCCTCAGTATGTTGGTTTACAGGATGAGAGAGATCCTGAAACCTCACTCTAATAGGCTGAGGTGCTGTGCTCGGTGGCCTGCTGGGACCTTTGCCCGTCAGGGCAAGGCGAATAGGCCTTTGTCAGGCCTTCGTCAGGGCTTTGTCGGGGAGGGGCCAGGAGCCCTGCTCGCTTCAATCCCCTCACCGATAGACAGTTGCAGAAACTAGGATGCAAGAACCTTTCCTGGATGGGGTTTTGATTTTCGCGAAAAGTGTGTCAGCTTTGCTTTCAGCATGAGTCTGATTTCCAAAAAAAGCATTTTGAACAATTTAAAGATTTGATCTGCGTTGGCCGGGAATAAAACCCGGGTCACTGCTTGGAAGGCAGCTATGCTCACCACTATACCACCAACGCCTGCCTGTCTGGGCTATGTGATGGAGCGCCCCTTAGAAATAAGAATAAGTCATTGGCTGGGAATGAAAAAGCTTGCGTTTGACGCAGAAGCAGTTTGCATCATGAGGTCTTGCCGGTCAGCCCAACATTTCCCCGGGACCCCTTAAAAAAGGAGCTTGGTTTTAAGTTTGGTTTGATTGAACAGTACATTTTGTTGGCTGGGCTGGGACCCTCTCCTATTTAGCGCAAGAGTGGAACGAGGCAGCAAGTTCAAGGAATGACATTGCATCCAGGCACTTACAGCTCTTTGTGCCCTAATGCCATGACACAAAAACATAATTTGAAAAAACTTAGCAGAGGATGGTTTCGATCCATCGACCTCTGGGTTATGGGCCCAGCACGCTTCCGCTGCGCCACTCTGCTGGCTGGAGAACGAGAGCTTTTCGGGGCTTTTACAGCCTACAAAACGACAACCCTAGACCCAGTTTCGAGTGAAGCGGGCAGTAGGCCTTACAAAG
Source organism: Ambystoma mexicanum (assembly GCF_040938575.1). NCBI lineage: Eukaryota > Metazoa > Chordata > Amphibia > Caudata > Ambystomatidae > Ambystoma > Ambystoma mexicanum. The sequence goes on along the minus strand of NC_090937.1, from coordinate 1,632,610,950 downwards.
CCAAACAACCTGCAACCACGCACTCCCATCCCATGGCCTTTTGCGGACAGGCCTCATTTCTCTAGCTCACACCCTAACTGCCAACACCCCTTCCCCTTCTCTCTCTGTCTCTCTCTCTCTGTCTCTCTCTCTCATTCTCTCTCTCTCGCAAATAGATACTTTACTTCCCAGGTGCAACAAAACAAGCCTTCTCGAGCTGGCAGATATGGGAAGGAAGGAAGGAAGGAAGGGCCAGTTTGGAAACTCAACTCAATTACCATAAATCCCCTGCTAAGGGTTATGGGAGGGAGGAATGAAGGAACTTTGCTTCAGGGAAAGGGCTGCTGCTGCTTCAGCATGTGAGGAGCGCAGCCACACGTTTCACCTTCCTCAGTATGTTGGTTTACAGGATGAGAGAGATCCTGAAACCTCACTCTAATAGGCTGAAGTGATGTGCTCGGTGGCCTGCTGGGACCTTTGCCCGTCAGGGCAAGGCGAATAGGCCTTCGTCAGGGCTTTGTCGGGGAGGGGCCAGGAGCCCTGCTCGCTTCAATCCCCTCACCGATAGACAGTTGCGGAAACTAGGATGCAAGAACCTTTCCTGGATGGGGTTTTGATTTTCGCGAAAAGTGTGTCAGCTTTGCTTTCAGCATGAGTCTGATTTCCCAAAAATGCATTTTGAACAATTTAAAGATTTGATCTGTGTTAACTGCTTGGAAGGCAGCTATGCTCACCACTATACCACCAACTCCTGCCTGTCTGGGCTATGTGATGGAGCGCCCCTTAGAAATAAGAATAAGTCATTGGCTGGGAATGAAAAAAGCTTGCGTTTGACGCAGAAGCAGTTCGCATCATGAGGTCTTGCCGGTCAGCCCAACATTTCCCCGGGACCCCTTAAAAAAGGAGCTTGGTTTTAAGTTTGGTTTGATTGAACAGTACATTTTGTTGGCTGGGCTGGGACCCTCTCCTATTTAGCGCAAGAGTGGAACGAGGCAGCAAGTTCAAGGAATGACATTGCATCCAGGCACTTACAGCTCTTTGTGCCCTAATGCCATGACACAAAAACATAATTTGAAAAAACTTAGCAGAGGATGGTTTGGATCCATCGACCTCTGGGTTATGGGCCCAGCACGCTTCCGCTGCGCCACTCTGCTGGTTGGAGAACAAGAGCTTTTCTGGGCTTTTACAGCCTACAAACCGACAACCCTAGACCCAGTTTCGAGTGAAGCGGGCAGTAGGCCTTACAAAGCCAAACAACCTGCAACCACGCACTCCCATCCCATGGCCTTTTGCAGACAGGCCTCATTTCTCTAGCTCACACCCTAACTGCCAACACCCCTTCCCCTTCTCTCTCTGTCTCTCTCTCTCTGTCTCTCTCTCTCATTCTCTCTCTCTCGCAAATAGATACTTTACTTCCCAGGTGCAACAAAACAAGCCTTCTCGAGCTGGCAGATATGGGAAGGAAGGAAGGAAGGGCCAGTTTGGAAACTCAACTCAATTACCATAAATCCCCTGCTAAGGGTTATGGGAGGGAGGAATGAAGGAACTTTGCTTCAGGGAAAGGGCTGCTGCTGCTTCAGCATGTGAGGAGCGCAGCCACACGTTTCACCTTCCTCAGTATGTTGGTTTACAGGATGATAGAGATCCTGAAACCTCACTCTAATAGGCTGAGGTGCTGTGCTCGGTGGCCTGCTGGGACCTTTGCCCGTCAGGGCAAGGCGAATAGGCCTTTGTCAGGCCTTCGTCAGGGCTTTGTTGGGGAGGGGCCAGGAGCCCTGCTCGCTTCAATCCCCTCACCGATAGACAGTTGCAGAAACTAGGATGCAAGAACCTTTCCTGGATGGGGTTTTGATTTTCACGAAAAGTGTGTCAGCTTTGCTTTCAGCATGAGTCTGATTTCCAGAAAATGCATTTCGAACAATTTAAAGATTTGATCTGCGAATCGAGCCCGGGTCAACTGCTTGGAAGGCAGCTATGCTCACCACTATACCACCAACGCCTGCCTGTCTGGGCTATGTGATGGAGCGCCCCTTAGAAATAAGAATAAGTCATTGGCTGGGAATGAAAAAAGCTTGCGTTTGACGCAGAAGCAGTTCGCATCATGAGGTCTTGCCGGTCAGCCCAACATTTCCCCGGGACCCCTTAAAAAAGGAGCTTGGTTTTAAGTTTGGTTTGATTGAACAGTACATTTTGTTGGCTGGGCTGGGACCCTCTCCTATTTAGCGCAAGAGTGGAACGAGGCAGCAAGTTCAAGGAATGACATTGCATCCAGGCACTTACAGCTCTTTGTGCCCTAATGCCATGACACAAAAACACAATTTGAAAAAACTTAGCAGAGGATGGTTTCGATCCATCGACCTCTGGGTTATGGGCCCAGCACGCTTCCGCTGCGCCACTCTGCTGGTTGGAGAACAAGAGCTTTTCTGGGCTTTTACAGCCTACAAACCGACAACCCTAGACCCAGTTTCGAGTGAAGCGGGCAGTAGGCCTTACAAAGCCAAACAACCTGCAACCACGCACTCCCATCCCATGGCCTTTTGCAGACAGGCCTCATTTCTCTAGCTCACACCCTAACTGCCAACACACCTTCCCCTTCTCTCTCTGTCTCTCTCTCTCTGTCTCTCTCTCTCATTCTCTCTCTCTCGCAAATAGATACTTTACTTCCCAGGTGCAACAAAACAAGCCTTCTCGAGCTGGCAGATATGGGAAGGAAGGAAGGAAGGGCCAGTTTGGAAACTCAACTCAATTACCATAAATCCCCTGCTAAGGGTTATGGGAGGGAGGAATGAAGGAACTTTGCTTCAGGGAAAGGGCTGCTGCTGCTTCAGCATGTGAGGAGCGCAGCCACACGTTTCACCTTCCTCAGTATGTTGGTTTACAGGATGAGAGAGATCCTGAAACCTCACTCTAATAGGCTGAAGTGATGTGCTCGGTGGCCTGCTGGGACCTTTGCCCGTCAGGGCAAGGCGAATAGGCCTTCGTCAGGGCTTTGTCGGGGAGGGGCCAGGAGCCCTGCTCGCTTCAATCCCCTCACCGATAGACAGTTGCGGAAACTAGGATGCAAGAACCTTTCCTGGATGGGGTTTTGATTTTCGCGAAAAGTGTGTCAGCTTTGCTTTCAGCATGAGTCTGATTTCCCAAAAATGCATTTTGAACAATTTAAAGATTTGATCTGTGTTAACTGCTTGGAAGGCAGCTATGCTCACCACTATACCACCAACTCCTGCCTGTCTGGGCTATGTGATGGAGCGCCCCTTAGAAATAAGAATAAGTCATTGGCTGGGAATGAAAAAAGCTTGCGTTTGACGCAGAAGCAGTTCGCATCATGAGGTCTTGCCGGTCAGCCCAACATTTCCCCGGGACCCCTTAAAAAAGGAGCTTGGTTTTAAGTTTGGTTTGATTGAACAGTACATTTTGTTGGCTGGGCTGGGACCCTCTCCTATTTAGCGCAAGAGTGGAACGAGGCAGCAAGTTCAAGGAATGACATTGCATCCAGGCACTTACAGCTCTTTGTGCCCTAATGCCATGACACAAAAACATAATTTGAAAAAACTTAGCAGAGGATGGTTTGGATCCATCGACCTCTGGGTTATGGGCCCAGCACGCTTCCGCTGCGCCACTCTGCTGGTTGGAGAACAAGAGCTTTTCTGGGCTTTTACAGCCTACAAACCGACAACCCTAGACCCAGTTTCGAGTGAAGCGGGCAGTAGGCCTTACAAAGCCAAACAACCTGCAACCACGCACTCCCATCCCATGGCCTTTTGCAGACAGGCCTCATTTCTCTAGCTCACACCCTAACTGCCAACACCCCTTCCCCTTCTCTCTCTGTCTCTCTCTCTCTGTCTCTCTCTCTCATTCTCTCTCTCTCGCAAATAGATACTTTACTTCCCAGGTGCAACAAAACAAGCCTTCTCGAGCTGGCAGATATGGGAAGGAAGGAAGGAAGGGCCAGTTTGGAAACTCAACTCAATTACCATAAATCCCCTGCTAAGGGTTATGGGAGGGAGGAATGAAGGAACTTTGCTTCAGGGAAAGGGCTGCTGCTGCTTCAGCATGTGAGGAGCGCAGCCACACGTTTCACCTTCCTCAGTATGTTGGTTTACAGGATGATAGAGATCCTGAAACCTCACTCTAATAGGCTGAGGTGCTGTGCTCGGTGGCCTGCTGGGACCTTTGCCCGTCAGGGCAAGGCGAATAGGCCTTTGTCAGGCCTTCGTCAGGGCTTTGTTGGGGAGGGGCCAGGAGCCCTGCTCGCTTCAATCCCCTCACCGATAGACAGTTGCAGAAACTAGGATGCAAGAACCTTTCCTGGATGGGGTTTTGATTTTCACGAAAAGTGTGTCAGCTTTGCTTTCAGCATGAGTCTGATTTCCAGAAAATGCATTTCGAACAATTTAAAGATTTGATCTGCGAATCGAGCCCGGGTCAACTGCTTGGAAGGCAGCTATGCTCACCACTATACCACCAACGCCTGCCTGTCTGGGCTATGTGATGGAGCGCCCCTTAGAAATAAGAATAAGTCATTGGCTGGGAATGAAAAAAGCTTGCGTTTGACGCAGAAGCAGTTCGCATCATGAGGTCTTGCCGGTCAGCCCAACATTTCCCCGGGACCCCTTAAAAAAGGAGCTTGGTTTTAAGTTTGGTTTGATTGAACAGTACATTTTGTTGGCTGGGCTGGGACCCTCTCCTATTTAGCGCAAGAGTGGAACGAGGCAGCAAGTTCAAGGAATGACATTGCATCCAGGCACTTACAGCTCTTTGTGCCCTAATGCCATGACACAAAAACACAATTTGAAAAAACTTAGCAGAGGATGGTTTCGATCCATCGACCTCTGGGTTATGGGCCCAGCACGCTTCCGCTGCGCCACTCTGCTGGTTGGAGAACAAGAGCTTTTCTGGGCTTTTACAGCCTACAAACCGACAACCCTAGACCCAGTTTCGAGTGAAGCGGGCAGTAGGCCTTACAAAGCCAAACAACCTGCAACCACGCACTCCCATCCCATGGCCTTTTGCAGACAGGCCTCATTTCTCTAGCTCACACCCTAACTGCCAACACCCCTTCCCCTTCTCTCTCTGTCTCTCTCTCTCTCTGTCTCTCTCTCTCATTCTCTCTCTCTCGCAAATAGATACTTTACTTCCCAGGTGCAACAAAACAAGCCTTCTCGAGCTGGCAGATATGGGAAGGAAGGAAGGAAGGGCCAGTTTGGAAACTCAACTCAATTACCATAAATCCCCTGCTAAGGGTTATGGGAGGGAGGAATGAAGGAACTTTGCTTCAGGGAAAGGGCTGCTGCTGCTTCAGCATGTGAGGAGCGCAGCCACACGTTTCACCTTCCTCAGTATGTTGGTTTACAGGATGAGAGAGATCCTGAAACCTCACTCTAATAGGCTGAGGTGCTGTGCTCGGTGGCCTGCTGGGACCTTTGCCCGTCAGGGCAAGGCGAATAGGCCTTTGTCAGGCCTTCGTCAGGGCTTTGTCGGGGAGGGGCCAGGAGCCCTGCTCGCTTCAATCCCCTCACCGATAGACAGTTGCAGAAACTAGGATGCAAGAACCTTTCCTGGATGGGGTTTTGATTTTCGCGAAAAGTGTGTCAGCTTTGCTTTCAGCATGAGTCTGATTTCCAAAAAATGCATTTTGAACAATTTAAAGATTTGATCTGCGTTGGCCGGGAATAAAACCCGGGTCACTGCTTGGAAGGCAGCTATGCTCACCACTATACCACCAACGCCTGCCTGTCTGGGCTATGTGATGGAGCGCCCCTTAGAAATAAGAATAAGTCATTGGCTGGGAATGAAAAAGCTTGCGTTTGACGCAGAAGCAGTTTGCATCATGAGGTCTTGCCGGTCAGCCCAACATTTCCCCGGGACCCCTTAAAAAAGGAGCTTGGTTTTAAGTTTGGTTTGATTGAACAGTACATTTTGTTGGCTGGGCTGGGACCCTCTCCTATTTAGCGCAAGAGTGGAACGAGGCAGCAAGTTCAAGGAATGACATTGCATCCAGGCACTTACAGCTCTTTGTGCCCTAATGCCATGACACAAAAACATAATTTGAAAAAACTTAACAGAGGATGGTTTCGATCCATCGACCTCTGGGTTATGGGCCCAGCACGCTTCCGCTGCGCCACTCTGCTGGCTGGAGAACGAGAGCTTTTCGGGGCTTTTACAGCCTACAAAACGACAACCCTAGACCCAGTTTCGAGTGAAGCGGGCAGTAGGCCTTACAAAGCCAAACAACCTGCAACCACGCACTCCCATCCCATGGCCTTTTGCAGACAGGCCTCATTTCTCTAGCTCACACCCTAACTGCCAACACCCCTTCCCCTTCTCTCTCTGTCTCTCTCTCTCTGTCTCTCTCTCTCATTCTCTCTCTCTCGCAAATAGATACTTTACTTCCCAGGTGCAACAAAACAAGCCTTCTCGAGCTGGCAGATATGGGAAGGAAGGAAGGAAGGAAGGGCCAGTTTGGAAACTCAACTCAATTACCATAAATCCCCTGCTAAGGGTTATGGGAGGGAGGAATGAAGGAACTTTGCTTCAGGGAAAGGGCTGCTGCTGCTTCAGCATGTGAGGAGCGCAGCCACACGTTTCACCTTCCTCAGTATGTTGGTTTACAGGATGAGAGAGATCCTGAAACCTCACTCTAATAGGCTGAAGTGATGTGCTCGGTGGCCTGCTGGGACCTTTGCCCGTCAGGGCAAGGCGAATAGGCCTTCGTCAGGGCTTTGTCGGGGAGGGGCCAGGAGCCCTGCTCGCTTCAATCCCCTCACCGATAGACAGTTGCGGAAACTAGGATGCAAGAACCTTTCCTGGATGGGGTTTTGATTTTCGCGAAAAGTGTGTCAGCTTTGCTTTCAGCATGAGTCTGATTTCCCAAAAATGCATTTTGAACAATTTAAAGATTTGATCTGTGTTAACTGCTTGGAAGGCAGCTATGCTCACCACTATACCACCAACTCCTGCCTGTCTGGGCTATGTGATGGAGCGCCCCTTAGAAATAAGAATAAGTCATTGGCTGGGAATGAAAAAAGCTTGCATTTGACGCAGAAGCAGTTCGCATCATGAGGTCTTGCCGGTCAGCCCAACATTTCCCCGGGACCCCTTAAAAAAAGAGCTTGGTTTTAAGTTTGGTTTGATTGAACAGTACATTTTGTTGGCTGGGCTGGGACCCTCTCCTATTTAGCGCAAGAGTGGAACGAGGCAGCAAGTTCAAGGAATGACATTGCATCCAGGCACTTACAGCTTTTTGTGCCCTAATGCCATGACACAAAAACATAATTTGAAAAAACTTAGCAGAGGATGGTTTCAATCCATCGATCTCTGGGTTATGGGCCCAGCACGCTTCCGCTGCGCCACTCTGCTGGTTGGAGAACAAGAGCTTTTCTGGGCTTTTACAGCCTACAAACCGACAACCCTAGACCCAGTTTCGAGTGAAGCGGCAGTAGGCCTTACAAAGCCAAACAAACTGCAACCACGCACTCCCATCCCATGGCCTTTTGCAGACAGGCCTCATTTCTCTAGCTCACACCCTAACTGCCAACACCCCTTCCCCTTCTCTCTCTGTCTCTCTCTCTCTGTCTCTCTCTCTCATTCTCTCTCTCTCGCAAATAGATACTTTACTTCCCAGGTGCAACAAAACAAGCCTTCTCGAGCTGGCAGATATGGGAAGGAAGGAAGGAAGGGCCAGTTTGGAAACTCAACTCAATTACCATAAATCCCCTGCTAAGGGTTATGGGAGGGAGGAATGAAGGAACTTTGCTTCAGGGAAAGGGCTGCTGCTGCTTCAGCATGTGAGGAGCGCAGCCACACGTTTCACCTTCCTCAGTATGTTGGTTTACAGGATGAGAGAGATCCTGAAACCTCACTCTAATAGGCTGAGGTGCTGTGCTCGGTGGCCTGCTGGGACCTTTGCCCGTCAGGGCAAGGCGAATAGTCCTTTGTCAGGCCTTCGTCAGGGCTTTGTCGGGGAGGGGCCAGGAGCCCTGCTCGCTTCAATCCCCTCACCGATAGACAGTTGCAGAAACTAGGATGCAAGAACCTTTCCTGGATGGGGTTTTGATTTTCGCGAAAAGTGTGTCAGCTTTGCTTTCAGCATGAGTCTGATTTCCCAAAAATACATTTTGAACAATTTAAAGATTTGATCTGCGTTGGCGGGGAATCGAACCCGCGACAACTGCTTGGAAGGCAGCTATGCTCACCACTATACCACCAACGCCTGCCTGTCTGGGCTATGTGATGGAGCGCCCCTTAGAAATAAGAATAAGTCATTGGCTGGGAATGAAAAAAGCTTGCGTTTGACGCAGAAGCAGTTCGCATCATGAGGTCTTGCCGGTCAGCCCAACATTTCCCCGGGACCCCTTAAAAAAGGAGCTTGGTTTTAAGTTTGGTTTGATTGAACAGTACATTTTGTTGGCTGGGCTGGGACCCTCTCCTATTTAGCGCAAGAGTGGAACGAGGCAGCAAGTTCAAGGAATGACATTGCATCCAGGCACTTACAGCTCTTTGTGCCCTAATGCCATGACACAAAAACATAATTTGAAAAAACTTAGCAGAGGATGGTTTGGATCCATCGACCTCTGGGTTATGGGCCCAGCACGCTTCCGCTGCGCCACTCTGCTGGTTGGAGAACAAGAGCTTTTCTGGGCTTTTACAGCCTACAAACCGACAACCCTAGACCCAGTTTCGAGTGAAGCGGGCAGTAGGCCTTACAAAGCCAAACAACCTGCAACCACGCACTCCCATCCCATGGCCTTTTGCAGACAGGCCTCATTTCTCTAGCTCACACCCTAACTGCCAACACCCCTTCCCCTTCTCTCTCTGTCTCTCTCTCTCTGTCTCTCTCTCTCGCAAATAGATACTTTACTTCCCAGGTGCAACAAAACAAGCCTTCTCGAGCTGGCAGATATGGGAAGGAAGGTGGAAGGGCCAGTTTGGAAACTCAACTCAATTACCATAAATCCCCTGCTAAGGGTTATGGGAGGGAGGAATGAAGGAACTTTGCTTCAGGGAAAGGGCTGCTGCTGCTTCAGCATGTGAGGAGCGCAGCCACACGTTTCACCTTCCTCAGTATGTTGGTTTACAGGATGAGAGAGATCCTGAAACCTCACTCTAATAGGCTGAGGTGCTGTGCTCGGTGGCCTGCTGGGACCTTTGCCCGTCAGGGCAAGGCGAATAGGCCTTTGTCAGGCCTTCGTCAGGGCTTTGTTGGGGAGGGGCCAGGAGCCCTGCTCGCTTCAATCCCCTCACCGATAGACAGTTGCAGAAACTAGGATGCAAGAACCTTTCCTGGATGGGGTTTTGATTTTCACGAAAAGTGTGTCAGCTTTGCTTTCAGCATGAGTCTGATTTCCAGAAAATGCATTTCGAACAATTTAAAGATTTGATCTGCGAATCAAGCCCGGGTCAACTGCTTGGAAGGCAGCTATGCTCACCACTATACCACCAACGCCTGCCTGTCTGGGCTATGTGATGGAGCGCCCCTTAGAAATAAGAATAAGTCATTGGCTGGGAATGAAAAAAGCTTGCGTTTGACGCAGAAGCAGTTCGCATCATGAGGTCTTGCCGGTCAGCCCAACATTTCCCCGGGACCCCTTAAAAAAGGAGCTTGGTTTTAAGTTTGGTTTGATTGAACAGTACATTTTGTTGGCTGGGCTGGGACCCTCTCCTATTTAGCGCAAGAGTGGAACGAGGCAGCAAGTTCAAGGAATGACATTGCATCCAGGCACTTACAGCTCTTTGTGCCCTAATGCCATGACACAAAAACACAATTTGAAAAAACTTAGCAGAGGATGGTTTCGATCCATCGACCTCTGGGTTATGGGCCCAGCACGCTTCCGCTGCACCACTCTGCTGGTTGGAGAACAAGAGCTTTTCTGGGCTTTTACAGCCTACAAACCGACAACCCTAGACCCAGTTTCGAGTGAAGCGGGCAGTAGGCCTTACAAAGCCAAACAACCTGCAACCACGCACTCCCATCCCATGGCCTTTTGCAGACAGGCCTCATTTCTCTAGCTCACACCCTAACTGCCAACACCCCTTCCCCTTCTCTCTCTGTCTCTCTCTCTCTCTGTCTCTCTCTCTCATTCTCTCTCTCTCGCAAATAGATACTTTACTTCCCAGGTGCAACAAAACAAGCCTTCTCGAGCTGGCAGATATGGGAAGGAAGGAAGGAAGGGCCAGTTTGGAAACTCAACTCAATTACCATAAATCCCCTGCTAAGGGTTATGGGAGGGAGGAATGAAGGAACTTTGCTTCAGGGAAAGGGCTGCTGCTGCTTCAGCATGTGAGGAGCGCAGCCACACGTTTCACCTTCCTCAGTATGTTGGTTTACAGGATGAGAGAGATCCTGAAACCTCACTCTAATAGGCTGAGGTGCTGTGCTCGGTGGCCTGCTGGGACCTTTGCCCGTCAGGGCAAGGCGAATAGGCCTTTGTCAGGCCTTCGTCAGGGCTTTGTCGGGGAGGGGCCAGGAGCCCTGCTCGCTTCAATCCCCTCACCGATAGACAGTTGCAGAAACTAGGCTGCAAGAACCTTTCCTGGATGGGGTTTTGATTTTCGCGAAAAGTGTGTCAGCTTTGCTTTCAGCATGAGTCTGATTTCCAAAAAATGCATTTTGAACAATTTAAAGATTTGATCTGCGTTGGCCGGGAATAAAACCCGGGTCACTGCTTGGAAGGCAGCTATGCTCACCACTATACCACCAACGCCTGCCTGTCTGGGCTATGTGATGGAGCGCCCCTTAGAAATAAGAATAAGTCATTGGCTGGGAATGAAAAAGCTTGCGTTTGACGCAGAAGCAGTTTGCATCATGAGGTCTTGCCGGTCAGCCCAACATTTCCCCGGGACCCCTTAAAAAAGGAGCTTGGTTTTAAGTTTGGTTTGATTGAACAGTACATTTTGTTGGCTGGGCTGGGACCCTCTCCTATTTAGCGCAAGAGTGGAACGAGGCAGCAAGTTCAAGGAATGACATTGCATCCAGGCACTTACAGCTCTTTGTGCCCTAATGCCATGACACAAAAACATAATTTGAAAAAACTTAACAGAGGATGGTTTCGATCCATCGACTTCTGGGTTATGGGCCCAGCACGCTTCCGCTGCGCCACTCTGCTGGCTGGAGAACGAGAGCTTTTCGGGGCTTTTACAGCCTACAAAACGACAACCCTAGACCCAGTTTCGAGTGAAGCGGGCAGTAGGCCTTACAAAGCCAAACAACCTGCAACCACGCACTCCCATCCCATGGCCTTTTGCAGACAGGCCTCATTTCTCTAGCTCACACCCTAACTGCCAACACCCCTTCCCCTTCTCTCTCTGTCTCTCTCTCTCTGTCTCTCTCTCTCATTCTCTCTCTCTCGCAAATAGATACTTTACTTCCCAGGTGCAACAAAACAAGCCTTCTCGAGCTGGCAGATATGGGAAGGAAGGGAGGAAGGAAGGGCCAGTTTGGAAACTCAACTCAATTACCATAAATCCCCTGCTAAGGGTTATGGGAGGGAGGAATGAAGGAACTTTGCTTCAGGGAAAGGGCTGCTGCTGCTTCAGCATGTGAGGAGCGCAGCCACACGTTTCACCTTCCTCAGTATGTTGGTTTACAGGATGAGAGAGATCCTGAAACCTCACTCTAATAGGCTGAAGTGATGTGCTCGGTGGCCTGCTGGGACCTTTGCCCGTCAGGGCAAGGCGAATAGGCCTTCGTCAGGGCTTTGTCGGGGAGGGGCCAGGAGCCCTGCTCGCTTCAATCCCCTCACCGATAGACAGTTGCGGAAACTAGGATGCAAGAACCTTTCCTGGATGGGGTTTTGATTTTCGCGAAAAGTGTGTCAGCTTTGCTTTCAGCATGAGTCTGATTTCCCAAAAATGCATTTTGAACAATTTAAAGATTTGATCTGTGTTAACTGCTTGGAAGGCAGCTATGCTCACCACTATACCACCAACTCCTGCCTGTCTGGGCTATGTGATGGAGCGCCCCTTAGAAATAAGAATAAGTCATTGGCTGGGAATGAAAAAAGCTTGCATTTGACGCAGAAGCAGTTCGCATCATGAGGTCTTGCCGGTCAGCCCAACATTTCCCCGGGACCCCTTAAAAAAAGAGCTTGGTTTTAAGTTTGGTTTGATTGAACAGTACATTTTGTTGGCTGGGCTGGGACCCTCTCCTATTTAGCGCAAGAGTGGAACGAGGCAGCAAGTTCAAGGAATGACATTGCATCCAGGCACTTACAGCTCTTTGTGCCCTAATGCCATGACACAAAAACATAATTTGAAAAAACTTAGCAGAGGATGGTTTCAATCCATCGATCTCTGGGTTATGGGCCCAGCACGCTTCCGCTGCGCCACTCTGCTGGTTGGAGAACAAGAGCTTTTCTGGGCTTTTACAGCCTACAAACCGACAACCCTAGACCCAGTTTCGAGTGAAGCGGCAGTAGGCCTTACAAAGCCAAACAAACTGCAACCACGCACTCCCATCCCATGGCCTTTTGCAGACAGGCCTCATTTCTCTAGCTCACACCCTAACTGCCAACACCCCTTCCCCTTCTCTCTCTGTCTCTCTCTCTCTGTCTCTCTCTCTCATTCTCTCTCTCTCGCAAATAGATACTTTACTTCCCAGGTGCAACAAAACAAGCCTTCTCGAGCTGGCAGATATGGGAAGGAAGGAAGGAAGGGCCAGTTTGGAAACTCAACTCAATTACCATAAATCCCCTGCTAAGGGTTATGGGAGGGAGGAATGAAGGAACTTTGCTTCAGGGAAAGGGCTGCTGCTGCTTCAGCATGTGAGGAGCGCAGCCACACGTTTCACCTTCCTCAGTATGTTGGTTTACAGGATGAGAGAGATCCTGAAACCTCACTCTAATAGGCTGAGGTGCTGTGCTCGGTGGCCTGCTGGGACCTTTGCCCGTCAGGGCAAGGCGAATAGTCCTTTGTCAGGCCTTCGTCAGGGCTTTGTCGGGGAGGGGCCAGGAGCCCTGCTCGCTTCAATCCCCTCACCGATAGACAGTTGCAGAAACTAGGATGCAAGAACCTTTCCTGGATGGGGTTTTGATTTTCGCGAAAAGTGTGTCAGCTTTGCTTTCAGCATGAGTCTGATTTCCCAAAAATACATTTTGAACAATTTAAAGATTTGATCTGCGTTGGCGGGGAATCGAACCCGCGACAACTGCTTGGAAGGCAGCTATGCTCACCACTATACCACCAACGCCTGCCTGTCTGGGCTATGTGATGGAGCGCCCCTTAGAAATAAGAATAAGTCATTGGCTGGGAATGAAAAAAGCTTGCGTTTGACGCAGAAGCAGTTCGCATCATGAGGTCTTGCCGGTCAGCCCAACATTTCCCCGGGACCCCTTAAAAAAGGAGCTTGGTTTTAAGTTTGGTTTGATTGAACAGTACATTTTGTTGGCTGGGCTGGGACCCTCTCCTATTTAGCGCAAGAGTGGAACGAGGCAGCAAGTTCAAGGAATGACATTGCATCCAGGCACTTACAGCTCTTTGTGCCCTAATGCCATGACACAAAAACATAATTTGAAAAAACTTAGCAGAGGATGGTTTGGATCCATCGACCTCTGGGTTATGGGCCCAGCACGCTTCCGCTGCGCCACTCTGCTGGTTGGAGAACAAGAGCTTTTCTGGGCTTTTACAGCCTACAAACCGACAACCCTAGACCCAGTTTCGAGTGAAGCGGGCAGTAGGCCTTACAAAGCCAAACAACCTGCAACCACGCACTCCCATCCCATGGCCTTTTGCAGACAGGCCTCATTTCTCTAGCTCACACCCTAACTGCCAACACCCCTTCCCCTTCTCTCTCTGTCTCTCTCTCTCTGTCTCTCTCTCTCGCAAATAGATACTTTACTTCCCAGGTGCAACAAAACAAGCCTTCTCGAGCTGGCAGATATGGGAAGGAAGGTGGAAGGGCCAGTTTGGAAACTCAACTCAATTACCATAAATCCCCTGCTAAGGGTTATGGGAGGGAGGAATGAAGGAACTTTGCTTCAGGGAAAGGGCTGCTGCTGCTTCAGCATGTGAGGAGCGCAGCCACACGTTTCACCTTCCTCAGTATGTTGGTTTACAGGATGAGAGAGATCCTGAAACCTCACTCTAATAGGCTGAGGTGCTGTGCTCGGTGGCCTGCTGGGACCTTTGCCCGTCAGGGCAAGGCGAATAGGCCTTTGTCAGGCCTTCGTCAGGGCTTTGTTGGGGAGGGGCCAGGAGCCCTGCTCGCTTCAATCCCCTCACCGATAGACAGTTGCAGAAACTAGGATGCAAGAACCTTTCCTGGATGGGGTTTTGATTTTCACGAAAAGTGTGTCAGCTTTGCTTTCAGCATGAGTCTGATTTCCAGAAAATGCATTTCGAACAATTTAAAGATTTGATCTGCGAATCAAGCCCGGGTCAACTGCTTGGAAGGCAGCTATGCTCACCACTATACCACCAACGCCTGCCTGTCTGGGCTATGTGATGGAGCGCCCATTAGAAATAAGAATAAGTCATTGGCTGGGAATGAAAAAAGCTTGCGTTTGACGCAGAAGCAGTTCGCATCATGAGGTCTTGCCGGTCAGCCCAACATTTCCCCGGGACCCCTTAAAAAAGGAGCTTGGTTTTAAGTTTGGTTTGATTGAACAGTACATTTTGTTGGCTGGGCTGGGACCCTCTCCTATTTAGCGCAAGAGTGGAACGAGGCAGCAAGTTCAAGGAATGACATTGCATCCAGGCACTTACAGCTCTTTGTGCCCTAATGCCATGACACAAAAACACAATTTGAAAAAACTTAGCAGAGGATGGTTTCGATCCATCGACCTCTGGGTTATGGGCCCAGCACGCTTCCGCTGCGCCACTCTGCTGGTTGGAGAACAAGAGCTTTTCTGGGCTTTTACAGCCTACAAACCGACAACCCTAGACCCAGTTTCGAGTGAAGCGGGCAGTAGGCCTTACAAAGCCAAACAACCTGCAACCACGCACTCCCATCCCATGGCCTTTTGCAGACAGGCCTCATTTCTCTAGCTCACACCCTAACTGCCAACACCCCTTCCCCTTCTCTCTCTGTCTCTCTCTCTCTCTGTCTCTCTCTCTCATTCTCTCTCTCTCGCAAATAGATACTTTACTTCCCAGGTGCAACAAAACAAGCCTTCTCGAGCTGGCAGATATGGGAAGGAAGGAAGGAAGGGCCAGTTTGGAAACTCAACTCAATTACCATAAATCCCCTGTTAAGGGTTATGGGAGGGAGGAATGAAGGAACTTTGCTTCAGGGAAAGGGCTGCTGCTGCTTCAGCATGTGAGGAGCGCAGCCACACGTTTCACCTTCCTCAGTATGTTGGTTTACAGGATGAGAGAGATCCTGAAACCTCACTCTAATAGGCTGAGGTGCTGTGCTCGGTGGCCTGCTGGGACCTTTGCCCGTCAGGGCAAGGCGAATAGGCCTTTGTCAGGCCTTCGTCAGGGCTTTGTCGGGGAGGGGCCAGGAGCCCTGCTCGCTTCAATCCCCTCACCGATAGACAGTTGCAGAAACTAGGCTGCAAGAACCTTTCCTGGATGGGGTTTTGATTTTCGCGAAAAGTGTGTCAGCTTTGCTTTCAGCATGAGTCTGATTTCCAAAAAATGCATTTTGAACAATTTAAAGATTTGATCTGCGTTGGCCGGGAATAAAACCCGGGTCACTGCTTGGAAGGCAGCTATGCTCACCACTATACCACCAACGCCTGCCTGTCTGGGCTATGTGATGGAGCGCCCCTTAGAAATAAGAATAAGTCATTGGCTGGGAATGAAAAAGCTTGCGTTTGACGCAGAAGCAGTTTGCATCATGAGGTCTTGCCGGTCAGCCCAACATTTCCCCGGGACCCCTTAAAAAAGGAGCTTGGTTTTAAGTTTGGTTTGATTGAACAGTACATTTTGTTGGCTGGGCTGGGACCCTCTCCTATTTAGCGCAAGAGTGGAACGAGGCAGCAAGTTCAAGGAATGACATTGCATCCAGGCACTTACAGCTCTTTGTGCCCTAATGCCATGACACAAAAACATAATTTGAAAAAACTTAACAGAGGATGGTTTCGATCCATCGACTTCTGGGTTATGGGCCCAGCACGCTTCCGCTGCGCCACTCTGCTGGCTGGAGAACAAGAGCTTTTCGGGGCTTTTACAGCCTACAAAACGACAACCCTAGACCCAGTTTCGAGTGAAGCGGGCAGTAGGCCTTACAAAGCCAAACAACCTGCAACCACGCACTCCCATCCCATGGCCTTTTGCAGACAGGCCTCATTTCTCTAGCTCACACCCTAACTGCCAACACCCCTTCCCCTTCTCTCTCTGTCTCTCTCTCTCTGTCTCTCTCTCTCATTCTCTCTCTCTCGCAAATAGATACTTTACTTCCCAGGTGCAACAAAACAAGCCTTCTCGAGCTGGCAGATATGGGAAGGAAGGAAGGAAGGAAGGGCCAGTTTGGAAACTCAACTCAATTACCATAAATCCCCTGCTAAGGGTTATGGGAGGGAGGAATGAAGGAACTTTGCTTCAGGGAAAGGGCTGCTGCTGCTTCAGCATGTGAGGAGCGCAGCCACACGTTTCACCTTCCTCAGTATGTTGGTTTACAGGATGAGAGAGATCCTGAAACCTCACTCTAATAGGCTGAAGTGATGTGCTCGGTGGCCTGCTGGGACCTTTGCCCGTCAGGGCAAGGCGAATAGGCCTTCGTCAGGGCTTTGTCGGGGAGGGGCCAGGAGCCCTGCTCGCTTCAATCCCCTCACCGATAGACAGTTGCGGAAACTAGGATGCAAGAACCTTTCCTGGATGGGGTTTTGATTTTCGCGAAAAGTGTGTCAGCTTTGCTTTCAGCATGAGTCTGATTTCCCAAAAATGCATTTTGAACAATTTAAAGATTTGATCTGTGTTAACTGCTTGGAAGGCAGCTATGCTCACCACTATACCACCAACTCCTGCCTGTCTGGGCTATGTGATGGAGCGCCCCTTAGAAATAAGAATAAGTCATTGGCTGGGAATGAAAAAAGCTTGCATTTGACGCAGAAGCAGTTCGCATCATGAGGTCTTGCCGGTCAGCCCAACATTTCCCCGGGACCCCTTAAAAAAAGAGCTTGGTTTTAAGTTTGGTTTGATTGAACAGTACATTTTGTTGGCTGGGCTGGGACCCTCTCCTATTTAGCGCAAGAGTGGAACGAGGCAGCAAGTTCAAGGAATGACATTGCATCCAGGCACTTACAGCTCTTTGTGCCCTAATGCCATGACACAAAAACATAATTTGAAAAAACTTAGCAGAGAATGGTTTCAATCCATCGATCTCTGGGTTATGGGCCCAGCACGCTTCCGCTGCGCCACTCTGCTGGTTGGAGAACAAGAGCTTTTCTGGGCTTTTACAGCCTACAAACCGACAACCCTAGACCCAGTTTCGAGTGAAGCGGCAGTAGGCCTTACAAAGCCAAACAAACTGCAACCACGCACTCCCATCCCATGGCCTTTTGCAGACAGGCCTCATTTCTCTAGCTCACACCCTAACTGCCAACACCCCTTCCCCTTCTCTCTCTGTCTCTCTCTCTCTGTCTCTCTCTCTCGCAAATAGATACTTTACTTCCCAGGTGCAACAAAACAAGCCTTCTCGAGCTGGCAGATATGGGAAGGAAGGAAGGAAGGGCCAGTTTGGAAACTCAACTCAATTACCATAAATCCCCTGCTAAGGGTTATGGGAGGGAGGAATGAAGGAACTTTGCTTCAGGGAAAGGGCTGCTGCTGCTTCAGCATGTGAGGAGCGCAGCCACACGTTTCACCTTCCTCAGTATGTTGGTTTACAGGATGAGAGAGATCCTGAAACCTCACTCTAATAGGCTGAAGTGATGTGCTCGGTGGCCTGCTGGGACCTTTGCCCGTCAGGGCAAGGCGAATAGGCCTTTGTCAGGCCTTCGTCAGGGCTTTGTCGGGGAGGGGCCAGGAGCCCTGCTCGCTTCAATCCCCTCACCGATAGACAGTTGCAGAAACTAGGATGCAAGAACCTTTCCTGGATGGGGTTTTGATTTTCACGAAAAGTGTGTCAGCTTTGCTTTCAGCATGAGTCTGATTTCCAAAAAATGCATTTTGAACAATTTAAAGATTTGATCTGCGTTGGCCGGGAATCGAACCCGGGTCAACTGCTTGGAAGGCAGCTATGCTCACCACTATACCACCAACGCCTGCCTGTCTGGACTATCTGATGCAGCGCCCCTTAGAAATAAGAATAAGTCATTGGCTGGGAATGAAAAAAGCTTGCGTTTGACGCAGAAGCAGTTCGCATCATGAGGTCTTGCCGGTCAGCCCAACATTTCCCCGGGACCCCTAAAAAAGGAGCTTGGTTTTAAGTTTGGTTTGATTGAACAGTACATTTTGTTGGCTGGGCTGGGCCCCTCTCCTATTTAGCGCAAGAGTGGAACGAGGCAGCAAGTTCAAGGAATGACATTGCATCCAGGCACTTACAGCTCTTTGTGCCCTAATGCCATGACACAAAAACATAATTTGAAAAAAGTTAGCAGAGGATGGTTTCGATCCATCGACCTCTGGGTTATGGGCCCAGCACGCTTCCGCTGCGCCACTCTGCTGGTTGGAGAACAAGAGCTTTTCTGGGCTTTTACAGCCTACAAACCGACAACCCTAGACCCAGTTTCGAGTGAAGCGGGCAGTAGGCCTTACAAAGCCAAACAACCTGCAACCACGCACTCCCATCCCATGGCCTTTTGCAGACAGGCCTCATTTCTCTAGCTCACACCCTAACTGCCAACACCCCTTCCCCTTCTCTCTCTGTCTCTCTCTCTCTGTCTCTCTCTCTCGCAAATAGATACTTTACTTCCCAGGTGCAACAAAACAAGCCTTCTCGAGCTGGCAGATATGGGAAGGAAGGAAGGAAGGGCCAGTTTGGAAACTCAACTCAATTACCATAAATCCCCTGCTAAGGGTTATGGGAGGGAGGAATGAAGGAACTTTGCTTCAGGGAAAGGGCTGCTGCTGCTTCAGCATGTGAGGAGCGCAGCCACACGTTTCACCTTCCTCAGTATGTTGGTTTACAGGATGAGAGAGATCCTGAAACCTGACTCTAATAGGCTGAGGTGCTGTGCTCGGTGGCCTGCTGGGACCTTTGCCCGTCAGGGCAAGGCGAATAGGCCTTTGTCAGGCCTTCGTCAGGGCTTTGTCGGGGAGGGGCCAGGAGCCCTGCTCGCTTCAATCCCCTCACCGATAGACAGTTGCAGAAACTAGGATGCAAGAACCTTTCCTGGATGGGGTTTTGATTTTCACGAAAAGTGTGTCAGCTTTGCTTTCAGCATGAGTCTGATTTCCAAAAAATGCATTTTGAACAATTTAAAGATTTGACCTGCGTTGGCCGGGAATCGAACACGGGTCAACTGCTTGGAAGGCAGCTATGCTCACCACTATACCACCAACGCCTGCCTGTCTGGGCTATCTGATGGAGCGCCCCTTAGAAATAAGAATAAGTCATTGGCTGGGATTGAAAAAAGCTTGCGTTTGACGCAGAAGCAGTTCGCATCATGAGGTCTTGCCGGTCAGCCCAACATTTCCCCGGGACCCCTTAAAAAAGGAGCTTGGTTTTAAGTTTGGTTTGATTGAACAGTACATTTTGTTGGCTGGGCTGGGACCCTCTCCTATTTAGCGCAAGAGTGGAACGAGGCAGCAAGTTCAAGGAATGACATTGCATCCAGGCACTTACAGCTCTTTGTGCCCTAATGCCATGACACAAAAACATAATTTGAAAAAATTTAGCAGAGGATGGTTTAGATCCATCGACCTCTGGGTTATGGGCCCAGCATGCTTCCGCTGTGCCACTCTGCTGGTTGGAGAACAAGAGCTTTTCTGGGCTTTTACAGCCTACAAACCGACAACCCTAGACCCAGTTTCGAGTGAAGCGGGCAGTAGGCCTTACAAAGCCAAACAACCTGCAACCACGCACTCCCATCCCATGGCCTTTTGCAGACAGGCCTCATTTCTCTAGCTCACACCCTAACTGCCAACACCCCTTCCCCTTCTCTCTCTGTCTCTCTCTCCCTGTCTCTCTCTCTCATTCTCTCTCTCTCGCAAATAGATACTTTACTTCCCAGGTGCAACAAAACAAGCCTGCTCGAGCTGGCAGATATGGGAAGGAAGGAAGGAAGGGCCAGTTTGGAAACTCAACTCAATTACCATAAATCCCCTGCTAAGGGTTATGGGAGGGAGGAATGAAGGAACTTTGCTTCAGGGAAAGGGCTGCTGCTGCTTCAGCATGTGAGGAGCGCAGCCACACGTTTCACCTTCCTCAGTATGTTGGTTTACAGGATGAGAGAGATCCTGAAACCTCACTCTAATAGGCTGAAGTGATGTGCTCGGTGGCCTGCTGGGACCTTTGCCCGTCAGGGCAAGGCGAATAGGCCTTCGTCAGGGCTTTGTCGGGGAGGGGCCAGGAGCCCTGCTCGCTTCAATCCCCTCACCGATAGACAGTTGCGGAAACTAGGATGCAAGAACCTTTCCTGGATGGGGTTTTGATTTTCGCGAAAAGTGTGTCAGCTTTGCTTTCAGCATGAGTCTGATTTCCCAAAAATGCATTTTGAACAATTTAAAGATTTGATCTGTGTTAACTGCTTGGAAGGCAGCTATGCTCACCACTATACCACCAACTCCTGCCTGTCTGGGCTATGTGATGGAGCGCCCCTTAGAAATAAGAATAAGTCATTGGCTGGGAATGAAAAAAGCTTGCATTTGACGCAGAAGCAGTTCGCATCATGAGGTCTTGCCGGTCAGCCCAACATTTCCCCGGGACCCCTTAAAAAAAGAGCTTGGTTTTAAGTTTGGTTTGATTGAACAGTACATTTTGTTGGCTGGGCTGGGACCCTCTCCTATTTAGCGCAAGAGTGGAACGAGGCAGCAAGTTCAAGGAATGACATTGCATCCAGGCACTTACAGCTCTTTGTGCCCTAATGCCATGACACAAAAACATAATTTGAAAAAACTTAGCAGAGGATGGTTTCAATCCATCGATCTCTGGGTTATGGGCCCAGCACGCTTCCGCTGCGCCACTCTGCTGGTTGGAGACAAGAGCTTTTCTGGGCTTTTACAGCCTACAAACCGACAACCATAGACCCAGTTTCGAGTGAAGCGGGCAGTAGGCCTTACAAAGCCAAACAACCTGCAACCACGCACTCCCATCCCATGGCCTTTTGCAGACAGGCCTCATTTCTCTAGCTCACACCCTAACTGCCAACACACCTTCCCCTTCTCTCTCTGTCTCTCTCTCTCTGTCTCTCTCTCTCGCAAATAGATACTTTACTTCCCAGGTGCAACAAAACAAGCCTTCTCGAGCTGGCAGATATGGGAAGGAAGGAAGGAAGGGCCAGTTTGGAAACTCAACTCAATTACCATAAATCCCCTGCTAAGGGTTATGGGAGGGAGGAATGAAGGAACTTTGCTTCAGGGAAAGGGCTGCTGCTGCTTCAGCATGTGAGGAGCGCAGCCACACGTTTCACCTTCCTCAGTATGTTGGTTTACAGGATGAGAGAGATCCTGAAACCTCACTCTAATAGGCTGAGGTGCTGTGCTCGGTGGCCTGCTGGGACCTTTGCCCGTCAGGGCAAGGCGAATAGGCCTTTGTCAGGCCTTCGTCAGGGCTTTGTCGGGGAGGGGCCAGGAGCCCTGCTCGCTTCAATCCCCTCACCGATAGACAGTTGCAGAAACTAGGATGCAAGAACCTTTCCTGGATGGGGTTTTGATTTTCACGAAAAGTGTGTCAGCTTTGCTTTCAGCATGAGTCTGATTTCCAAAAAATGAATTTTGAACAATTTAAAGATTTGATCTGCGTTGGCCGAACCCGGGTCAACTGCTTGGAAGGCCGCTAAGCTCACCACTATACCACCAACGCCTGCCTGTCTGGGCTATCTGATGGAGTGCCCCTTAGAAATAAGAATAAGTCATTGGCTGGGAATGAAAAAAGCTTGCGTTTGACGCAGAAGCAGTTCGCATCATGAGGTCTTGCCGGTCAGCCCAACATTTCCCCGGGACCCCTTAAAAAAGGAGCTTGGTTTTAAGTTTGGTTTGATTGAACAGTACATTTTGTTGGCTGGGCTGGGACCCTCTCGTATTTAGCGCAAGAGTGGAACGAGGCAGCAAGTTCAAGGAATGACATTGCATCCAGGCACTTACAGCTCTTTGTGCCCTAATGCCATGACACAAAAACATAATTTGAAAAAACTTAGCAGAGGATGGTTTCGATCCATCGACCTCTGGGTTATGGGCCCAGCACTCTTCCGCTGCGCCACTCTGCTGGTTGGAGAACAAGAGCTTTTCTGGGCTTTTACAGCCTACAAACCGACAACCCTAGACCCAGTTTCGAGTGAAGCGGGCAGTAGGCCTTACAAAGCCAAACAACCTGCAACCACGCACTCCCATCCCATGGCCTTTTGCAGACAGGCCTCATTTCTCTAGCTCACACCCTAACTGCCAACACCCCTTCCCCTTCTCTCTCTGTCTCTCTCTCTCTGTCTCTCTCTCTCGCAAATAGATACTTTACTTCCCAGGTGCAACAAAACAAGCCTTCTCGAGCTGGCAGATATGGGAAGGAAGGAAGGAAGGGCCAGTTTGGAAACTCAACTCAATTACCATAAATCCCCTGCTAAGGGTTATGGGAGGGAGGAATGAAGGAACTTTGCTTCAGGGAAAGGGCTGCTGCTGCTTCAGCATGTGAGGAGCGCAGCCACACGTTTCACCTTCCTCAGTATGTTGGTTTACAGGATGAGAGAGATCCTGAAACCTGACTCTAATAGGCTGAGGTGCTGTGCTCGGTGGCCTGCTGGGACCTTTGCCCGTCAGGGCAAGGCGAATAGGCCTTTGTCAGGCCTTCGTCAGGGCTTTGTCGGGGAGGGGCCAGGAGCCCTGCTCGCTTCAATCCCCTCACCGATAGACAGTTGCAGAAACTAGGATGCAAGAACCTTTCCTGGATGGGGTTTTGATTTTCACGAAAAGTGTGTCAGCTTTGCTTTCAGCATGAGTCTGATTTCCAAAAAATGCATTTTGAACAATTTAAAGATTTGACCTGCGTTGGCCGGGAATCGAACACGGGTCAACTGCTTGGAAGGCAGCTATGCTCACCACTATACCACCAACGCCTGCCTGTCTGGGCTATCTGATGGAGCGCCCCTTAGAAATAAGAATAAGTCATTGGCTGGGAATGAAAAAAGCTGGCGTTTGACGCAGAAGCAGTTCGCATCATGAGGTCTTGCCGGTCAGCCCAACATTTCCCCGGGACCCCTTAAAAATGGAGCTTGGTTTTAAGTTTGGTTTGATTGAACAGTACATTTTGTTGGCTGGGCTGGGACCCTCTCCTATTTAGCGCAAGAGTGGAACGAGGCAGCAAGTTCAAGGAATGACATTGCATCCAGGCACTTACAGCTCTTTGTGCCCTAATGCCATGACACAAAAACATAATTTGAAAAAATTTAGCAGAGGATGGTTTAGATCCATCGACCTCTGGGTTATGGGCCCAGCATGCTTCCGCTGTGCCACTCTGCTGGTTGGAGAACAAGAGCTTTTCTGGGCTTTTACAGCCTACAAACCGACAACCCTAGACCCAGTTTCGAGTGAAGCGGGCAGTAGGCCTTACAAAGCCAAACAACCTGCAACCACGCACTCCCATCCCATGGCCTTTTGCAGACAGGCCTCATTTCTCTAGCTCACACCCTAACTGCCAACACCCCTTCCCCTTCTCTCTCTGTCTCTCTCTCCCTGTCTCTCTCTCTCATTCTCTCTCTCTCGCAAATAGATACTTTACTTCCCAGGTGCAACAAAACAAGCCTGCTCGAGCTGGCAGATATGGGAAGGAAGGAAGGAAGGGCCAGTTTGGAAACTCAACTCAATTACCATAAATCCCCTGCTAAGGGTTATGGGAGGGAGGAATGAAGGAACTTTGCTTCAGGGAAAGGGCTGCTGCTGCTTCAGCATGTGAGGAGCGCAGCCACACGTTTCACCTTCCTCAGTATGTTGGTTTACAGGATGAGAGAGATCCTGAAACCTCACTCTAATAGGCTGAAGTGATGTGCTCGGTGGCCTGCTGGGACCTTTGCCCGTCAGGGCAAGGCGAATAGGCCTTCGTCAGGGCTTTGTCGGGGAGGGGCCAGGAGCCCTGCTCGCTTCAATCCCCTCACCGATAGACAGTTGCGGAAACTAGGATGCAAGAACCTTTCCTGGATGGGGTTTTGATTTTCGCGAAAAGTGTGTCAGCTTTGCTTTCAGCATGAGTCTGATTTCCCAAAAATGCATTTTGAACAATTTAAAGATTTGATCTGTCTTAACTGCTTGGAAGGCAGCTATGCTCACCACTATACCACCAACTCCTGCCTGTCTGGGCTATGTGATGGAGCGCCCCTTAGAAATAAGAATAAGTCATTGGCTGGGAATGAAAAAAGCTTGCATTTGACGCAGAAGCAGTTCGCATCATGAGGTCTTGCCGGTCAGCCCAACATTTCCCCGGGACCCCTTAAAAAAAGAGCTTGGTTTTAAGTTTGGTTTGATTGAACAGTACATTTTGTTGGCTGGGCTGGGACCCTCTCCTATTTAGCGCAAGAGTGGAACGAGGCAGCAAGTTGAAGGAATGACATTGCATCCAGGCACTTACAGCTCTTTGTGCCCTAATGCCATGACACAAAAACATAATTTGAAAAAACTTAGCAGAGGATGGTTTCAATCCATCGATCTCTGGGTTATGGGCCCAGCACGCTTCCGCTGCGCCACTCTGCTGGTTGGAGAACAAGAGCTTTTCTGGGCTTTTACAGCCTACAAACCGACAACCCTAGACCCAGTTTCGAGTGAAGCGGCAGTAGGCCTTACAAAGCCAAACAAACTGCAACCACGCACTCCCATCCCATGGCCTTTTGCAGACAGGCCTCATTTCTCTAGCTCACACCCTAACTGCCAACACCCCTTCCCCTTCTCTCTCTGTCTCTCTCTCTCTGTCTCTCTCTCTCATTCTCTCTCTCTCGCAAATAGATACTTTACTTCCCAGGTGCAACAAAACAAGCCTTCTCGAGCTGGCAGATATGGGAAGGAAGGAAGGAAGGGCCAGTTTGGAAACTCAACTCAATTACCATAAATCCCCTGCTAAGGGTTATGGGAGGGAGGAATGAAGGAACTTTGCTTCAGGGAAAGGGCTGCTGCTGCTTCAGCATGTGAGGAGCGCAGCCACACGTTTCACCTTCCTCAGTATGTTGGTTTACAGGATGAGAGAGATCCTGAAACCTCACTCTAATAGGCTGAGGTGCTGTGCTCGGTGGCCTGCTGGGACCTTTGCCCGTCAGGGCAAGGCGAATAGGCCTTTGTCAGGCCTTCGTCAGGGCTTTGTCGGGGAGGGGCCAGGAGCCCTGCTCGCTTCAATCCCCTCACCGATAGACAGTTGCAGAAACTAGGATGCAAGAACCTTTCCTGGATGGGGTTTTGATTTTCGCGAAAAGTGTGTCAGCTTTGCTTTCAGCATGAGTCTGATTTCCCAAAAATACATTTTGAACAATTTAAAGATTTGATCTGCGTTGGCCGGGAATAGAACCTGGATCAACTGTTTAGAAGGCAGCTATGCTCACCACTATACCACCAACTCCTGCCTGTCTGGGCTATGTGATGGAGCGCCCCTTAGAAATAAGAATAAGTCATTGGCTGGGAATGAAAAAAGCTTGCGTTTGACGCAGAAGCAGTTCGCATCATGAGGTCTTGCCGGTCAGCCCAACATTTCCCCGGGACCCCTTAAAAAAGGAGCTTGGTTTTAAGTTTGGTTTGATTGAACAGTACATTTTGTTGGCTGGGCTGGGACCCTCTCCTATTTAGCGCAAGAGTGGAACGAGGCAGCAAGTTCAAGGAATGACATTGCATCCAGGCACTTACAGCTCTTTGTGCCCTAATGCCATGACACAAAAACATAATTTGAAAAAACTTAGCAGAGGATGGTTTCGATCCATCGACCTCTGGGTTATGGGCCCAGCACGCTTCCGCTGCGCCACTCTGCTTGTTGGAGAACAAGAGCTTTTCTGGGCTTTTACAGCCTACAAACCGACAACCCTAGACCCAGTTTCGAGTGAAGCGGGCAGTAGGCCTTACAAAGCCAAACAACCTGCAACCACGCACTCCCATCCCATGGCCTTTTGCAGACAGGCCTCATTTCTCTAGCTCACACCCTAACTGCCAACACCCCTTCCCCTTCTCTCTCTGTCTCTCTCTCTCTGTCTCTCTCTCTCATTCTCTCTCTCTCGCAAATAGATACTTTACTTCCCAGGTGCAACAAAACAAGCCTTCTCGAGCTGGCAGATATGGGAAGGAAGGAAGGAAGGGCCAGTTTGGAAACTCAACTCAATTACCATAAATCCCCTGCTAAGGGTTATGGGAGGGAGGAATGAAGGAACTTTGCTTCAGGGAAAGGGCTGCTGCTGCTTCAGCATGTGAGGAGCGCAGCCACACGTTTCACCTTCCTCAGTATGTTGGTTTACAGGATGAGAGAGATCCTGAAACCTCACTCTAATAGGCTGAGGTGCTGTGCTCGGTGGCCTGCTGGGACCTTTGCCCGTCAGGGCAAGGCGAATAGGCCTTTGTCAGGCCTTTGTCGGGGAGGGGCCAGGAGCCCTGCTCGCTTCAATCCCCTCACCGATAGACAGTTGCAGAAACTAGGATGCAAGAACCTTTCCTGGATGGGGTTTTGATTTTCACGAAAAGTGTGTCAGCTTTGCTTTCAGCATAAGTCTGATTTCCAAAAAATGCATTTTGAACAATTTAAAGATTTGATCTGC
Organism: Ambystoma mexicanum; assembly: GCF_040938575.1. Taxonomy (NCBI): domain Eukaryota; kingdom Metazoa; phylum Chordata; class Amphibia; order Caudata; family Ambystomatidae; genus Ambystoma; species Ambystoma mexicanum. The sequence continues at coordinate 1,632,584,224 of NC_090937.1, read as the reverse complement.
GTTGGCCAGGAATGGAACCCGGGTCAACTGCTTGGAAGGCAGCTATGCTCACCACTATACCACCAACGCCTGCCTGTCTGGGCTATCTGATGGAGCGCCCCTTAGAAATAAGAATAAGTCATTGGCTGTGAATGAAAAAAGCTTGCGTTTGACGCAGAAGCAGTTCGCATGATGAGGTCTTGCCGGTCAGCCCAACATTTCCCCGGGACCCCTTAAAAAAAGAGCTTGGTTTTAAGTTTGGTTTGATTGAACAGTACATTTTGTTGGCTGGGCTGGGACCCTCTCCTATTTAGCGCAAGAGTGGAACGAGGCAGCAAGTTCAAGGAATGACATTGCATCCAGGCACTTACAGCTCTTTGTGCCCTAATGCCATGACACAAAAACATAATTTGAAAAAACTTAGCAGAGGATGGTTTCGATTCATCGACCTCTGGGTTATGGGCCCAGCACGCTTCCGCTGCGCCACTCTGCTGGTTGGAGACAAGAGCTTTTCTGGGCTTTTACAGCCTACAAACCGACAACCATAGACCCAGTTTCGAGTGAAGCGGGCAGTAGGCCTTACAAAGCCAAACAACCTGCAACCACGCACTCCCATCCCATGGCCTTTTGCAGACAGGCCTCATTTCTCTAGCTCACACCCTAACTGCCAACACCCCTTCCCCTTCTCTCTCTGTCTCTCTCTCTCTGTCTCTCTCTCTCATTCTCTCTCTCTCGCAAATAGATACTTTACTTCCCAGGTGCAACAAAACAAGCCTTCTCGAGCTGGCAGATATGGGAAGGAAGGAAGGAAGGGCCAGTTTGGAAACTCAACTCAATTACCATAAATCCCCTGCTAAGGGTTATGGGAGGGAGGAATGAAGGAACTTTGCTTCAGGGAAAGGGCTGCTGCTGCTTCAGCATGTGAGGAGCGCAGCCACACGTTTCACCTTCCTCAGTATGTTGGTTTACAGGATGAGAGAGATCCTGAAACCTCACTCTAATAGGCTGAGGTGCTGTGCTCGGTGGCCTGCTGGGACCTTTGCCCGTCAGGGCAAGGCGAATAGGCCTTTGTCAGGCCTTCGTCAGGGCTTTGTCGGGGAGGGGCCAGGAGCCCTGCTCGCTTCAATCCCCTCAACGATAGACAGTTGCAGAAACTAGTTTGCAAGAACCTTTCCTGGATGGGGTTTTGATTTTCACGAAAAGTGTGTCAGCTTTGCTTTCAGCATGAGTCTGATTTCCAAAAAATGCATTTTGAACAATTTAAAGATTTGATCTGCGTTGGCCGAACCCGGGTCAACTGCTTGGAAGGCAGCTATGCTCACCACTATACCACCAACGCCTGCCTGTCTGGGCTATCTGATGGAGTGCCCCTTAGAAATAAGAATAAGTCATTGGCTGGGAATGAAAAAAGCTTGCGTTTGACGCAGAAGCAGTTCGCATCATGAGGTCTTGCCGGTCAGCCCAACATTTCCCCGGGACCCCTTAAAAAAGGAGCTTGGTTTTAAGTTTGGTTTGATTGAACAGTACATTTTGTTGGCTGGGCTGGGACCCTCTCCTATTTAGCGCAAGAGTGGAACGAGGCAGCAAGTTCAAGGAATGACATTGCATCCAGGCACTTACAGCTCTTTGTGCCCTAATGCCATGACACAAAAACATAATTTGAAAAAACTTAGCAGAGGATGGTTTCGATCCATCGACCTCTGGGTTATGGGCCCAGCACGCTTCCGCTGCGCCACTCTGCTGGTTGGAGAACAAGAGCTTTTCTGGGCTTTTACAGCCTACAAACCGACAACCCTAGACCCAGTTTCGAGTGAAGCGGGCAGTAGGCCTTACAAAGCCAAACAACCTGCAACCACGCACTCCCATCCCATGGCCTTTTGCAGACAGGCCTCATTTCTCTAGCTCACACCCTAACTGCCAACACCCCTTCCCCTTCTCTCTCTGTCTCTCTCTCTCTCTCTCTCTCGCAAATAGATACTTTACTTCCCAGGTGCAACAAAACAAGCCTTCTCGAGCTGGCAGATATGGGAAGGAAGGAAGGAAGGGCCAGTTTGGAAACTCAACTCAATTACCATAAATCCCCTGCTAAGGGTTATGGGAGGGAGGAATGAAGGAACTTTGCTTCAGGGAAAGGGCTGCTGCTGCTTCAGCATGTGAGGAGCGCAGCCACACGTTTCACCGTCCTCAGTATGTTGGTTTACAGGATGAGAGAGATCCTGAAACCTGACTCTAATAGGCTGAGGTGCTGTGCTCGGTGGCCTGCTGGGACCTTTGCCCGTCAGGGCAAGGTGAATAGGCCTTTGTCAGGCCTTCGTCAGGGCTTTGTCGGGGAGGGGCCAGGAGCCCTGCTCGCTTCAATCCCCTCACCGATAGACAGTTGCAGAAACTAGGATGCAAGAACCTTTCCTGGATGGGGTTTTGATTTTCACGAAAAGTGTGTCAGCTTTGCTTTCAGCATGAGTCTGATTTCCAAAAAATGCATTTTGAACAATTTAAAGATTTGACCTACGTTGGCCGGGAATCGAACCCGGGTCAACTGCTTGGAAGGCAGCTATGCTCACCACTATACCACCAACGCCTGCCTGTCTGGGCTATCTGATGGAGCGCCCCTTAGAAATAAGAATAAGTCATTGGCTGGGAATGAAAAAAGCTTGCGTTTGACGCAGAAGCAGTTCGCATCATGAGGTCTTGCCGGTCAGCCCAACATTTCCCCGGGACCCCTTAAAAAAGGAGCTTGGTTTTAAGTTTGGTTTGATTGAACAGTACATTTTGTTGGCTGGGCTGGGACCCTCTCCTATTTAGCGCAAGAGTGGAACGAGGCAGCAAGTTCAAGGAATGACATTGCATCCAGGCACTTACAGCTCTTTGTGCCCTAATGCCATGACACAAAAACATAATTTGAAAAAACTTAGCAGAGGATGGTTTCGATTCATCGACCTCTGGGTTATGGGCCCAGCACGCTTCCGCTGCGCCACTCTGCTGGTTGGAGAAAAGAGCTTTTCTGGGCTTTTACAGCCTACAAACCGACAACCATAGACCCAGTTTCGAGTGAAGCGGGCAGTAGGCCTTACAAAGCCAAACAACCTGCAACCACGCACTCCCATCCCATGGCCTTTTGCAGACAGGCCTCATTTCTCTAGCTCACACCCTAACTGCCAACACCCCTTCCCCTTCTCTCTCTGTCTCTCTCTCTCTGTCTCTCTCTCTCATTCTCTCTCTCTCGCAAATAGATACTTTACTTCCCAGGTGCAACAAAACAAGCCTTCTCGAGCTGGCAGATATGGGAAGGAAGGAAGGAAGGGCCAGTTTGGAAACTCAACTCAATTACCATAAATCCCCTGCTAAGGGTTATGGGAGGGAGGAATGAAGGAACTTTGCTTCAGGGAAAGGGCTGCTGCTGCTTCAGCATGTGAGGAGCGCAGCCACACGTTTCACCTTCCTCAGTATGTTGGTTTACAGGATGAGAGAGATCCTGAAACCTCACTCTAATAGGCTGAGGTGCTGTGCTCGGTGGCCTGCTGGGACCTTTGCCCGTCAGGGCAAGGCGAATAGGCCTTTGTCAGGCCTTCGTCAGGGCTTTGTCGGGGAGGGGCCAGGAGCCCTGCTCGCTTCAATCCCCTCAACGATAGACAGTTGCAGAAACTAGTTTGCAAGAACCTTTCCTGGATGGGGTTTTGATTTTCACGAAAAGTGTGTCAGCTTTGCTTTCAGCATGAGTCTGATTTCCAAAAAATGCATTTTGAACAATTTAAAGATTTGATCTGCGTTGGCCGAACCCGGGTCAACTGCTTGGAAGGCAGCTATGCTCACCACTATACCACCAACGCCTGCCTGTCTGGGCTATCTGATGGAGTGCCCCTTAGAAATAAGAATAAGTCATTGGCTGGGAATGAAAAAAGCTTGCGTTTGACGCAGAAGCAGTTCGCATCATGAGGTCTTGCCGGTCAGCCCAACATTTCCCCGGGACCCCTTAAAAAAGGAGCTTGGTTTTAAGTTTGTTTTGATTGAACAGTACATTTTGTTGGCTGGGCTGGGACCCTCTCCTATTTAGCGCAAGAGTGGAACGAGGCAGCAAGTTCAAGGAATGACATTGCATCCAGGCACTTACAGCTCTTTGTGCCCTAATGCCATGACACAAAAACATAATGTGAAAAAACTTAGCAGAGGATGGTTTCGATCCATCGACCTCTGGGTTATGGGCCCAGCACGCTTCCGCTGCGCCACTCTGCTGGTTGGAGAACAAGAGCTTTTCTGGGCTTTTACAGCCTACAAACCGACAACCCTAGACCCAGTTTCGAGTGAAGCGGGCAGTAGGCCTTACAAAGCCAAACAACCTGCAACCACGCACTCCCATCCCATGGCCTTTTGCAGACAGGCCTCATTTCTCTAGCTCACACCCTAACTGCCAACACCCCTTCCCCTTCTCTCTCTGTCTCTCTCTCTCTCTCTCTCTCTCTCTCGCAAATAGATACTTTACTTCCCAGGTGCAACAAAACAAGCCTTCTCGAGCTGGCAGATATGGGAAGGAAGGAAGGAAGGGCCAGTTTGGAAACTCAACTCAATTACCATAAATCCCCTGCTAAGGGTTATGGGAGGGAGGAATGAAGGAACTTTGCTTCAGGGAAAGGGCTGCTGCTGCTTCAGCATGTGAGGAGCGCAGCCACACGTTTCACCTTCCTCAGTATGTTGGTTTACAGGATGAGAGAGATCCTGAAACCTGACTCTAATAGGCTGAGGTGCTGTGCTCGGTGGCCTGCTGGGACCTTTGCCCGTCAGGGCAAGGCGAATAGGCCTTTGTCAGGCCTTCGTCAGGGCTTTGTCGGGGAGGGGCCAGGAGCCCTGCTCGCTTCAATCCCCTCACCGATAGACAGTTGCAGAAACTAGGATGCAAGAACCTTTCCTGGATGGGGTTTTGATTTTCACGAAAAGTGTGTCAGCTTTGCTTTCAGCATGAGTCTGATTTCCAAAAAATGCATTTTGAACAATTTAAAGATTTGACCTACGTTGGCCGGGAATCGAACCCGGGTCAACTGCTTGGAAGGCAGCTATGCTCACCACTATACCACCAACGCCTGCCTGTCTGGGCTATCTGATGGAGCGCCCCTTAGAAATAAGAATAAGTCATTGGCTGGGAATGAAAAAAGCTTGCGTTTGACGCAGAAGCAGTTCGCATCATGAGGTCTTGCCGGTCAGCCCAACATTTCCCCGGGACCCCTTAAAAAAGGAGCTTGGTTTTAAGTTTGGTTTGATTGAACAGTACATTTTGTTGGCTGGGCTGGGACCCTCTCCTATTTAGCGCAAGAGTGGAACGAGGCAGCAAGTTCAAGGAATGACATTGCATCCAGGCACTTACAGCTCTTTGTGCCCTAATGCCATGACAAAAAAACATAATTTGAAAAAACTTAGCAGAGGATGGTTTAGATCCATCGACCTCTGGGTTATGGGCCCAGCATGCTTCCGCTGCGCCACTCTGCTGGTTGGAGAACAAGAGCTTTTCTGGGCTTTTACAGCCTACAAACCGACAACCCTAGACCCAGTTTCGAGTGAAGCGGGCAGTAGGCCTTACAAAGCCAAACAACCTGCAACCACGCACTCCCATCCCATGGCCTTTTGCAGACAGGCCTCATTTCTCTAGCTCACACCCTAACTGCCAACACCCCTTCCCCTTCTCTCTCTGTCTCTCTCTCCCTGTCTCTCTCTCTCATTCTCTCTCTCTCGCAAATAGATACTTTACTTCCCAGGTGCAACAAAACAAGCCTGCTCGAGCTGGCAGATATGGGAAGGAAGGAAGGAAGGGCCAGTTTGGAAACTCAACTCAATTACCATACATCCCCTGCTAAGGGTTATGGGAGGGAGGAATGAAGGAACTTTGCTTCAGGGAAAGGGCTGCTGCTGCTTCAGCATGTGAGGAGCGCAGCCACACGTTTCACCTTCCTCAGTATGTTGGTTTACAGGATGAGAGAGATCCTGAAACCTCACTCTAATAGGCTGAGGTGCTGTGCTCGGTGGCCTGCTGGGACCTTTGCCCGTCAGGGCAAGGCGAATAGGCCTTTGTCAGACCTTCGTCAGGGCTTTGTCGGGGAGGGGCCAGGAGCCCTGCTCGCTTCAATCCCCTCACCGATAGACAGTTGCAGAAACTAGGATGCAAGAACCTTTCCTGGATGGGGTTTTGATTTTCACGAAAAGTGTGTCAGCTTTGATTTCAGCATGAGTCTGATTTCCAAAAAATGCATTTTGAACAATTTAAAGATTTGACCTGCGTTGGCCGGGAATCGAACCCGGGTCAACTGCTTGGAAGGCAGCTATGCTCACCACTATACCACCAACGCCTGCCTGTCTGGGCTATCTGATGGAGCGCCCCTTAGAAATAAGAATAAGTCATTGGCTGGGAATGAAAAAAGCTTGCGTTTGACGCAGAAGCAGTTCGCATCATGAGGTCTTGCCGGTCAGCCCAACATTTCCCCGGGACCCCTTAAAAAAGGAGCTTGGTTTTAAGTTTGGTTTGATTGAACAGTACATTTTGTTGGCTGGGCTGGGACCCTCTCCTATTTAGCGCAAGAGTGGTTCGAGGCAGCAAGTTCAAGGAATGACATTGCATCCAGGCACTTACAGCTCTTTGTGCCCTAATGCCATGACACAAAAACATAATTTGAAAAAACTTAGCAGAGGATGGTTTCGATCCATCGACCTCTGGGTTATGGGCCCAGCACGCCTCCGCTGCGCCACTCTGCTGGTTGGAGAACAAGAGCTTTTCTGGGCTTTTACAGCCTACAAACCGACAACCCTAGACCCAGTTTCGAGTGAAGCGGGCAGTAGGCCTTACAAAGCCAAACAACCTGCAACCACGCACTCCCATCCCATGGCCTTTTGCAGACAGGCCTCATTTCTCTAGCTCACACCCTAACTGCCAACACCCCTTCCCCTTCTCTCTCTGTCTCTCTCTCTCTGTCTCTCTCTCTCATTCTCTCTCTCTCGCAAATAGATACTTTACTTCCCAGGTGCAACAAAACAAGCCTTCTCGAGCTGGCAGATATGGGAAGGAAGGAAGGAAGGGCCAGTTTGGAAACTCAACTCAATTACCATAAATCCCCTGCTAAGGGTTATGGGAGGGAGGAATGAAGGAACTTTGCTTCAGGGAAAGGGCTGCTGCTGCTTCAGCATGTGAGGAGCGCAGCCACACGTTTCACCTTCCTCAGTATGTTGGTTTACAGGATGAGAGAGATCCTGAAACCTCACTCTAATAGGCTGAGGTGCTGTGCTCGGTGGCCTGCTGGGACCTTTGCCCGTCAGGGCAAGGCGAATAGGCCTTTGTCAGGCCTTTGTCGGGGAGGGGCCAGGAGCCCTGCTCGCTTCAATCCCCTCACCGATAGACAGTTGCAGAAACTAGGATGCAAGAACCTTTCCTGGATGGGGTTTTGATTTTCACGAAAAGTGTGTCAGCTTTGCTTTCAGCATAAGTCTGATTTCCAAAAAATGCATTTTGAACAATTTAAAGATTTGATCTGCGTTGGGCGGGAATGGAACCCGGGTCAACTGCTTGGAAGGCAGTTATGCTCACCACTATACCACCAACGCCTGCCTGTCTGGGCTATCTGATGGAGCGCCCCTTAGAAATAAGAATAAGTCATTGGCTGGGAATGAAAAAAGCTTGCGTTTGACGCAGAAGCAGTTCGCATCATGAGGTCTTGCCGGTCAGCCCAACATTTCCCCGGGACCCCTTAAAAAAAGAGCTTGGTTTTAAGTTTGGTTTGATTGAACAGTACATTTTGTTGGCTGGGCTGGGACCCTCTCCTATTTAGCGCAAGAGTGGAACGAGGCAGCAAGTTCAAGGAATGACATTGCATCCAGGCACTTACAGCTCTTTGTGCCCTAATGCCATGACACAAAAACATAATTTGAAAAAACTTAGCAGAGGATGGTTTCGATTCATCGACCTCTGGGTTATGGGCCCAGCACGCTTCCGCTGCGCCACTCTGCTGGTTGGAGACAAGAGCTTTTCTGGGCTTTTACAGCCTACAAACCGACAACCATAGACCCAGTTTCGAGTGAAGCGGGCAGTAGGCCTTACAAAGCCAAACAACCTGCAACCACGCACTCCCATCCCATGGCCTTTTGCAGACAGGCCTCATTTCTCTAGCTCACACCCTAACTGCCAACACACCTTCCCCTTCTCTCTCTGTCTCTCTCTCTCTGTCTCTCTCTCTCATTCTCTCTCTCTCGCAAATAGATACTTTACTTCCCAGGTGCAACAAAACAAGCCTTCTCGAGCTGGCAGATATGGGAAGGAAGGAAGGAAGGGCCAGTTTGGAAACTCAACTCAATTAACATAAATCCCCTGCTAAGGGTTATGGGAGGGAGGAATGAAGGAACTTTGCTTCAGGGAAAGGGCTGCTGCTGCTTCAGCATGTGAGGAGCGCAGCCACACGTTTCACCTTCCTCAGTATGTTGGTTTACAGGATGAGAGAGATCCTGAAACCTCACTCTAATAGGCTGAGGTGCTGTGCTCGGTGGCCTGCTGGGACCTTTGCCCGTCAGGGCAAGGCGAATAGGCCTTTGTCAGGCCTTCGTCAGGGCTTTGTCGGGGAGGGGCCAGGAGCCCTGCTCGCTTCAATCCCCTCACCGATAGACAGTTGCAGAAACTAGGATGCAAGAACCTTTCCTGGATGGGGTTTTGATTTTCACGAAAAGTGTGTCAGCTTTGCTTTCAGCATGAGTCTGATTTCCAAAAAATGCATTTTGAACAATTTAAAGATTTGATTTGCGTTGGCCGAACCCGGGTCAACTGCTTGGAAGGCAGCTATGCTCACCACTATACCACCTACGCCTGCCTGTCTGGGCTATCTGATGGAGTGCCCCTTAGAAATAAGAATAAGTCATTGGCTGGGAATGAAAAAAGCTTGCGTTTGACGCAGAAGCAGTTCGCATCATGAGGTCTTGCCGGTCAGCCCAACATTTCCCCGGGACCCCTTAAAAAAGGAGCTTGGTTTTAAGTTTGGTTTGATTGAACAGTACATTTTGTTGGCTGGGCTGGGACCCTCTCCTATTTAGCGCAAGAGTGGAACGAGGCAGCAAGTTCAAGGAATGACATTGCATCCAGGCACTTACAGCTCTTTGTGCCCTAATGCCATGACACAAAAACATAATTTGAAAAAACTTAGCAGAGGATGGTTTCGATCCATCGACCTCTGGGTTATGGGCCCAGCACGCTTCCGCTGCGCCACTCTGCTGGTTGGAGAACAAGAGCTTTTCTGGGCTTTTACAGCCTACAAACCGACAACCCTAGACCCAGTTTCGAGTGAAGCGGGCAGTAGGCCTTACAAAGCCAAACAACCTGCAACCACGCACTCCCATCCCATGGCCTTTTGCAGACAGGCCTCATTTCTCTAGCTCACACCCTAACTGCCAACACCCCTTCCCCTTCTCTCTCTGTCTCTCTCTCTCTGTCTCTCTCTCTCGCAAATAGATACTTTACTTCCCAGGTGCAACAAAACAAGCCTTCTCGAGCTGGCAGATATGGGAAGGAAGGAAGGAAGGGCCAGTTTGGAAACTCAACTCAATTACCATAAATCCCCTGCTAAGGGTTATGGGAGGGAGGAATGAAGGAACTTTGCTTCAGGGAAAGGGCTGCTGCTGCTTCAGCATGTGAGGAGCGCAGCCACACGTTTCACCTTCCTCAGTATGTTGGTTTACAGGATGAGAGAGATCCTGAAACCTGACTCTAATAGGCTGAGGTGCTGTGCTCGGTGGCCTGCTGGGACCTTTGCCCGTCAGGGCAAGGCGAATAGGCCTTTGTCAGGCCTTCGTCAGGGCTTTGTCGGGGAGGGGCCAGGAGCCCTGCTCGCTTCAATCCCCTCACCGATAGACAGTTGCAGAAACTAGGATGCAAGAACCTTTCCTGGATGGGGTTTTGATTTTCACGAAAAGTGTGTCAGCTTTGCTTTCAGCATGAGTCTGATTTCCAAAAAATGCATTTTGAACAATTTAAAGATTTGACCTGCGTTGGGAATCGAACCCGGGTCAACTGCTTGGAAGGCAGCTATGCTCACCACTATACCACCAACGCCTGCCTGTCTGGGCTATCTGATGGAGCGCCCCTTAGAAATAAGAATAAGTCATTGGCTGGGAATGAAAAAAGCTTGCGTTTGACGCAGAAGCAGTTCGCATCATGAGGTCTTGCCGGTCAGCCCAACATTTCCCCGGGACCCCTTAAAAAAGGAGCTTGGTTTTAAGTTTGGTTTGATTGAACAGTACATTTTGTTGGCTGGGCTGGGACCCTCTCCTATTTAGCGCAAGAGTGGAACGAGGCAGCAAGTTCAAGGAATGACATTGCATCCAGGCACTTACAGCTCTTTGTGCCCTAATGCCATGACACAAAAACATAATTTGAAAAAACTTAGCAGAGGATGGTTTAGATCCATAGACCTCTGGGTTATGGGCCCAGCATGCTTCCGCTGCGCCACTCTGCTGGTTGGAGAACAAGAGCTTTTCTGGGCTTTTACAGCCTACAAACCGACAACCCTAGACCCAGTTTCGAGTGAAGCGGGCAGTAGGCCTTACAAAGCCAAACAACCTGCAACCACGCACTCCCATCCCATGGCCTTTTGCAGACAGGCCTCATTTCTCTAGCTCACACCCTAACTGCCAACACCCCTTCCCCTTCTCTCTCTGTCTCTCTCTCCCTGTCTCTCTCTCTCATTCTCTCTCTCTCGCAAATAGATACTTTACTTCCCAGGTGCAACAAAACAAGCCTGCTCGAGCTGGCAGATATGGGAAGGAAGGAAGGAAGGGCCAGTTTGGAAACTCAACTCAATTACCATAAATCCCCTGCTAAGGGTTATGGGAGGGAGGAATGAAGGAACTTTGCTTCAGGGAAAGGGCTGCTGCTGCTTCAGCATGTGAGGAGCGCAGCCACACGTTTCACCTTCCTCAGTATGTTGGTTTACAGGATGAGAGAGATCCTGAAACCTCACTCTAATAGGCTGAGGTGCTGTGCTCGGTGGCCTGCTGGGACCTTTGCCCGTCAGGGCAAGGCGAATAGGCCTTTGTCAGGCCTTTGTCGGGGAGGGGCCAGGAGCCCTGCTCGCTTCAATCCCCTCACCGATAGACAGTTGCAGAAACTAGGATGCAAGAACCTTTCCTGGATGGGGTTTTGATTTTCACGAAAAGTGTGTCAGCTTTGCTTTCAGCATGAGTCTGATTTCCAAAAAATGCATTTTGAACAATTTAAAGATTTGATCTGCGTTGGCCGGGAATGGAACCTGGGTCAACTGCTTGGAAGGCAGCTATGCTCACCACTATACCACCAACGCCTGCCTGTCTGGGCTATCTGATGGAGCGCCCCTTAGAAATAAGAATAAGTCATTGGCTGGGAATGAAAAAAGCTTGCGTTTGACGCAGAAGCAGTTCGCATCATGAGGTCTTGCCGGTCAGCCCAACATTTCCCCGGGACCCCTTAAAAAAAGAGCTTGGTTTTAAGTTTGGTTTGATTGAACAGTACATTTTGTTGGCTGGGCTGGGACCCTCTCCTATTTAGCGCAAGAGTGGAACGAGGCAGCAAGTTCAAGGAATGACATTGCATCCAGGCACTTACAGCTCTTTGTGCCCTAATGCCATGACACAAAAACATAATTTGAAAAAACTTAGCAGAGGATGGTTTCGATTCATCGACCTCTGGGTTATGGGCCCAGCACGCTTCCGCTGCGCCACTCTGCTGGTTGGAGACAAGAGCTTTTCTGGGCTTTTACAGCCTACAAACCGACAACCATAGACCCAGTTTCGAGTGAAGCGGGCAGTAGGCCTTACAAAGCCAAACAACCTGCAACCACGCACTCCCATCCCATGGCCTTTTGCAGAGAGGCCTCATTTCTCTAGCTCACACCCTAACTGCCAACACACCTTCCCCTTCTCTCTCTGTCTCTCTCTCTCTGTCTCTCTCTCTCATTCTCTCTCTCTCGCAAATAGATACTTTACTTCCCAGGTGCAACAAAACAAGCCTTCTCGAGCTGGCAGATATGGGAAGGAAGGAAGGAAGGGCCAGTTTGGAAACTCAACTCAATTACCATAAATCCCCTGCTAAGGGTTATGGGAGGGAGGAATGAAGGAACTTTGCTTCAGGGAAAGGGCTGCTGCTGCTTCAGCATGTGAGGAGCGCAGCCACACGTTTCACCTTCCTCAGTATGTTGGTTTACAGGATGAGAGAGATCCTGAAACCTCACTCTAATAGGCTGAGGTGCTGTGCTCGGTGGCCTGCTGGGACCTTTGCCCGTCAGGGCAAGGCGAATAGGCCTTTGTCAGGCCTTCGTCAGGGCTTTGTCGGGGAGGGGCCAGGAGCCCTGCTCGCTTCAATCCCCTCAACGATAGACAGTTGCAGAAACTAGGATGCAAGAACCTTTCCTGGATGGGGTTTTGATTTTCACGAAAAGTGTGTCAGCTTTGCTTTCAGCATGAGTCTGATTTCCAAAAAATGCATTTTGAACAATTTAAAGATTTGATCTGCGTTGGCCGAACCCGGGTCAACTGTTTGGAAGGCAGCTATGCTCACCACTATACCACCAACGCCTGCCTGTCTGGGCTATCTGATGGAGTGCCCCTTAGAAATAAGAATAAGTCATTGGCTGGGAATGAAAAAAGCTTGCGTTTGACGCAGAAGCAGTTCGCATCATGAGGTCTTGCCGGTCAGCCCAACATTTCCCCGGGACCCCTTAAAAAAGGAGCTTGGTTTTAAGTTTGGTTTGATTGAACAGTACATTTTGTTGGCTGGGCTGGGACCCTCTCCTATTTAGCGCAAGAGTGGAACGAGGCAGCAAGTTCAAGGAATGACATTGCATCCAGGCACTTACAGCTCTTTGTGCCCTAATGCCATGACACAAAAACATAATTTGAAAAAACTTAGCAGAGGATGGTTTCGATCCATCGACCTCTGGGTTATGGGCCCAGCACGCTTCCGCTGCGCCACTCTGCTGGTTGGAGAACAAGAGCTTTTCTGGGCTTTTACAGCCTACAAACCGACAACCCTAGACCCAGTTTCGAGTGAAGCGGGCAGTAGGCCTTACAAAGCCAAACAACCTGCAACCACGCACTCCCATCCCATGGCCTTTTGCAGACAGGCCTCATTTCTCTAGCTCACACCCTAACTGCCAACACCCCTTCCCCTTCTCTCTCTGTCTCTCTCTCTCTGTCTCTCTCTCTCGCAAATAGATACTTTACTTCCCAGGTGCAACAAAACAAGCCTTCTCGAGCTGGCAGATATGGGAAGGAAGGAAGGAAGGGCCAGTTTGGAAACTCAACTCAATTACCATAAATCCCCTGCTAAGGGTTATGGGAGGGAGGAATGAAGGAACTTTGCTTCAGGGAAAGGGCTGCTGCTGCTTCAGCATGTGAGGAGCGCAGCCACACGTTTCACCTTCCTCAGTATGTTGGTTTACAGGATGAGAGAGATCCTGAAACCTGACTCTAATAGGCTGAGGTGCTGTGCTCGGTGGCCTGCTGGGACCTTTGCCCGTCAGGGCAAGGCGAATAGGCCTTTGTCAGGCCTTCGTCAGGGCTTTGTCGGGGAGGGGCCAGGAGCCCTGCTCGCTTCAATCCCCTCACCGATAGACAGTTGCAGAAACTAGGATGCAAGAACCTTTCCTGGATGGGGTTTTGATTTTCACGAAAAGTGTGTCAGCTTTGCTTTCAGCATGAGTCTGATTTTCAAAAAATGCATTTTGAACAATTTAAAGATTTGACCTGCGTTGGGTCAACTGCTTGGAAGGCAGCTATGCTCACCACTATACCACCAACGCCTGCCTGTCTGCGCTATCTGATGGAGCGCCCCTTAGAAATAAGAATAAGTCATTGGCTGGGAATGAAAAAAGCTTGCGTTTGACGCAGAAGCAGTTCGCATCATGAGGTCTTGCCGGTCAGCCCAACATTTCCCCGGGACCCCTTAAAAAAGGAGCTTGGTTTTAAGTTTGGTTTGATTGAACAGTACATTTTGTTGGCTGGGCTGGGACCCTCTCCTATTTAGCGCAAGAGTGGAACGAGGCAGCAAGTTCAAGGAATGACATTGCATCCAGGCACTTACAGCTCTTTGTGCCCTAATGCCATGACACAAAAACATAATTTGAAAAAACTTAGCAGAGGATGGTTTAGATCCATCGACCTCTGGGTTATGGGCCCAGCATGCTTCCGCTGCGCCACTCTGCTGGTTGGAGAACAAGAGCTTTTCTGGGCTTTTACAGCCTACAAACCGACAACCCTAGACCCAGTTTCGAGTGAAGCGGGCAGTAGGCCTTACAAAGCCAAACAACCTGCAACCACGCACTCCCATCCCATGGCCTTTTGCAGACAGGCCTCATTTCTCTAGCTCACACCCTAACTGCCAACACCCCTTCCCCTTCTCTCTCTGTCTCTCTCTCCCTGTCTCTCTCTCTCATTCTATCTCTCTCGCAAATAGATACTTTACTTCCCAGGTGCAACAAAACAAGCCTGCTCGAGCTGGCAGATATGGGAAGGAAGGAAGGAAGGGCCAGTTTGGAAACTCAACTCAATTACCATAAATCCCCTGCTAAGGGTTATGGGAGGGAGGAATGAAGGAACTTTGCTTCAGGGAAAGGGCTGCTGCTGCTTCAGCATGTGAGGAGCGCAGCCACACGTTTCACCTTCCTCAGTATGTTGGTTTACAGGATGAGAGAGATCCTGAAACCTCACTCTAATAGGCTGAGGTGCTGTGCTCGGTGGCCTGCTGGGACCTTTGCCCGTCAGGGCAAGGCGAATAGGCCTTTGTCAGGGCTTTGTCGGGGAGGGGCCAGGAGCCCTGCTCGCTTCAATCCCCTCACCGATAGACAGTTGCAGAAACTAGGATGCAAGAACCTTTCCTGGATGGGGTTTTGATTTTCACGAAAAGTGTGTCAGCTTTGCTTTCAGCATGAGTCTGATTTCCAAAAAATGCATTTTGAACAATTTAAAGATTTGACCTGCATTGGCCGGGAATCGAACCCGGGTCAACTGCTTGGAAGGCAGCTATGCTCACCACTATACCACCAACGCCTGCCTGTCTGGGCTATCTGATGGAGCGCCCCTTAGAAATAAGAATAAGTCATTGGCTGGGAATAAAAAAAGCTTGCGTTTGACGCAGAAGCAGTTCGCATCATGAGGTCTTGCCGGTCAGCCCAACATTTCCCCGGGACCCCTTAAAAAAGGAGCTTGGTTTTAAGTTTGGTTTGATTGAACAGTACATTTTGTTGGCTGGGCTGGGACCCTCTCCTATTTAGCGCAAGAGTGGAACGAGGCAGCAAGTTCAAGGAATGACATTGCATCCAGGCACTTACAGCTCTTTGTGCCCTAATGCCATGACACAAAAACATAATTTGAAAAAACTGAGCAGAGGATGGTTTCGATCCATCGACCTCTGGGTTATGGGCCCAGCACGCTTCCGCTGCGCCACTCTGCTGACTGGAGAACGAGAGCTTTTCGGGGCTTTTACAGCCTACAAACCGACAACCCTAGACCCAGTTTCGAGTGAAGCGGGCAGTAGGCCTTACAAAGCCAAACAACCTGCAACCACGCACTCCCATCCCATGGCCTTTTGCAGACAGGCCTCATTTCTCTAGCTCACACCCTAACTGCCAACACCCCTTCCCCTTCTCTCTCTGTCTCTCTCTCTCTGTCTCTCTCTCTCATTCTCTCTCTCTCGCAAATAGATACTTTACTTCCCAGGTGCAACAAAACAAGCCTTCTCGAGCTGGCAGATATGGGAAGGAAGGAAGGAAGGGCCAGTTTGGAAACTCAACTCAATTACCATAAATCCCCTGCTAAGGGTTATGGGAGGGAGGAATGAAGGAACTTTGCTTCAGGGAAAGGGCTGCTGCTGCTTCAGCATGTGAGGAGCGCAGCCACACGTTTCACCTTCCTCAGTATGTTGGTTTACAGGATGAGAGAGATCCTGAAACCTCACTCTAATAGGCTGAGGTGCTGTGCTCGGTGGCCTGCTGGGACCTTTGCCCGTCAGGGCAAGGCGAATAGGCCTTTGTCAGACCTTCGTCAGGGCTTTGTCGGGGAGGGGCCAGGAGCCCTGCTCGCTTCAATCCCCTCACCGATAGACAGTTGCAGAAACTAGGATGCAAGAACCTTTCCTGGATGGGGTTTTGATTTTCACGAAAAGTGTGTCAGCTTTGCTTTCAGCATGAGTCTGATTTCCAAAAAATGCATTTTGAACAATTTAAAGATTTGATCTGCGTTGGCCGGGAATGGAACCCGGGTCAACTGCTTGGAAGGCAGCTATGCTCACCACTATACCACCAACGCCTGCCTGTCTGGGCTATCTGATGGAGCGCCCCTTAGAAATAAGAATAAGTCATTGGCTTGGAATAAAAAAAGCTTGCGTTTGACGCAGAAGCAGTTCGCATCATGAGGTCTTGCCGGTCAGCCCAACATTTCCCCGGGACCCCTTAAAAAAGGAGCTTGGTTTTAAGTTTGGTTTGATTGAATAGTACATTTTGTTGGCTGGGCTGGGACCCTCTCCTATTTAGCGCAAGAGTGGAACGAGGCAGCAAGTTCAAGGAATGACATTGCATCCAGGCACTTACAGCTCTTTGTGCCCTAATGCCATGACACAAAAACATAATTTGAAAAAACTTAGCAGAGGATGGTTTCGATCCATCGACCTCTGGGTTATGGGCCCAGCACGCTTCCGCTGTGCCACTCTGCTGGCTGGAGAATGAGAGCTTTTCGGGGCTTTTACAGCCTACAAACCGACAACCCTAGACCCAGTTTCGAGTGAAGCGGGCAGTAGGCCTTACAAAGCCAAACAACCTGCAACCACGCACTCCCATCCCATGGCCTTTTGCAGACAGGCCTCATTTCTCTAGCTCACACCCTAACTGCCAACACCCCTTCCCCTTCTCTCTCTGTCTCTCTCTCTCTGTCTCTCTCTCTCATTCTCTCTCTCTCGCAAATAGATACTTTACTTCCCAGGTGCAACAAAACAAGCCTTCTCGAGCTGGCAGATATGGGAAGGAAGGAAGGAAGGGCCAGTTTGGAAACTCAACTCAATTACCATAAATCCCCTGCTAAGGGTTATGGGAGGGAGGAATGAAGGAACTTTGCTTCAGGGAAAGGGCTGCTGCTGCTTCAGCATGTGAGGAGCGCAGCCACACGTTTCACCTTCCTCAGTATGTTGGTTTACAGGATGAGAGAGATCCTGAAACCTCACTCTAATAGGCTGAGGTGCTGTGCTCGGTGGCCTGCTGGGACCTTTGCCCGTCAGGGCAAGGCGAATAGGCCTTTGTCAGACCTTCGTCAGGGCTTTGTCGGGGAGGGGCCAGGAGCCCTGCTCGCTTCAATCCCCTCACCGATAGACAGTTGCAGAAACTAGGATGCAAGAACCTTTCCTGGATGGGGTTTTGATTTTCACGAAAAGTGTGTCAGCTTTGCTTTCAACATGAGTCTGATTTCCAAAAAATGCATTTTGAACAATTTAAAGATTTGATCTGCGTTGGCCGGGAATGGAACCCGGGTCAACTGCTTGGAAGGCAGCTATGCTCACCACTATACCACCAACGCCTGCCTGTCTGGGCTATCTGATGGAGCGCCCCTTAGAAATAAGAATAAGTCATTGGCTGGGAATAAAAAAAGCTTGCGTTTGACGCAGAAGCAGTTCGCATCATGAGGTCTTGCCGGTCAGCCCAACATTTCCCCGGGACCCCTTAAAAAAGGAGCTTGGTTTTAAGTTTGGTTTGATTGAACAGTACATTTTGTTGGCTTGGCTGGGACCCTCTCCTATTTAGCGCAAGAGTGGAACGAGGCAGCAAGTTCAAGGAATGACATTGCATCCAGGCACTTACAGCTCTTTGTGCCCTAATGCCATGACACAAAAACATAATTTGAAAAAACTTAGCAGAGGATGGTTTCGATCCATCGACCTCTGGGTTATGGGCCCAGCACGCTTCCGCTGCGCCACTCTGCTGGCTGGAGAACGAGAGCTTTTCGGGGCTTTTACAGCCTACAAACCGACAACCCTAGACCCAGTTTCGAGTGAAGCGGGCAGTAGGCCTTACAAAGCCAAACAACCTGCAACCACGCACTCCCATCCCATGGCCTTTTGCAGACAGGCCTCATTTCTCTAGCTCACACCCTAACTGCCAACACCCCTTCCCCTTCTCTCTCTGTCTCTCTCTCTCTGTCTCTCTCTCTCATTCTCTCTCTCTCGCAAATAGATACTTTACTTCCCAGGTGCAACAAAACAAGCCTTCTCGAGCTGGCAGATATGGGAAGGAAGGAAGGAAGGGCCAGTTTGGAAACTCAACTCAATTACCATAAATCCCCTGCTAAGGGTTATGGGAGGGAGGAATGAAGGAACTTTGCTTCAGGGAAAGGGCTGCTGCTGCTTCAGCATGTGAGGAGCGCAGCCACACGTTTCACCTTCCTCAGTATGTTGGTTTACAGGATGAGAGAGATCCTGAAACCTCACTCTAATAGGCTGAGGTGCTGTGCTCGGTGGCCTGCTGGGACCTTTGCCCGTCAGGGCAAGGCGAATAGGCCTTTGTCAGACCTTCGTCAGGGCTTTGTCGGGGAGGGGCCAGGAGCCCTGCTCGCTTCAATCCCCTCACCGATAGACAGTTGCAGAAACTAGGATGCAAGAACCTTTCCTGGATGGGGTTTTGATTTTCACGAAAAGTGTGTCAGCTTTGCTTTCAGCATGAGTCTGATTTCCAAAAAATGCATTTTGAACAATTTAAAGATTTGATCTGCGTTGGCCGGGAATGGAACCCTGGTCAACTGCTTGGAAGGCAGCTATGCTCACCACTATACCACCAACGCCTGCCTGTCTGGGCTATCTGATGGAGCGCCCCTTAGAAATAAGAATAAGTCATTGGCTGGGAATAAAAAAAGCTTGCGTTTGACGCAGAAGCAGTTCGCATCATGAGGTCTTGCCGGTCAGCCCAACATTTCCCCGGGACCCCTTAAAAAAGGAGCTTGGTTTTAAGTTTGTTTTGATTGAACAGTACATTTTGTTGGCTGGGCTGGGACCCTCTCCTATTTAGCGCAAGAGTGGAACGAGGCAGCAAGTTCAAGGAATGACATTGCATCCAGGCACTTACAGCTCTTTGTGCCCTAATGCCATGACACAAAAACATAATTTGAAAAAACTTAGCAGAGGATGGTTTCGATCCATCGACCTCTGGGTTATGGGCCCAGCACGCTTCCGCTGCGCCACTCTGCTGGCTGGAGAACGAGAGCTTTTCGGGGCTTTTACAGCCTACAAACCGACAACCCTAGACCCAGTTTCGAGTGAAGCGGGCAGTAGGCCTTACAAAGCCAAACAACCTGCAACCACGCACTCCCATCCCATGGCCTTTTGCAGACAGGCCTCATTTCTCTAGCTCACACCCTAACTGCCAACACCCCTTCCCCTTCTCTCTCTGTCTCTCTCTCTCTGTCTCTCTCTCTCATTCTCTCTCTCTCGCAAATAGATACTTTACTTCCCAGGTGCAACAAAACAAGCCTTCTCGAGCTGGCAGATATGGGAAGGAAGGAAGGAAGGGCCAGTTTGGAAACTCAACTCAATTACCATAAATTCCCTGCTAAGGGTTATGGGAGGGAGGAATGAAGGAACTTGCTTCAGGGAAAGGGCTGCTGCTGCTTCAGCATGTGAGGAGCGCAGCCACACGTTTCACCTTCCTCAGTATGTTGATTTACAGGATGAGAGAGATCCTGAAACCTCACTCTAATAGGCTGAGGTGCTGTGCTCGGTGGCCTGCTGGGACCTTTGCCCGTCAGGGCAAGGCGAATAGGCCTTTGTCAGACCTTCGTCAGGGCTTTGTCGGGGAGGGGCCAGGAGCCCTGCTCGCTTCAATCCCCTCACCGATAGACAGTTGCAGAAACTAGGATGCAAGAACCTTTCCTGGATGGGGTTTTGATTTTCACGAAAAGTGTGTCAGCTTTGCTTTCAGCATGAGTCTGATTTCCAAAAAATGCATTTTGAACAATTTAAAGATTTGATCTGCGTTGGCCGGGAATGGAACCCGGGTCAACTGCTTGGAAGGCAGCTATGCTCACCACTATACCACCAACGCCTGCCTGTCTGGGCTATCTGATGGAGCGCCCCTTAGAAATAAGAATAAGTCATTGGCTGGGAATGAAAAAAGCTTGCGTTTGACGCAGAAGCAGTTCGCATCATGAGGTCTTGCCGGTCAGCCCAACATTTCCCCGGGACCCCTTAAAAAAGGAGCTTGGTTTTAAGTTTGGTTTGATTGAACAGTACATTTTGTTGGCTGGGCTGGGACCCTCTCCTATTTAGCGCAAGAGTGGAACGAGGCAGCAAGTTCAAGGAATGACATTGCATCCAGGCACTTACAGCTCTTTGTGCCCTAATGCCATGACACAAAAACATAATTTGAAAAAACTTAGCAGAGGATGGTTTCGATCCATCGACCTCTGGGTTATGGGTCCAGCACGCTTCCGCTGCGCCACTCTGCTGGCTGGAGAACGAGAGCTTTTCGGGGCTTTTACAGCCTACAAACCGACAACCCTAGACCCAGTTTCGAGTGAAGCGGGCAGTAGGCCTTACAAAGCCAAACAACCTGCAACCACGCACTCCCATCCCATGGCCTTTTGCAGACAGGCCTCATTTCTCTAGCTCACACCCTAACTGCCAACACCCCTTCCCCTTCTCTCTCTGTCTCTCTCTCTCTGTCTCTCTCTCTCATTCTCTCTCTCTCGCAAATAGATACTTTACTTCCCAGGTGCAACAAAACAAGCCTTCTCGAGCTGGCAGATATGGGAAGGAAGGAAGGAAGGGCCAGTTTGGAAACTCAACTCAATTACCATAAATCCCCTGCTAAGGGTTATGGGAGGGAGGAATGAAGGAACTTTGCTTCAGGGAAAGGGCTGCTGCTGCTTCAGCATGTGAGGAGCGCAGCCACACGTTTCACCTTCCTCAGTATGTTGGTTTACAGGATGAGAGAGATCCTGAAACCTCACTCTAATAGGCTGAGGTGCTGTGCTCGGTGGCCTGCTGGGACCTTTGCCCGTCAGGGCAAGGCGAATAGGCCTTTGTCAGACCTTCGTCAGGGCTTTGTCGGGGAGGGGCCAGGAGCCCTGCTCGCTTCAATCCCCTCACCGATAGACAGTTGCAGAAACTAGGATGCAAGAACCTTTCCTGGATGGGGTTTTGATTTTCACGAAAAGTGTGTCAGCTTTGCTTTCAGCATGAGTCTGATTTCCAAAAAATGCATTTTGAACAATTTAAAGATTTGATCTGCGTTGGCCGGGAATGGAACCCGGGTCAACTGCTTGGAAGGCAGCTATGCTCACCACTATACCACCAACGCCTGCCTGTCTGGGCTATCTGATGGAGCGCCCCTTAGAAATAAGAATAAGTCATTGGCTGGGAATAAAAAAAGCTTGCGTTTGACGCAGAAGCAGTTCGCATCATGAGGTCTTGCCGGTCAGCCCAACATTTCCCCGGGACCCCTTAAAAAAGGAGCTTGGTTTTAAGTTTGGTTTGATTGAACAGTACATTTTGTTGGCTGGGCTGGGACCCTCTCCTATTTAGCGCAAGAGTGGAACGAGGCAGCAAGTTCAAGGAATGACATTGCATCCAGGCACTTACAGCTCTTTGTGCCCTAATGCCATGACACAAAAACATAATTTGAAAAAACTTAGCAGAGGATGGTTTCGATCCATCGACCTTTGGGTTATGGGCCCAGCACGCTTCCGCTGCGCCACTCCGCTGGCTGGAGAACGAGAGCTTTTCGGGGCTTTTACAGCCTACAAACCGACAACCCTAGACCCAGTTTCGAGTGAAGCGGGCAGTAGGCCTTACAAAGCCAAACAACCTGCAACCACGCACTCCCATCCCATGGCCTTTTGCAGACAGGCCTCATTTCTCTAGCTCACACCCTAACTGCCAACACCCCTTCCCCTTCTCTCTCTGTCTCTCTCTCTCTGTCTCTCTCTCTCATTCTCTCTCTCTCGCAAATAGATACTTTACTTCCCAGGTGCAACAAAACAAGCCTTCTCGAGCTGGCAGATATGGGAAGGAAGGAAGGAAGGGCCAGTTTGGAAACTCAACTCAATTACCATAAATCCCCTGCTAAGGGTTATGGGAGGGAGGAATGAAGGAACTTTGCTTCAGGGAAAGGGCTGCTGCTGCTTGAGCATGTGAGGAGCGCAGCCACACGTTTCACCTTCCTCAGTATGTTGGTTTACAGGATGAGAGAGATCCTGAAACCTCACTCTAATAGGCTGAGGTGCTGTGCTCGGTGGCCTGCTGGGACCTTTGCCCGTCAGGGCAAGGCGAATAGGCCTTTGTCAGACCTTCGTCAGGGCTTTGTCGGGGAGGGGCCAGGAGCCCTGCTCGCTTCAATCCCCTCACCGATAGACAGTTGCAGAAACTAGGATGCAAGAACCTTTCCTGGATGGGGTTTTGATTTTCACGAAAAGTGTGTCAGCTTTGCTTTCAGCATGAGTCTGATTTCCAAAAAATGCATTTTGAACAATTTAAAGATTTGATCTGCGTTGGCCGGGAATGGAACCCGGCTCAACTGCTTGGAAGGCAGCTATGCTCACCACTATACCACCAACGCCTGCCTGTCTGGGCTATCTGATGGAGCGCCCCTTAGAAATAAGAATAAGTCATTGGCTGGGAATAAAAAAAGCTTGCGTTTGACGCAGAAGCAGTTCGCATCATGAGGTCTTGCCGGTCAGCCCAACATTTCCCCGGGACCCCTTAAAAAAGGAGCTTGGTTTTAAGTTTGGTTTGATTGAACAGTACATTTTGTTGGCTGGGCTGGGACCCTCTCCTATTTAGCGCAAGAGTGGAACGAGGCAGCAAGTTCAAGGAATGACATTGCATCCAGGCACTTACAGCTCTTTGTGCCCTAATGCCATGACACAAAAACATAATTTGAAAAAACTTAGCAGAGGATGGTTTCGATCCATCGACCTCTGGGTTATGGGCCCAGCACGCTTCCGCTGCGCCACTCTGCTGGCTGGAGAACGAGAGCTTTTCGGGGCTTTTACAGCCTACAAACCGACAACCCTAGACCCAGTTTCGAGTGAAGCGGGCAGTAGGCCTTACAAAGCCAAACAACCTGCAACCACGCACTCCCATCCCATGGCCTTTTGCAGACAGGCCTCATTTCTCTAGCTCACACCCTAACTGCCAACACCCCTTCCCCTTCTCTCTCTGTCTCTCTCTCTCTGTCTCTCTCTCTCATTCTCTCTCTCTCGCAAATAGATACTTTACTTCCCAGGTGCAACAAAACAAGCCTTCTCGAGCTGGCAGATATGGGAAGGAAGGAAGGAAGGGCCAGTTTGGAAACTCAACTCAATTACCATAAATTCCCTGCTAAGGGTTATGGGAGGGAGGAATGAAGGAACTTTGCTTCAGGGAAAGGGCTGCTGCTGCTTCAGCATGTGAGGAGCGCAGCCACACGTTTCACCTTCCTCAGTATGTTGGTTTACAGGATGAGAGAGATCCTGAAACCTCACTCTAATAGGCTGAGGTGCTGTGCTCGGTGGCCTGCTGGGACCTTTGCCCGTCAGGGCAAGGCGAATAGGCCTTTGTCAGACCTTCGTCAGGGCTTTGTCGGGGAGGGGCCAGGAGCCCTGCTCGCTTCAATCCCCTCACCGATAGACAGTTGCAGAAACTAGGATGCAAGAACCTTTCCTGGATGGGGTTTTGATTTTCACGAAAAGTGTGTCAGCTTTGCTTTCAGCATGAGTCTGATTTCCAAAAAATGCATTTTGAACAATTTAAAGATTTGATCTGCGCTGGCCGGGAATGGAACCCGGGTCAACTGCTTGGAAGGCAGCTATGCTCACCACTATACCACCAACGCCTGCCTGTCTGGGCTATCTGATGGAGCGCCCCTTAGAAATAAGAATAAGTCATTGGCTGGGAATGAAAAAAGCTTGCGTTTGACGCAGAAGCAGTTCGCATCATGAGGTCTTGCCGGTCAGCCCAACATTTCCCCGGGACCCCTTAAAAAAGGAGCTTGGTTTTAAGTTTGGTTTGATTGAACAGTACATTTTGTTGGCTGGGCTGGGACCCTCTCCTATTTAGCGCAAGAGTGGAACGAGGCAGCAAGTTCAAGGAATGACATTGCATCCAGGCACTTACAGCTCTTTGTGCCCTAATGCCATGACACAAAAACATAATTTGAAAAAACTTAGCAGAGGATGGTTTCGATCCATCGACCTCTGGGTTATGGGCCCAGCACGCTTCCGCTGCGCCACTCTGCTGGTTGGAGAACAAGAGCTTTTCTGGGCTTTTACAGCCTACAAACCGACAACCCTAGACCCAGTTTCGAGTGAAGCGGGCAGTAGGCCTTACAAAGCCAAACAACCTGCAACCACGCACTCCCATCCCATGGCCTTTTGCAGACAGGCCTCATTTCTCTAGCTCACACCCTAACTGCCAACACCCCTTCCCCTTCTCTCTCTGTCTCTCTCTCTCTGTCTCTCTCTCTCATTCTCTCTCTCTCGCAAATAGATACTTTACTTCCCAGGTGCAACAAAACAAGCCTTCTCGAGCTGGCAGATATGGGAAGGAAGGAAGGAAGGGCCAGTTTGGAAACTCAACTCAATTACCATAAATCCCCTGCTAAGGGTTATGGGAGGGAGGAATGAAGGAACTTTGCTTCAGGGAAAGGGCTGCTGCTGCTTCAGCATGTGAGGAGCGTAGCCACACGTTTCACCTTCCTCAGTATGTTGGTTTACAGGATGAGAGAGATCCTGAAACCTCACTCTAATAGGCTGAGGTGCTGTGCTCGGTGGCCTGCTGGGACCTTTGCCCGTCAGGGCAAGGCGAATAGGCCTTTGTCAGACCTTCGTCAGGGCTTTGTCGGGGAGGGGCCAGGAGCCCTGCTCGCTTCAATCCCCTCACCGATAGACAGTTGCAGAAACTAGGATGCAAGAACCTTTCCTGGATGGGGTTTTGATTTTCACGAAAAGTGTGTCAGCTTTGCTTTCAGCATGAGTCTGATTTCCAAAAAATGCATTTTGAACAATTTAAAGATTTGATCTGCGTTGGCCGGGAATGGAACCCGGGTCAACTGCTTGGAAGGCAGCTATGCTCACCACTATACCACCAACGCCTGCCTGTCTGGGCTATCTGATGGAGCGCCCCTTAGAAATAAGAATAAGTCATTGGCTGGGAATAAAAAAAGCTTGCGTTTGACGCAGAAGCAGTTCGCATCATGAGGTCTTGCCGGTCAGCCCAACATTTCCCCGGGACCCCTTAAAAAAGGAGCTTGGTTTTAAGTTTGGTTTCATTGAACAGTACATTTTGTTGGCTGGGCTGGGACCCTCTCCTATTTAGCGCAAGAGTGGAACGAGGCAGCAAGTTCAAGGAATGACATTGCATCCAGGCACTTACAGCTCTTTGTGCCCTAATGCCATGACACAAAAACATAATTTGAAAAAACTTAGCAGAGGATGGTTTCGATCCATCGACCTCTGGGTTATGGGCCCAGCACGCTTCCGCTGCGCCACTCTGCTGGCTGGAGAACGAGAGCTTTTCGGGGCTTTTACAGCCTACAAACCAACAACCCTAGACCCAGTTTCGAGTGAAGCGGGCAGTAGGCCTTACAAAGCCAAACAACCTGCAACCACGCACTCCCATCCCATGGCCTTTTGCAGACAGGCCTCATTTCTCTAGCTCACACCCTAACTGCCAACACCCCTTCCTCTTCTCTCTCTGTCTCTCTCTCTCTGTCTCTCTCTCTCATTCTCTCTCTCTCGCAAATAGATACTTTACTTCCCAGGTGCAACAAAACAAGCCTTCTCGAGCTGGCAGATATGGGAAGGAAGGAAGGAAGGGCCAGTTTGGAAACTCAACTCAATTACCATAAATTCCCTGCTAAGGGTTATGGGAGGGAGGAATGAAGGAACTTTGCTTCAGGGAAAGGGCTGCTGCTGCTTCAGCATGTGAGGAGCGCAGCCACACGTTTCACCTTCCTCAGTATGTTGGTTTACAGGATGAGAGAGATCCTGAAACCTCACTCTAATAGGCTGAGGTGCTGTGCTCGGTGGCCTGCTGGGACCTTTGCCCGTCAGGGCAAGGCGAATAGGCCTTTGTCAGACCTTCGTCAGGGCTTTGTCGGGGAGGGGCCAGGAGCCCTGCTCGCTTCAATCCCCTCACCGATAGACAGTTGCAGAAACTAGGATGCAAGAACCTTTCCTGGATGGGGTTTTGATTTTCACGAAAAGTGTGTCAGCTTTGCTTTCAGCATGAGTCTGATTTCCAAAAAATGCATTTTGAACAATTTAAAGATTTGATCTGCGTTGGCCGGGAATGGAACCCTGGTCAACTGCTTGGAAGGCAGCTATGCTCACCACTATACCACCAACGCCTGCCTGTCTGGGCTATCTGATGGAGCGCCCCTTAGAAATAAGAATAAGTCATTGGCTGGGAATAAAAAAAGCTTGCGTTTGACGCAGAAGCAGTTCGCATCATGAGGTCTTGCCGGTCAGCCCAACATTTCCCCGGGACCCCTTAAAAAAGGAGCTTGGTTTTAAGTTTGGTTTGATTGAACAGTACATTTTGTTGGCTGGGCTGGGACCCTCTCCTTTAGCGCAAGAGTGGAACGAGGCAGCAAGTTCAAGGAATGACATTGCATCCAGGCACTTACAGCTCTTTGTGCCCTAATGCCATGACACAAAAACATAATTTGAAAAAACTTAGCAGAGGATGGTTTCGATCCATCGACCTCTGGGTTATGGGCCCAGCACGCTTCCGCTGCGCCACTCTGCTGGCTGGAGAACGAGAGCTTTTCGGGGCTTTTACAGCCTACAAACCGACAACCCTAGACCCAGTTTCGAGTGAAGCGGGCAGTAGGCCTTACAAAGAGAAACAACCTGCAACCACGCACTCCCATCCCATGGCCTTTTGCAGACAGGCCTCATTTCTCTAGCTCACACCCTAACTGCCAACACCCCTTCCCCTTCTCTCTCTGTCTCTCTCTCTCTGTCTCTCTCTCTCATTCTCTCTCTCTCGCAAATAGATACTTTACTTCCCAGGTGCAACAAAACAAGCCTTCTCGAGCTGGCAGATATGGGAAGGAAGGAAGGAAGGGCCAGTTTGGAAACTCAACTCAATTACCATAAATCCCCTGCTAAGGGTTATGGGAGGGAGGAATGAAGGAACTTTGCTTCAGGGAAAGGGCTGCTGCTGCTTCAGCATGTGAGGAGCGTAGCCACACGTTTCACCTTCCTCAGTATGTTGGTTTACAGGATGAGAGAGATCCTGAAACCTCACTCTAATAGGCTGAGGTGCTGTGCTCGGTGGCCTGCTGGGACCTTTGCCCGTCAGGGCAAGGCGAATAGGCCTTTGTCAGACCTTCGTCAGGGCTTTGTCGGGGAGGGGCCAGGAGCCCTGCTCGCTTCAATCCCCTCACCGATAGACAGTTGCAGAAACTAGGATGCAAGAACCTTTCCTGGATGGGGTTTTGATTTTCACGAAAAGTGTGTCAGCTTTGCTTTCAGCATGAGTCTGATTTCCAAAAAATGCATTTTGAACAATTTAAAGATTTGATCTGCGTTGGCCGGGAATGGAACCCGGGTCAACTGCTTGGAAGGCAGCTATGCTCACCACTATACCACCAACGCCTGCCTGTCTGGGCTATCTGATGGAGCGCCCCTTAGAAATAAGAATAAGTCATTGGCTGGGAATAAAAAAAGCTTGCGTTTGACGCAGAAGCAGTTCGCATCATGAGGTCTTGCCGGTCAGCCCAACATTTCCCCGGGACCCCTTAAAAAAGGAGCTTGGTTTTAAGTTTGGTTTCATTGAACAGTACATTTTGTTGGCTGGGCTGGGACCCTCTCCTATTTAGCGCAAGAGTGGAACGAGGCAGCAAGTTCAAGGAATGACATTGCATCCAGGCACTTACAGCTCTTTGTGCCCTAATGCCATGACACAAAAACATAATTTGAAAAAACTTAGCAGAGGATGGTTTCGATCCATCGACCTCTGGGTTATGGGCCCAGCACGCTTCCGCTGCGCCACTCTGCTGGCTGGAGAACGAGAGCTTTTCGGGGCTTTTACAGCCTACAAACCAACAACCCTAGACCCAGTTTCGAGTGAAGCGGGCAGTAGGCCTTACAAAGCCAAACAACCTGCAACCACGCACTCCCATCCCATGGCCTTTTGCAGACAGGCCTCATTTCTCTAGCTCACACCCTAACTGCCAACACCCCTTCCTCTTCTCTCTCTGTCTCTCTCTCTCTGTCTCTCTCTCTCATTCTCTCTCTCTCGCAAATAGATACTTTACTTCCCAGGTGCAACAAAACAAGCCTTCTCGAGCTGGCAGATATGGGAAGGAAGGAAGGAAGGGCCAGTTTGGAAACTCAACTCAATTACCATAAATTCCCTGCTAAGGGTTATGGGAGGGAGGAATGAAGGAACTTTGCTTCAGGGAAAGGGCTGCTGCTGCTTCAGCATGTGAGGAGCGCAGCCACACGTTTCACCTTCCTCAGTATGTTGGTTTACAGGATGAGAGAGATCCTGAAACCTCACTCTAATAGGCTGAGGTGCTGTGCTCGGTGGCCTGCTGGGACCTTTGCCCGTCAGGGCAAGGCGAATAGGCCTTTGTCAGACCTTCGTCAGGGCTTTGTCGGGGAGGGGCCAGGAGCCCTGCTCGCTTCAATCCCCTCACCGATAGACAGTTGCAGAAACTAGGATGCAAGAACCTTTCCTGGATGGGGTTTTGATTTTCACGAAAAGTGTGTCAGCTTTGCTTTCAGCATGAGTCTGATTTCCAAAAAATGCATTTTGAACAATTTAAAGATTTGATCTGCGTTGGCCGGGAATGGAACCCTGGTCAACTGCTTGGAAGGCAGCTATGCTCACCACTATACCACCAACGCCTGCCTGTCTGGGCTATCTGATGGAGCGCCCCTTAGAAATAAGAATAAGTCATTGGCTGGGAATAAAAAAAGCTTGCGTTTGACGCAGAAGCAGTTCGCATCATGAGGTCTTGCCGGTCAGCCCAACATTTCCCCGGGACCCCTTAAAAAAGGAGCTTGGTTTTAAGTTTGGTTTGATTGAACAGTACATTTTGTTGGCTGGGCTGGGACCCTCTCCTATTTAGCGCAAGAGTGGAACGAGGCAGCAAGTTCAAGGAATGACATTGCATCCAGGCACTTACAGCTCTTTGTGCCCTAATGCCATGACACAAAAACATAATTTGAAAAAACTTAGCAGAGGATGGTTTCGATCCATCGACCTCTGGGTTATGGGCCCAGCACGCTTCCGCTGCGCCACTCTGCTGGCTGGAGAACGAGAGCTTTTCGGGGCTTTTACAGCCTACAAACCGACAACCCTAGACCCAGTTTCGAGTGAAGCGGGCAGTAGGCCTTACAAAGCCAAACAACCTGCAACCACGCACTCCCATCCCATGGCCTTTTGCAGACAGGCCTCATTTCTCTAGCTCACACCCTAACTGCCAACACCCCTTCCCCTTCTCTCTCTGTCTCTCTCTCTCTGTCTCTCTCTCTCATTCTCTCTCTCTCGCAAATAGATACTTTACTTCCCAGGTGCAACAAAACAAGCCTTCTCGAGCTGGCAGATATGGGAAGGAAGGAAGGAAGGGCCAGTTTGGAAACTCAACTCAATTACCATAAATTCCCTGCTAAGGGTTATGGGAGGGAGGAATGAAGGAACTTGCTTCAGGGAAAGGGCTGCTGCTGCTTCAGCATGTGAGGAGCGCAGCCACACGTTTCACCTTCCTCAGTATGTTGGTTTACAGGATGAGAGAGATCCTGAAACCTCACTCTAATAGGCTGAGGTGCTGTGCTCGGTGGCCTGCTGGGACCTTTGCCCGTCAGGGCAAGGCGAATAGGCCTTTGTCAGACCTTCGTCAGGGCTTTGTCGGGGAGGGGCCAGGAGCCCTGCTCGCTTCAATCCCCTCACCGATAGACAGTTGCAGAAACTAGGATGCAAGAACCTTTCCTGGATGGGGTTTTGATTTTCACGAAAAGTGTGTCAGCTTTGCTTTCAGCATGAGTCTGATTTCCAAAAAATGCATTTTGAACAATTTAAAGATTTGATCTGCGTTGGCCGGGAATGGAACCCGGGTCAACTGCTTGGAAGGCAGCTATGTTCACCACTATACCACCAACGCCTGCCTGTCTGGGCTATCTGATGGAGCGCCCCTTAGAAATAAGAATAAGTCATTGGCTGGGAATGAAAAAAGCTTGCGTTTGACGCAGAAGCAGTTCGCATCATGAGGTCTTGCCGGTCAGCCCAACATTTCCCCGGGACCCCTTAAAAAAGGAGCTTGGTTTTAAGTTTGGTTTGATTGAACAG
Organism: Ambystoma mexicanum; assembly: GCF_040938575.1. Classification (NCBI taxonomy): domain Eukaryota; kingdom Metazoa; phylum Chordata; class Amphibia; order Caudata; family Ambystomatidae; genus Ambystoma; species Ambystoma mexicanum. The sequence continues at coordinate 1,632,553,950 of NC_090937.1, read as the reverse complement.
TACATTTTGTTGGCTGGGCTGGGACCCTCTCCTATTTAGCGCAAGAGTGGAACGAGGCAGCAAGTTCAAGGAATGACATTGCATCCAGGCACTTACAGCTCTTTGTGCCCTAATGCCATGACACAAAAACATAATTTGAAAAAACTTAGCAGAGGATGGTTTCGATCCATCGACCTCTGGGTTATGGGTCCAGCACGCTTCCGCTGCGCCACTCTGCTGGCTGGAGAACGAGAGCTTTTCGGGGCTTTTACAGCCTACAAACCGACAACCCTAGACCCAGTTTCGAGTGAAGCGGGCAGTAGGCCTTACAAAGCCAAACAACCTGCAACCACGCACTCCCATCCCATGGCCTTTTGCAGACAGGCCTCATTTCTCTAGCTCACACCCTAACTGCCAACACCCCTTCCCCTTCTCTCTCTGTCTCTCTCTCTCTGTCTCTCTCTCTCATTCTCTCTCTCTCGCAAATAGATACTTTACTTCCCAGGTGCAACAAAACAAGCCTTCTCGAGCTGGCAGATATGGGAAGGAAGGAAGGAAGGGCCAGTTTGGAAACTCAACTCAATTACCATAAATCCCCTGCTAAGGGTTATGGGAGGGAGGAATGAAGGAACTTTGCTTCAGGGAAAGGGCTGCTGCTGCTTCAGCATGTGAGGAGCGCAGCCACACGTTTCACCTTCCTCAGTATGTTGGTTTACAGGATGAGAGAGATCCTGAAACCTCACTCTAATAGGCTGAGGTGCTGTGCTCGGTGGCCTGCTGGGACCTTTGCCCGTCAGGGCAAGGCGAATAGGCCTTTGTCAGACCTTCGTCAGGGCTTTGTCGGGGAGGGGCCAGGAGCCCTGCTCGCTTCAATCCCCTCACCGATAGACAGTTGCAGAAACTAGGATGCAAGAACCTTTCCTGGATGGGGTTTTGATTTTCACGAAAAGTGTGTCAGCTTTGCTTTCAGCATGAGTCTGATTTCCAAAAAATGCATTTTGAACAATTTAAAGATTTGATCTGCGTTGGCTGGTCAACTGCTTGGAAGGCAGCTATGCTCACCACTATACCACCAACGCCTGCCTGTCTGGGCTATCTGATGGAGCGCCCCTTAGAAATAAGAATAAGTCATTGGCTGGGAATAAAAAAAGCTTGCGTTTGACGCAGAAGCAGTTCGCATCATGAGGTCTTGCCGGTCAGCCCAACATTTCCCCGGGACCCCTTAAAAAAGGAGCTTGGTTTTAAGTTTGGTTTGATTGAACAGTACATTTTGTTGGCTGGGCTGGGACCCTCTCCTATTTAGCGCAAGAGTGGAACGAGGCAGCAAGTTCAAGGAATGACATTGCATCCAGGCACTTACAGCTCTTTGTGCCCTAATGCCATGACACAAAAACATAATTTGAAAAAACTTAGCAGAGGATGGTTTCGATCCATCGACCTTTGGGTTATGGGCCCAGCACGCTTCCGCTGCGCCACTCCGCTGGCTGGAGAACGAGAGCTTTTCGGGGCTTTTACAGCCTACAAACCGACAACCCTAGACCCAGTTTCGAGTGAAGCGGGCAGTAGGCCTTACAAAGCCAAACAACCTGCAACCACGCACTCCCATCCCATGGCCTTTTGCAGACAGGCCTCATTTCTCTAGCTCACACCCTAACTGCCAACACCCCTTCCCCTTCTCTCTCTGTCTCTCTCTCTCTGTCTCTCTCTCTCATTCTCTCTCTCTCGCAAATAGATACTTTACTTCCCAGGTGCAACAAAACAAGCCTTCTCGAGCTGGCAGATATGGGAAGGAAGGAAGGAAGGGCCAGTTTGGAAACTCAACTCAATTACCATAAATCCCCTGCTAAGGGTTATGGGAGGGAGGAATGAAGGAACTTTGCTTCAGGGAAAGGGCTGCTGCTGCTTCAGCATGTGAGGAGCGCAGCCACACGTTTCACCTTCCTCAGTATGTTGGTTTACAGGATGAGAGAGATCCTGAAACCTCACTCTAATAGGCTGAGGTGCTGTGCTCGGTGGCCTGCTGGGACCTTTGCCCGTCAGGGCAAGGCGAATAGGCCTTTGTCAGACCTTCGTCAGGGCTTTGTCGGGGAGGGGCCAGGAGCCCTGCTCGCTTCAATCCCCTCACCGATAGACAGTTGCAGAAACTAGGATGCAAGAACCTTTCCTGGATGGGGTTTTGATTTTCACGAAAAGTGTGTCAGCTTTGCTTTCAGCATGAGTCTGATTTCCAAAAAATGCATTTTGAACAATTTAAAGATTTGATCTGCGTTGGCCGGGAATGGAACCCGGGTCAACTGCTTGGAAGGCAGCTATGCTCACCACTATACCACCAACGCCTGCCTGTCTGGGCTATCTGATGGAGCGCCCCTTAGAAATAAGAATAAGTCATTGGCTGGGAATAAAAAAAGCTTGCGTTTGACGCAGAAGCAGTTCGCATCATGAGGTCTTGCCGGTCAGCCCAACATTTCCCCGGGACCCCTTAAAAAAGGAGCTTGGTTTTAAGTTTGGTTTGATTGAACAGTACATTTTGTTGGCTGGGCTGGGACCCTCTCCTATTTAGCGCAAGAGTGGAACGAGGCAGCAAGTTCAAGGAATGACATTGCATCCAGGCACTTACAGCTCTTTGTGCCCTAATGCCATGACACAAAAACATAATTTGAAAAAACTTAGCAGAGGATGGTTTCGATCCATCGACCTCTGGGTTATGGGCCCAGCACGCTTCCGCTGCGCCACTCTGCTGGCTGGAGAACGAGAGCTTTTCGGGGCTTTTACAGCCTACAAACCGACAACCCTAGACCCAGTTTCGAGTGAAGCGGGCAGTAGGCCTTACAAAGCCAAACAACCTGCAACCACGCACTCCCATCCCATGGCCTTTTGCAGACAGGCCTCATTTCTCTAGCTCACACCCTAACTGCCAACACCCCTTCCCCTTCTCTCTCTGTCTCTCTCTCTCTGTCTCTCTCTCTCATTCTCTCTCTCTCGCAAATAGATACTTTACTTCCCAGGTGCAACAAAACAAGCCTTCTCGAGCTGGCAGATATGGGAAGGAAGGAAGGAAGGAAGGGCCAGTTTGGAAACTCAACTCAATTACCATAAATTCCCTGCTAAGGGTTATGGGAGGGAGGAATGAAGGAACTTTGCTTCAGGGAAAGGGCTGCTGCTGCTTCAGCATGTGAGGAGCGCAGCCACACGTTTCACCTTCCTCAGTATGTTGGTTTACAGGATGAGAGAGATCCTGAAACCTCACTCTAATAGGCTGAGGTGCTGTGCTCGGTGGCCTGCTGGGACCTTTGCCCGTCAGGGCAAGGCGAATAGGCCTTTGTCAGACCTTCGTCAGGGCTTTGTCGGGGAGGGGCCAGGAGCCCTGCTCGCTTCAATCCCCTCACCGATAGACAGTTGCAGAAACTAGGATGCAAGAACCTTTCCTGGATGGGGTTTTGATTTTCACGAAAAGTGTGTCAGCTTTGCTTTCAGCATGAGTCTGATTTCCAAAAAATGCATTTTGAACAATTTAAAGATTTGATCTGCGCTGGCCGGGAATGGAACCCGGGTCAACTGCTTGGAAGGCAGCTATGCTCACCACTATACCACCAACGCCTGCCTGTCTGGGCTATCTGATGGAGCGCCCCTTAGAAATAAGAATAAGTCATTGGCTGGGAATGAAAAAAGCTTGCGTTTGACGCAGAAGCAGTTCGCATCATGAGGTCTTGCCGGTCAGCCCAACATTTCCCCGGGACCCCTTAAAAAAGGAGCTTGGTTTTAAGTTTGGTTTGATTGAACAGTACATTTTGTTGGCTGGGCTGGGACCCTCTCCTATTTAGCGCAAGAGTGGAACGAGGCAGCAAGTTCAAGGAATGACATTGCATCCAGGCACTTACAGCTCTTTGTGCCCTAATGCCATGACACAAAAACATAATTTGAAAAAACTTAGCAGAGGATGGTTTCGATCCATCGACCTCTGGGTTATGGGCCCAGCACGCTTCCGCTGCGCCACTCTGCTGGTTGGAGAACAAGAGCTTTTCTGGGCTTTTACAGCCTACAAACCGACAACCCTAGACCCAGTTTCGAGTGAAGCGGGCAGTAGGCCTTACAAAGCCAAACAACCTGCAACCACGCACTCCCATCCCATGGCCTTTTGCAGACAGGCCTCATTTCTCTAGCTCACACCCTAACTGCCAACACCCCTTCCCCTTCTCTCTCTGTCTCTCTCTCTCTGTCTCTCTCTCTCATTCTCTCTCTCTCGCAAATAGATACTTTACTTCCCAGGTGCAACAAAACAAGCCTTCTCGAGCTGGCAGATATGGGAAGGAAGGAAGGAAGGGCCAGTTTGGAAACTCAACTCAATTACCATAAATCCCCTGCTAAGGGTTATGGGAGGGAGGAATGAAGGAACTTTGCTTCAGGGAAAGGGCTGCTGCTGCTTCAGCATGTGAGGAGCGTAGCCACACGTTTCACCTTCCTCAGTATGTTGGTTTACAGGATGAGAGAGATCCTGAAACCTCACTCTAATAGGCTGAGGTGCTGTGCTCGGTGGCCTGCTGGGACCTTTGCCCGTCAGGGCAAGGCGAATAGGCCTTTGTCAGACCTTCGTCAGGGCTTTGTCGGGGAGGGGCCAGGAGCCCTGCTCGCTTCAATCCCCTCACCGATAGACAGTTGCAGAAACTAGGATGCAAGAACCTTTCCTGGATGGGGTTTTGATTTTCACGAAAAGTGTGTCAGCTTTGCTTTCAGCATGAGTCTGATTTCCAAAAAATGCATTTTGAACAATTTAAAGATTTGATCTGCGTTGGCCGGGAATGGAACCCGGGTCAACTGCTTGGAAGGCAGCTATGCTCACCACTATACCACCAACGCCTGCCTGTCTGGGCTATCTGATGGAGCGCCCCTTAGAAATAAGAATAAGTCATTGGCTGGGAATAAAAAAAGCTTGCGTTTGACGCAGAAGCAGTTCGCATCATGAGGTCTTGCCGGTCAGCCCAACATTTCCCCGGGACCCCTTAAAAAAGGAGCTTGGTTTTAAGTTTGGTTTCATTGAACAGTACATTTTGTTGGCTGGGCTGGGACCCTCTCCTATTTAGCGCAAGAGTGGAACGAGGCAGCAAGTTCAAGGAATGACATTGCATCCAGGCACTTACAGCTCTTTGTGCCCTAATGCCATGACACAAAAACATAATTTGAAAAAACTTAGCAGAGGATGGTTTCGATCCATCGACCTCTGGGTTATGGGCCCAGCACGCTTCCGCTGCGCCACTCTGCTGGCTGGAGAACGAGAGCTTTTCGGGGCTTTTACAGCCTACAAACCAACAACCCTAGACCCAGTTTCGAGTGAAGCGGGCAGTAGGCCTTACAAAGCCAAACAACCTGCAACCACGCACTCCCATCCCATGGCCTTTTGCAGACAGGCCTCATTTCTCTAGCTCACACCCTAACTGCCAACACCCCTTCCCCTTCTCTCTCTGTCTCTCTCTCTCTGTCTCTCTCTCTCATTCTCTCTCTCTCGCAAATAGATACTTTACTTCCCAGGTGCAACAAAACAAGCCTTCTCGAGCTGGCAGATATGGGAAGGAAGGAAGGGCCAGTTTGGAAACTCAACTCAATTACCATAAATTCCCTGCTAAGGGTTATGGGAGGGAGGAATGAAGGAACTTTGCTTCAGGGAAAGGGCTGCTGCTGCTTCAGCATGTGAGGAGCGCAGCCACACGTTTCACCTTCCTCAGTATGTTGGTTTACAGGATGAGAGAGATCCTGAAACCTCACTCTAATAGGCTGAGGTGCTGTGCTCGGTGGCCTGCTGGGACCTTTGCCCGTCAGGGCAAGGCGAAGAGGCCTTTGTCAGACCTTCGTCAGGGCTTTGTCGGGGAGGGGCCAGGAGCCCTGCTCGCTTCAATCCCCTCACCGATAGACAGTTGCAGAAACTAGGATGCAAGAACCTTTCCTGGATGGGGTTTTGATTTTCACGAAAAGTGTGTCAGCTTTGCTTTCAGCATGAGTCTGATTTCCAAAAAATGCATTTTGAACAATTTAAAGATTTGATCTGCGTTGGCCGGGAATGGAACGCCGGGAATGGAACCCGGGTCAACTGCTTGGAAGGCAGCTATGCTCACCACTATACCACCAACGCCTGCCTGTCTGGGCTATCTGATGGAGCGCCCCTTAGAAATAAGAATAAGTCATTGGCTGGGAATGAAAAAAGCTTGCAGTTGACGCAGAAGCAGTTCGCATCATGAGGTCTTGCCGGTCAGCCCAACATTTCCCCGGGACCCCTTAAAAAAGGAGCTTGGTTTTAAGTTTGGTTTGATTGAACAGTACATTTTGTTGGCTGGGCTGGGACCCTCTCCTATTTAGCGCAAGAGTGGAACGAGGCAGCAAGTTCAAGGAATGACATTGCATCCAGGCACTTACAGCTCTTTGTGCCCTAATGCCATGACACAAAAACATAATTTGAAAAAACTTAGCAGAGGATGGTTTCGATCCATCGACCTCTGGGTTATGGGTCCAGCACGCTTCCGCTGCGCCACTCTGCTGGCTGGAGAACGAGAGCTTTTCGGGGCTTTTACAGCCTACAAACCGACAACCCTAGACCCAGTTTCGAGTGAAGCGGGCAGTAGGCCTTACAAAGCCAAACAACCTGCAACCACGCACTCCCATCCCATGGCCTTTTGCAGACAGGCCTCATTTCTCTAGCTCACACCCTAACTGCCAACACCCCTTCCCCTTCTCTCTCTGTCTCTCTCTCTCTGTCTCTCTCTCTCATTCTCTCTCTCTCGCAAATAGATACTTTACTTCCCAGGTGCAACAAAACAAGCCTTCTCGAGCTGGCAGATATGGGAAGGAAGGAAGGAAGGGCCAGTTTGGAAACTCAACTCAATTACCATAAATCCCCTGCTAAGGGTTATGGGAGGGAGGAATGAAGGAACTTTGCTTCAGGGAAAGGGCTGCTGCTGCTTCAGCATGTGAGGAGCGCAGCCACACGTTTCACCTTCCTCAGTATGTTGGTTTACAGGATGAGAGAGATCCTGAAACCTCACTCTAATAGGCTGAGGTGCTGTGCTCGGTGGCCTGCTGGGACCTTTGCCCGTCAGGGCAAGGCGAATAGGCCTTTGTCAGACCTTCGTCAGGGCTTTGTCGGGGAGGGGCCAGGAGCCCTGCTCGCTTCAATCCCCTCACCGATAGACAGTTGCAGAAACTAGGATGCAAGAACCTTTCCTGGATGGGGTTTTGATTTTCACGAAAAGTGTGTCAGCTTTGCTTTCAGCATGAGTCTGATTTCCAAAAAATGCATTTTGAACAATTTAAAGATTTGATCTGCGTTGGCCGGGAATGGAACCCGGGTCAACTGCTTGGAAGGCAGCTATGCTCACCACTATACCACCAACGCCTGCCTGTCTGGGCTATCTGATGGAGCGCCCCTTAGAAATAAGAATAAGTCATTGGCTGGGAATGAAAAAAGCTTGCGTTTGACGCAGAAGCAGTTCGCATCATGAGGTCTTGCCGGTCAGCCCAACATTTCCCCGGGACCCCTTAAAAAAGGAGCTTGGTTTTAAGTTTGGTTTGATTGAACAGTACATTTTGTTGGCTGGGCTGGGACCCTCTCCTATTTAGCGCAAGAGTGGAACGAGGCAGCAAGTTCAAGGAATGACATTGCATCCAGGCACTTACAGCTCTTTGTGCCCTAATGCCATGACACAAAAACATAATTTGAAAAAACTTAGCAGAGGATGGTTTCGATCCATCGACCTCTGGGTTATGGGCCCAGCACGCTTCCGCTGCGCCACTCTGCTGGTTGGAGAACAAGAGCTTTTCTGGGCTTTTACAGCCTACAAACCGACAACCCTAGACCCAGTTTCGAGTGAAGCGGGCAGTAGGCCTTACAAAGCCAAACAACCTGCAACCACGCACTCCCATCCCATGGCCTTTTGCAGACAGGCCTCATTTCTCTAGCTCACACCCTAACTGCCAACACCCCTTCCCCTTCTCTCTCTGTCTCTCTCTCTCTGTCTCTCTCTCTCATTCTCTCTCTCTCGCAAATAGATACTTTACTTCCCAGGTGCAACAAAACAAGCCTTCTCGAGCTGGCAGATATGGGAAGGAAGGAAGGAAGGGCCAGTTTGGAAACTCAACTCAATTACCATAAATCCCCTGCTAAGGGTTATGGGAGGGAGGAATGAAGGAACTTTGCTTCAGGGAAAGGGCTGCTGCTGCTTCAGCATGTGAGGAGCGCAGCCACACGTTTCACCTTCCTCAGTATGTTGGTTTACAGGATGAGAGAGATCCTGAAACCTCACTCTAATAGGCTGAGGTGCTGTGCTCGGTGGCCTGCTGGGACCTTTGCCCGTCAGGGCAAGGCGAATAGGCCTTTGTCAGACCTTCGTCAGGGCTTTGTCGGGGAGGGGCCAGGAGCCCTGCTCGCTTCAATCCCCTCACCGATAGACAGTTGCAGAAACTAGGATGCAAGAACCTTTCCTGGATGGGGTTTTGATTTTCACGAAAAGTGTGTCAGCTTTGCTTTCAGCATGAGTCTGATTTCCAAAAAATGCATTTTGAACAATTTAAAGATTTGATCTGCGTTGGCCGGGAATGGAACCCGGGTCAACTGCTTGGAAGGCAGCTATGCTCACCACTATACCACCAACGCCTGCCTGTCTGGGCTATCTGATGGAGCGCCCCTTAGAAATAAGAATAAGTCATTGGCTGGGAATAAAAAAAGCTTGCGTTTGACGCAGAAGCAGTTCGCATCATGAGGTCTTGCCGGTCAGCCCAACATTTCCCCGGGACCCCTTAAAAAAGGAGCTTGGTTTTAAGTTTGGTTTGATTGAACAGTACATTTTGTTGGCTGGGCTGGGACCCTCTCCTATTTAGCGCAAGAGTGGAACGAGGCAGCAAGTTCAAGGAATGACATTGCATCCAGGCACTTACAGCTCTTTGTGCCCTAATGCCATGACACAAAAACATAATTTGAAAAAACTTAGCAGAGGATGGTTTCGATCCATTGACCTCTGGGTTATGGGCCCAGCACGCTTCCGCTGCGCCACCCTGCTGGCTGGAGAACGAGAGCTTTTCGGGGCTTTTACAGCCTACAAACCGACAACCCTAGACCCAGTTTCGAGTGAAGCGGGCAGTAGGCCTTACAAAGCCAAACAACCTGCAACCACGCACTCCCATCCCATGGCCTTTTGCAGACAGGCCTCATTTCTCTAGCTCACACCCTAACTGCCAACACCCCTTCCCCTTCTCTCTCTGTCTCTCTCTCTCTGTCTCTCTCTCTCATTCTCTCTCTCTCGCAAATAGATACTTTACTTCCCAGGTGCAACAAAACAAGCCTTCTCGAGCTGGCAGATATGGGAAGGAAGGAAGGAAGGGCCAGTTTGGAAACTCAACTCAATTACCATAAATCCCCTGCTAAGGGTTATGGGAGGGAGGAATGAAGGAACTTTGCTTCAGGGAAAGGGCTGCTGCTGCTTCAGCATGTGAGGAGCGCAGCCACACGTTTCACCTTCCTCAGTATGTTGGTTTACAGGATGAGAGAGATCCTGAAACCTCACTCTAATAGGCTGAGGTGCTGTGCTCGGTGGCCTGCTGGGACCTTTGCCCGTCAGGGCAAGGCGAATAGGCCTTTGTCAGACCTTCGTCAGGGAGGGGCCAGGAGCCCTGCTCGCTTCAATCCCCTCACCGATAGACAGTTGCAGAAACTAGGATGCAAGAACCTTTCCTGGATGGGGTTTTGATTTTCACGAAAAGTGTGTCAGCTTTGCTTTCAGCATGAGTCTGATTTCCAAAAAATGCATTTTGAACAATTTAAAGATTTGATCTGCGTTGGCCGGGAATGGAACCCGGGTCAACTGCTTGGAAGGCAGCTATGCTCACCACTATACCACCAACGCCTGCCTGTCTGGGCTATCTGATGGAGCGCCCCTTAGAAATAAGAATAAGTCATTGGCTGGGAATAAAAAAAGCTTGCGTTTGACGCAGAAGCAGTTCGCATCATGAGGTCTTGCCGGTCAGCCCAACATTTCCCCGGGACCCCTTAAAAAAGGAGCTTGGTTTTAAGTTTGGTTTCATTGAACAGTACATTTTGTTGGCTGGGCTGGGACCCTCTCCTATTTAGCGCAAGAGTGGAACGAGGCAGCAAGTTCAAGGAATGACATTGCATCCAGGCACTTACAGCTCTTTGTGCCCTAATGCCATGACACAAAAACATAATTTGAAAAAACTTAGCAGAGGATGGTTTCGATCCATCAACCTCTGGGTTATGGGCCCAGCACGCTTCCGCTGCGCCACTCTGCTCGTTGGAGAACAAGAGCTTTTCTGGGCTTTTACAGCCTACAAACCGACAACCCTAGACCCAGTTTCGAGTGAAGCGGGCAGTAGGCCTTACAAAGCCAAACAACCTGCAACCGCGCACTCCCATCCCATGGCCTTTTGCAGACAGGCCTCATTTTTCTAGCTCACACCCTAACTGCCAACACCCCTTCCCCTTCTCTCTCTGTCTCTCTCTCTCTGTCTCTCTCTCTCATTCTCTCTCTCTCGCAAATAGATACTTTACTTCCCAGGTGCAACAAAACAAGCCTTCTCGAGCTGGCAGATATGGGAAGGAAGGAAGGAAGGGCCAGTTTGGGAACTCAACTCAATTACCATAAATCCCCTGCTAAGGGTTATGGGAGGGAGAAATGAAGGAACTTTGCTTCAGGGAAAGGGCTGCTGCTGCTTCAGCATGTGAGGAGCGCAGCCACACGTTTCACCTTCCTCAGTATGTTGGTTTACAGGATGAGAGAGATCCTGAAACCTCACTCTAATAGGCTGAGGTGCTGTGCTCGGTGGCCTGCTGGGACCTTTGGCCGTCAGGGCAAGGCGAATAGGCCTTTGTCAGGCCTTCGTCAGGGCTTTGTCGGGGAGGGGCTAGGAGCCCTGCTCGCTTCAATCCCCTCACCGATAGACAGTTGCAGAAACTAGGATGCAAGAACCTTTCCTGGATGGGGTTTTGATTTTCACGAAAAGTGTGTCAGCTTTGCTTTCAGCATGAGTCTGATTTCCAAAAAATGCATTTTGAACAATTTAAAGATTTGATCTGCGTTGGCCGGGAAACAAACCCGGGTCAACTGCTTGGAAGGCAGCTATGCTCACCACTATACCACCAACGCCTGCCTGTCTGGGCAATCTGATGGAGCGCCCCTTAGAAATAAGAATAAGTCATTGGCTGGGAATGAAAAAAGCTTGCGTTTGACGCAGAAGCAGTTCGCATCATGATGTCTTGCCGGTCAGCCCAACATTTCCCCGGGACCCCTTAAAAAAGGAGCTTGGTTTTAAGTTTGGTTTGATTGAACAGTACATTTTGTTGGCTGGGCTGGGCCCCTCTCCTATTTAGCGCAAGAGTGGAACGAGGCAGCAAGTTCAAGGAATGACATTGCATCCAGGCACTTACAGCTCTTTGTGCCCTAATGCCATGACACAAAAACATAATTTGAAAAAACTTAGCAGAGGATGGTTTCGATCCATCGACCTCTGGGTTATGGGCCCAGCACGCTTCCGCTGCGCCACTCTGCTGATTGGAGAACAAGAGCTTTTCTGGGCTTTTACAGCCTACAAACCGACAACCCTAGACCCAGTTTCGAGTGAAGCGGGCAGTAGGCCTTACAAAGCCAAACAACCTGCAACCACGCACTCCCATCCCATGGCCTTTTGCAGACAGGCCTCATTTCTCTAGCTCACACCCTAACTGCCAACACCCCTTCCCCTTCTCTCTCTGTCTCTCTCTCTCTGTCTCTCTCTCTCATTCTCTCTCTCTCGCAAATAGATACTTTACTTCCCAGGTGCAACAAAACAAGCCTTCTCGAGCTGGCAGATATGGGAAGGAAGGAAGGAAGGGCCAGTTTGGAAACTCAACTCAATTACCATAAATCCCCTGCTAAGGGTTATGGGAGGGAGGAATGAAGGAACTTTGCTTCAGGGAAAGGGCTGCTGCTGCTTCAGCATGTGAGGAGCGCAGCCACACGTTTCACCTTCCTCAGTATGTTGGTTTACAGGATGAGAGAGATCCTGAAACCTCACTCTAATAGGCTGAGGTGCTGTGCTCGGTGGCCTGCTGGGACCTTTGCCCGTCAGGGCAAGGCGAATAGGCCTTTGTCAGACCTTCGTCAGGGCTTTGTCGGGGAGGGGCCAGGAGCCCTGCTCGCTTCAATCCCCTCACCGATAGACAGTTGCAGAAACTAGGATGCAAGAACCTTTCCTGGATGGGGTTTTGATTTTCACGAAAAGTGTGTCAGCTTTGCTTTCAGCATGAGTCTGATTTCCAAAAAATGCATTTTGAACAATTTAAAGATTTGATCTGCGTTGGCCGGGAATGGAACCCGGGTCAACTGCTTGGAAGGCAGCTATGCTCACCACTATACCACCAACGCCTGCCTGTCTGGGCTATCTGATGGAGCGCCCCTTAGAAATAAGAATAAGTCATTGGCTGGGAATAAAAAAAGCTTGCGTTTGACGCAGAAGCAGTTCGCATCATGAGGTCTTGCCGGTCAGCCCAACATTTCCCCGGGACCCCTTAAAAAAGGAGCTTGGTTTTAAGTTTGGTTTCATTGAACAGTACATTTTGTTGGCTGGGCTGGGACCCTCTCCTATTTAGCGCAAGAGTGGAACGAGGCAGCAAGTTCAAGGAATGACATTGCATCCAGGCACTTACAGCTCTTTGTGCCCTAATGCCATGACACAAAAACATAATTTGAAAAAACTTAGCAGAGGATGGTTTCGATCCATCGACCTCTGGGTTATGGGCCCAGCACGCTTCCGCTGCGCCACCCTGCTGGCTGGAGAACGAGAGCTTTTCGGGGCTTTTACAGCCTACAAACCGACAACCCTAGACCCAGTTTCGAGTGAAGCGGGCAGTAGGCCTTACAAAGCCAAACAACCTGCAACCACGCACTCCCATCCCATGGCCTTTTGCAGACAGGCCTCATTTCTCTAGCTCACACCCTAACTGCCAACACCCCTTCCCCTTCTCTCTCTGTCTCTCTCTCTCTGTCTCTCTCTCTCATTCTCTCTCTCTCGCAAATAGATACTTTACTTCCCAGGTGCAACAAAACAAGCCTTCTCGAGCTGGCAGATATGGGAAGGAAGGAAGGAAGGGCCAGTTTGGAAACTCAACTCAATTACCATAAATCCCCTGCTAAGGGTTATGGGAGGGAGGAATGAAGGAACTTTGCTTCAGGGAAAGGGCTGCTGCTGCTTCAGCATGTGAGGAGCGCAGCCACACGTTTCACCTTCCTCAGTATGTTGGTTTATAGGATGAGAGAGATCCTGAAACCTCACTCTAATAGGCTGAGGTGCTGTGCTCGGTGGCCTGCTGGGACCTTTGCCCGTCAGGGCAAGGCGAATAGGCCTTTGTCAGACCTTCGTCAGGGCTTTGTCGGGGAGGGGCCAGGAGCCCTGCTCGCTTCAATCCCCTCACCGATAGACAGTTGCAGAAACTAGGATGCAAGAACCTTTCCTGGATGGGGTTTTGATTTTCACGAAAAGTGTGTCAGCTTTGCTTTCAGCATGAGTCTGATTTCCAAAAAATGCATTTTGAACAATTTAAAGATTTGATCTGCGTTGGCCGGGAATGGAACCCGGGTCAACTGCTTGGAAGGCAGCTATGCTCACCACTATACCACCAACGCCTGCCTGTCTGGGCTATCTGATGGAGCGCCCCTTAGAAATAAGAATAAGTCATTGGCTGGGAATAAAAAAAGCTTGCGTTTGACGCAGAAGCAGTTCGCATCATGAGGTCTTGCCGGTCAGCCCAACATTTCCCCGGGACCCCTTAAAAAAGGAGCTTGGTTTTAAGTTTGGTTTCATTGAACAGTACATTTTGTTGGCTGGGCTGGGACCCTCTCCTATTTAGCGCAAGAGTGGAACGAGGCAGCAAGTTCAAGGAATGACATTGCATCCAGGCACTTACAGCTCTTTGTGCCCTAATGCCATGACACAAAAACATAATTTGAAAAAACTTAGCAGAGGATGGTTTCGATCCATCGACCTCTGGGTTATGGGCCCAGCACGCTTCCGCTGCGCCACTCTGCTGGCTGGAGAACGAGAGCTTTTCGGGGCTTTTACAGCCTACAAACCAACAACCCTAGACCCAGTTTCGAGTGAAGCGGGCAGTAGGCCTTACAAAGCCAAACAACCTGCAACCACGCACTCCCATCCCATGGCCTTTTGCAGACAGGCCTCATTTCTCTAGCTCACACCCTAACTGCCAACACCCCTTCCCCTTCTCTCTCTGTCTCTCTCTCTCTGTCTCTCTCTCTCATTCTCTCTCTCTCGCAAATAGATACTTTACTTCCCAGGTGCAACAAAACAAGCCTTCTCGAGCTGGCAGATATGGGAAGGAAGGAAGGAAGGGCCAGTTTGGAAACTCAACTCAATTACCATAAATTCCCTGCTAAGGGTTATGGGAGGGAGGAATGAAGGAACTTTGCTTCAGGGAAAGGGCTGCTGCTGCTTCAGCATGTGAGGAGCGCAGCCACACGTTTCACCTTCCTCAGTATGTTGGTTTACAGGATGAGAGAGATCCTGAAACCTCACTCTAATAGGCTGAGGTGCTGTGCTCGGTGGCCTGCTGGGACCTTTGCCCGTCAGGGCAAGGCGAATAGGCCTTTGTCAGACCTTCGTCAGGGCTTTGTCGGGGAGGGGCCAGGAGCCCTGCTCGCTTCAATCCCCTCACCGATAGACAGTTGCAGAAACTAGGATGCAAGAACCTTTCCTGGATGGGGTTTTGATTTTCACGAAAAGTGTGTCAGCTTTGCTTTCAGCATGAGTCTGATTTCCAAAAAATGCATTTTGAACAATTTAAAGATTTGATCTGCGTTGGCCGGGAATGGAACCCTGGTCAACTGCTTGGAAGGCAGCTATGCTCACCACTATACCACCAACGCCTGCCTGTCTGGGCTATCTGATGGAGCGCCCCTTAGAAATAAGAATAAGTCATTGGCTGGGAATAAAAAAAGCTTGCGTTTGACGCAGAAGCAGTTCGCATCATGAGGTCTTGCCGGTCAGCCCAACATTTCCCCGGGACCCCTTAAAAAAGGAGCTTGGTTTTAAGTTTGGTTTGATTGAACAGTACATTTTGTTGGCTGGGCTGGGACCCTCTCCTATTTAGCGCAAGAGTGGAACGAGGCAGCAAGTTCAAGGAATGACATTGCATCCAGGCACTTACAGCTCTTTGTGCCCTAATGCCATGACACAAAAACATAATTTGAAAAAACTTAGCAGAGGATGGTTTCGATCCATCGACCTCTGGGTTATGGGCCCAGCACGCTTCCGCTGCGCCACTCTGCTGGCTGGAGAACGAGAGCTTTTCGGGGCTTTTACAGCCTACAAACCGACAACCCTAGACCCAGTTTCGAGTGAAGCGGGCAGTAGGCCTTACAAAGCCAAACAACCTGCAACCACGCACTCCCATCCCATGGCCTTTTGCAGACAGGCCTCATTTCTCTAGCTCACACCCTAACTGCCAACACCCCTTCCCCTTCTCTCTCTGTCTCTCTCTCTCTGTCTCTCTCTCTCATTCTCTCTCTCTCGCAAATAGATACTTTACTTCCCAGGTGCAACAAAACAAGCCTTCTCGAGCTGGCAGATATGGGAAGGAAGGAAGGAAGGGCCAGTTTGGAAACTCAACTCAATTACCATAAATTCCCTGCTAAGGGTTATGGGAGGGAGGAATGAAGGAACTTGCTTCAGGGAAAGGGCTGCTGCTGCTTCAGCATGTGAGGAGCGCAGCCACACGTTTCACCTTCCTCAGTATGTTGGTTTACAGGATGAGAGAGATCCTGAAACCTCACTCTAATAGGCTGAGGTGCTGTGCTCGGTGGCCTGCTGGGACCTTTGCCCGTCAGGGCAAGGCGAATAGGCCTTTGTCAGACCTTCGTCAGGGCTTTGTCGGGGAGGGGCCAGGAGCCCTGCTCGCTTCAATCCCCTCACCGATAGACAGTTGCAGAAACTAGGATGCAAGAACCTTTCCTGGATGGGGTTTTGATTTTCACGAAAAGTGTGTCAGCTTTGCTTTCAGCATGAGTCTGATTTCCAAAAAATGCATTTTGAACAATTTAAAGATTTGATCTGCGTTGGCTGGTCAACTGCTTGGAAGGCAGCTATGCTCACCACTATACCACCAACGCCTGCCTGTCTGGGCTATCTGATGGAGCGCCCCTTAGAAATAAGAATAAGTCATTGGCTGGGAATAAAAAAAGCTTGCGTTTGACGCAGAAGCAGTTCGCATCATGAGGTCTTGCCGGTCAGCCCAACATTTCCCCGGGACCCCTTAAAAAAGGAGCTTGGTTTTAAGTTTGGTTTGATTGAACAGTACATTTTGTTGGCTGGGCTGGGACCCTCTCCTATTTAGCGCAAGAGTGGAACGAGGCAGCAAGTTCAAGGAATGACATTGCATCCAGGCACTTACAGCTCTTTGTGCCCTAATGCCATGACACAAAAACATAATTTGAAAAAACTTAGCAGAGGATGGTTTCGATCCATCGACCTTTGGGTTATGGGCCCAGCACGCTTCCGCTGCGCCACTCCGCTGGCTGGAGAACGAGAGCTTTTCGGGGCTTTTACAGCCTACAAACCGACAACCCTAGACCCAGTTTCGAGTGAAGCGGGCAGTAGGCCTTACAAAGCCAAACAACCTGCAACCACGCACTCCCATCCCATGGCCTTTTGCAGACAGGCCTCATTTCTCTAGCTCACACCCTAACTGCCAACACCCCTTCCCCTTCTCTCTCTGTCTCTCTCTCTCTGTCTCTCTCTCTCATTCTCTCTCTCTCGCAAATAGATACTTTACTTCCCAGGTGCAACAAAACAAGCCTTCTCGAGCTGGCAGATATGGGAAGGAAGGAAGGAAGGGCCAGTTTGGAAACTCAACTCAATTACCATAAATCCCCTGCTAAGGGTTATGGGAGGGAGGAATGAAGGAACTTTGCTTCAGGGAAAGGGCTGCTGCTGCTTCAGCATGTGAGGAGCGCAGCCACACGTTTCACCTTCCTCAGTATGTTGGTTTACAGGATGAGAGAGATCCTGAAACCTCACTCTAATAGGCTGAGGTGCTGTGCTCGGTGGCCTGCTGGGACCTTTGCCCGTCAGGGCAAGGCGAATAGGCCTTTGTCAGACCTTCGTCAGGGCTTTGTCGGGGAGGGGCCAGGAGCCCTGCTCGCTTCAATCCCCTCACCGATAGACAGTTGCAGAAACTAGGATGCAAGAACCTTTCCTGGATGGGGTTTTGATTTTCACGAAAAGTGTGTCAGCTTTGCTTTCAGCATGAGTCTGATTTCCAAAAAATGCATTTTGAACAATTTAAAGATTTGATCTGCGTTGGCCGGGAATGGAACCCGGGTCAACTGCTTGGAAGGCAGCTATGCTCACCACTATACCACCAACGCCTGCCTGTCTGGGCTATCTGATGGAGCGCCCCTTAGAAATAAGAATAAGTCATTGGCTGGGAATAAAAAAAGCTTGCGTTTGACGCAGAAGCAGTTCGCATCATGAGGTCTTGCCGGTCAGCCCAACATTTCCCCGGGACCCCTTAAAAAAGGAGCTTGGTTTTAAGTTTGGTTTGATTGAACAGTACATTTTGTTGGCTGGGCTGGGACCCTCTCCTATTTAGCGCAAGAGTGGAACGAGGCAGCAAGTTCAAGGAATGACATTGCATCCAGGCACTTACAGCTCTTTGTGCCCTAATGCCATGACACAAAAACATAATTTGAAAAAACTTAGCAGAGGATGGTTTCGATCCATCGACCTCTGGGTTATGGGCCCAGCACGCTTCCGCTGCGCCACTCTGCTGGCTGGAGAACGAGAGCTTTTCGGGGCTTTTACAGCCTACAAACCGACAACCCTAGACCCAGTTTCGAGTGAAGCGGGCAGTAGGCCTTACAAAGCCAAACAACCTGCAACCACGCACTCCCATCCCATGGCCTTTTGCAGACAGGCCTCATTTCTCTAGCTCACACCCTAACTGCCAACACCCCTTCCCCTTCTCTCTCTGTCTCTCTCTCTCTGTCTCTCTCTCTCATTCTCTCTCTCTCGCAAATAGATACTTTACTTCCCAGGTGCAACAAAACAAGCCTTCTCGAGCTGGCAGATATGGGAAGGAAGGAAGGAAGGAAGGGCCAGTTTGGAAACTCAACTCAATTACCATAAATTCCCTGCTAAGGGTTATGGGAGGGAGGAATGAAGGAACTTTGCTTCAGGGAAAGGGCTGCTGCTGCTTCAGCATGTGAGGAGCGCAGCCACACGTTTCACCTTCCTCAGTATGTTGGTTTACAGGATGAGAGAGATCCTGAAACCTCACTCTAATAGGCTGAGGTGCTGTGCTCGGTGGCCTGCTGGGACCTTTGCCCGTCAGGGCAAGGCGAATAGGCCTTTGTCAGACCTTCGTCAGGGCTTTGTCGGGGAGGGGCCAGGAGCCCTGCTCGCTTCAATCCCCTCACCGATAGACAGTTGCAGAAACTAGGATGCAAGAACCTTTCCTGGATGGGGTTTTGATTTTCACGAAAAGTGTGTCAGCTTTGCTTTCAGCATGAGTCTGATTTCCAAAAAATGCATTTTGAACAATTTAAAGATTTGATCTGCGCTGGCCGGGAATGGAACCCGGGTCAACTGCTTGGAAGGCAGCTATGCTCACCACTATACCACCAACGCCTGCCTGTCTGGGCTATCTGATGGAGCGCCCCTTAGAAATAAGAATAAGTCATTGGCTGGGAATGAAAAAAGCTTGCGTTTGACGCAGAAGCAGTTCGCATCATGAGGTCTTGCCGGTCAGCCCAACATTTCCCCGGGACCCCTTAAAAAAGGAGCTTGGTTTTAAGTTTGGTTTGATTGAACAGTACATTTTGTTGGCTGGGCTGGGACCCTCTCCTATTTAGCGCAAGAGTGGAACGAGGCAGCAAGTTCAAGGAATGACATTGCATCCAGGCACTTACAGCTCTTTGTGCCCTAATGCCATGACACAAAAACATAATTTGAAAAAACTTAGCAGAGGATGGTTTCGATCCATCGACCTCTGGGTTATGGGCCCAGCACGCTTCCGCTGCGCCACTCTGCTGGTTGGAGAACAAGAGCTTTTCTGGGCTTTTACAGCCTACAAACCGACAACCCTAGACCCAGTTTCGAGTGAAGCGGGCAGTAGGCCTTACAAAGCCAAACAACCTGCAACCACGCACTCCCATCCCATGGCCTTTTGCAGACAGGCCTCATTTCTCTAGCTCACACCCTAACTGCCAACACCCCTTCCCCTTCTCTCTCTGTCTCTCTCTCTCTGTCTCTCTCTCTCATTCTCTCTCTCTCGCAAATAGATACTTTACTTCCCAGGTGCAACAAAACAAGCCTTCTCGAGCTGGCAGATATGGGAAGGAAGGAAGGAAGGGCCAGTTTGGAAACTCAACTCAATTACCATAAATCCCCTGCTAAGGGTTATGGGAGGGAGGAATGAAGGAACTTTGCTTCAGGGAAAGGGCTGCTGCTGCTTCAGCATGTGAGGAGCGTAGCCACACGTTTCACCTTCCTCAGTATGTTGGTTTACAGGATGAGAGAGATCCTGAAACCTCACTCTAATAGGCTGAGGTGCTGTGCTCGGTGGCCTGCTGGGACCTTTGCCCGTCAGGGCAAGGCGAATAGGCCTTTGTCAGACCTTCGTCAGGGCTTTGTCGGGGAGGGGCCAGGAGCCCTGCTCGCTTCAATCCCCTCACCGATAGACAGTTGCAGAAACTAGGATGCAAGAACCTTTCCTGGATGGGGTTTTGATTTTCACGAAAAGTGTGTCAGCTTTGCTTTCAGCATGAGTCTGATTTCCAAAAAATGCATTTTGAACAATTTAAAGATTTGATCTGCGTTGGCCGGGAATGGAACCCGGGTCAACTGCTTGGAAGGCAGCTATGCTCACCACTATACCACCAACGCCTGCCTGTCTGGGCTATCTGATGGAGCGCCCCTTAGAAATAAGAATAAGTCATTGGCTGGGAATAAAAAAAGCTTGCGTTTGACGCAGAAGCAGTTCGCATCATGAGGTCTTGCCGGTCAGCCCAACATTTCCCCGGGACCCCTTAAAAAAGGAGCTTGGTTTTAAGTTTGGTTTCATTGAACAGTACATTTTGTTGGCTGGGCTGGGACCCTCTCCTATTTAGCGCAAGAGTGGAACGAGGCAGCAAGTTCAAGGAATGACATTGCATCCAGGCACTTACAGCTCTTTGTGCCCTAATGCCATGACACAAAAACATAATTTGAAAAAACTTAGCAGAGGATGGTTTCGATCCATCGACCTCTGGGTTATGGGCCCAGCACGCTTCCGCTGCGCCACTCTGCTGGCTGGAGAACGAGAGCTTTTCGGGGCTTTTACAGCCTACAAACCAACAACCCTAGACCCAGTTTCGAGTGAAGCGGGCAGTAGGCCTTACAAAGCCAAACAACCTGCAACCACGCACTCCCATCCCATGGCCTTTTGCAGACAGGCCTCATTTCTCTAGCTCACACCCTAACTGCCAACACCCCTTCCCCTTCTCTCTCTGTCTCTCTCTCTCTGTCTCTCTCTCTCATTCTCTCTCTCTCGCAAATAGATACTTTACTTCCCAGGTGCAACAAAACAAGCCTTCTCGAGCTGGCAGATATGGGAAGGAAGGAAGGGCCAGTTTGGAAACTCAACTCAATTACCATAAATTCCCTGCTAAGGGTTATGGGAGGGAGGAATGAAGGAACTTTGCTTCAGGGAAAGGGCTGCTGCTGCTTCAGCATGTGAGGAGCGCAGCCACACGTTTCACCTTCCTCAGTATGTTGGTTTACAGGATGAGAGAGATCCTGAAACCTCACTCTAATAGGCTGAGGTGCTGTGCTCGGTGGCCTGCTGGGACCTTTGCCCGTCAGGGCAAGGCGAATAGGCCTTTGTCAGACCTTCGTCAGGGCTTTGTCGGGGAGGGGCCAGGAGCCCTGCTCGCTTCAATCCCCTCACCGATAGACAGTTGCAGAAACTAGGATGCAAGAACCTTTCCTGGATGGGGTTTTGATTTTCACGAAAAGTGTGTCAGCTTTGCTTTCAGCATGAGTCTGATTTCCAAAAAATGCATTTTGAACAATTTAAAGATTTGATCTGCGTTGGCCGGGAATGGAACGCCGGGAATGGAACCCGGGTCAACTGCTTGGAAGGCAGCTATGCTCACCACTATACCACCAACGCCTGCCTGTCTGGGCTATCTGATGGAGCGCCCCTTAGAAATAAGAATAAGTCATTGGCTGGGAATGAAAAAAGCTTGCGTTTGACGCAGAAGCAGTTCGCATCATGAGGTCTTGCCGGTCAGCCCAACATTTCCCCGGGACCCCTTAAAAAAGGAGCTTGGTTTTAAGTTTGGTTTGATTGAACAGTACATTTTGTTGGCTGGGCTGGGACCCTCTCCTATTTAGCGCAAGAGTGGAACGAGGCAGCAAGTTCAAGGAATGACATTGCATCCAGGCACTTACAGCTCTTTGTGCCCTAATGCCATGACACAAAAACATAATTTGAAAAAACTTAGCAGAGGATGGTTTCGATCCATCGACCTCTGGGTTATGGGTCCAGCACGCTTCCGCTGCGCCACTCTGCTGGCTGGAGAACGAGAGCTTTTCGGGGCTTTTACAGCCTACAAACCGACAACCCTAGACCCAGTTTCGAGTGAAGCGGGCAGTAGGCCTTACAAAGCCAAACAACCTGCAACCACGCACTCCCATCCCATGGCCTTTTGCAGACAGGCCTCATTTCTCTAGCTCACACCCTAACTGCCAACACCCCTTCCCCTTCTCTCTCTGTCTCTCTCTCTCTGTCTCTCTCTCTCATTCTCTCTCTCTCGCAAATAGATACTTTACTTCCCAGGTGCAACAAAACAAGCCTTCTCGAGCTGGCAGATATGGGAAGGAAGGAAGGAAGGGCCAGTTTGGAAACTCAACTCAATTACCATAAATCCCCTGCTAAGGGTTATGGGAGGGAGGAATGAAGGAACTTTGCTTCAGGGAAAGGGCTGCTGCTGCTTCAGCATGTGAGGAGCGCAGCCACACGTTTCACCTTCCTCAGTATGTTGGTTTACAGGATGAGAGAGATCCTGAAACCTCACTCTAATAGGCTGAGGTGCTGTGCTCGGTGGCCTGCTGGGACCTTTGCCCGTCAGGGCAAGGCGAATAGGCCTTTGTCAGACCTTCGTCAGGGCTTTGTCGGGGAGGGGCCAGGAGCCCTGCTCGCTTCAATCCCCTCACCGATAGACAGTTGCAGAAACTAGGATGCAAGAACCTTTCCTGGATGGGGTTTTGATTTTCACGAAAAGTGTGTCAGCTTTGCTTTCAGCATGAGTCTGATTTCCAAAAAATGCATTTTGAACAATTTAAAGATTTGATCTGCGTTGGCCGGGAATGGAACCCGGGTCAACTGCTTGGAAGGCAGCTATGCTCACCACTATACCACCAACGCCTGCCTGTCTGGGCTATCTGATGGAGCGCCCCTTAGAAATAAGAATAAGTCATTGGCTGGGAATAAAAAAAGCTTGCGTTTGACGCAGAAGCAGTTCGCATCATGAGGTCTTGCCGGTCAGCCCAACATTTCCCCGGGACCCCTTAAAAAAGGAGCTTGGTTTTAAGTTTGGTTTGATTGAACAGTACATTTTGTTGGCTGGGCTGGGACCCTCTCCTATTTAGCGCAAGAGTGGAACGAGGCAGCAAGTTCAAGGAATGACATTGCATCCAGGCACTTACAGCTCTTTGTGCCCTAATGCCATGACACAAAAACATAATTTGAAAAAACTTAGCAGAGGATGGTTTCGATCCATCGACCTCTGGGTTATGGGCCCAGCACGCTTCCGCTGCGCCACTCTGCTGGCTGGAGAACGAGAGCTTTTCGGGGCTTTTACAGCCTACAAACCGACAACCCTAGACCCAGTTTCGAGTGAAGCGGGCAGTAGGCCTTACAAAGCCAAACAACCTGCAACCACGCACTCCCATCCCATGGCCTTTTGCAGACAGGCCTCATTTCTCTAGCTCACACCCTAACTGCCAACACCCCTTCCCCTTCTCTCTCTGTCTCTCTCTCTCTGTCTCTCTCTCTCATTCTCTCTCTCTCGCAAATAGATACTTTACTTCCCAGGTGCAACAAAACAAGCCTTCTCGAGCTGGCAGATATGGGAAGGAAGGAAGGAAGGGCCAGTTTGGAAACTCAACTCAATTACCATAAATTCCCTGCTAAGGGTTATGGGAGGGAGGAATGAAGGAACTTTGCTTCAGGGAAAGGGCTGCTGCTGCTTCAGCATGTGAGGAGCGCAGCCACACGTTTCACCTTCCTCAGTATGTTGGTTTACAGGATGAGAGAGATCCTGAAACCTCACTCTAATAGGCTGAGGTGCTGTGCTCGGTGGCCTGCTGGGACCTTTGCCCGTCAGGGCAAGGCGAATAGGCCTTTGTCAGACCTTCGTCAGGGCTTTGTCGGGGAGGGGCCAGGAGCCCTGCTCGCTTCAATCCCCTCACCGATAGACAGTTGCAGAAACTAGGATGCAAGAACCTTTCCTGGATGGGGTTTTGATTTTCACGAAAAGTGTGTCAGCTTTGCTTTCAGCATGAGTCTGATTTCCAAAAAATGCATTTTGAACAATTTAAAGATTTGATCTGCGCTGGCCGGGAATGGAACCCGGGTCAACTGCTTGGAAGGCAGCTATGCTCACCACTATACCACCAACGCCTGCCTGTCTGGGCTATCTGATGGAGCGCCCCTTAGAAATAAGAATAAGTCATTGGCTGGGAATGAAAAAAGCTTGCGTTTGACGCAGAAGCAGTTCGCATCATGAGGTCTTGCCGGTCAGCCCAACATTTCCCCGGGACCCCTTAAAAAAGGAGCTTGGTTTTAAGTTTGGTTTGATTGAACAGTACATTTTGTTGGCTGGGCTGGGACCCTCTCCTATTTAGCGCAAGAGTGGAACGAGGCAGCAAGTTCAAGGAATGACATTGCATCCAGGCACTTACAGCTCTTTGTGCCCTAATGCCATGACACAAAAACATAATTTGAAAAAACTTAGCAGAGGATGGTTTCGATCCATCGACCTCTGGGTTATGGGCCCAGCACGCTTCCGCTGCGCCACTCTGCTGGTTGGAGAACAAGAGCTTTTCTGGGCTTTTACAGCCTACAAACCGACAACCCTAGACCCAGTTTCGAGTGAAGCGGGCAGTAGGCCTTACAAAGCCAAACAACCTGCAACCACGCACTCCCATCCCATGGCCTTTTGCAGACAGGCCTCATTTCTCTAGCTCACACCCTAACTGCCAACACCCCTTCCCCTTCTCTCTCTGTCTCTCTCTCTCTGTCTCTCTCTCTCATTCTCTCTCTCTCGCAAATAGATACTTTACTTCCCAGGTGCAACAAAACAAGCCTTCTCGAGCTGGCAGATATGGGAAGGAAGGAAGGAAGGGCCAGTTTGGAAACTCAACTCAATTACCATAAATCCCCTGCTAAGGGTTATGGGAGGGAGGAATGAAGGAACTTTGCTTCAGGGAAAGGGCTGCTGCTGCTTCAGCATGTGAGGAGCGCAGCCACACGTTTCACCTTCCTCAGTATGTTGGTTTACAGGATGAGAGAGATCCTGAAACCTCACTCTAATAGGCTGAGGTGCTGTGCTCGGTGGCCTGCTGGGACCTTTGCCCGTCAGGGCAAGGCGAATAGGCCTTTGTCAGACCTTCGTCAGGGCTTTGTCGGGGAGGGGCCAGGAGCCCTGCTCGCTTCAATCCCCTCACCGATAGACAGTTGCAGAAACTAGGATGCAAGAACCTTTCCTGGATGGGGTTTTGATTTTCACGAAAAGTGTGTCAGCTTTGCTTTCAGCATGAGTCTGATTTCCAAAAAATGCATTTTGAACAATTTAAAGATTTGATCTGCGTTGGCCGGGAATGGAACCCGGGTCAACTGCTTGGAAGGCAGCTATGCTCACCACTATACCACCAACGCCTGCCTGTCTGGGCTATCTGATGGAGCGCCCCTTAGAAATAAGAATAAGTCATTGGCTGGGAATAAAAAAAGCTTGCGTTTGACGCAGAAGCAGTTCGCATCATGAGGTCTTGCCGGTCAGCCCAACATTTCCCCGGGACCCCTTAAAAAAGGAGCTTGGTTTTAAGTTTGGTTTGATTGAACAGTACATTTTGTTGGCTGGGCTGGGACCCTCTCCTATTTAGCGCAAGAGTGGAACGAGGCAGCAAGTTCAAGGAATGACATTGCATCCAGGCACTTACAGCTCTTTGTGCCCTAATGCCATGACACAAAAACATAATTTGAAAAAACTTAGCAGAGGATGGTTTCGATCCATTGACCTCTGGGTTATGGGCCCAGCACGCTTCCGCTGCGCCACCCTGCTGGCTGGAGAACGAGAGCTTTTCGGGGCTTTTACAGCCTACAAACCGACAACCCTAGACCCAGTTTCGAGTGAAGCGGGCAGTAGGCCTTACAAAGCCAAACAACCTGCAACCACGCACTCCCATCCCATGGCCTTTTGCAGACAGGCCTCATTTCTCTAGCTCACACCCTAACTGCCAACACCCCTTCCCCTTCTCTCTCTGTCTCTCTCTCTCTGTCTCTCTCTCTCATTCTCTCTCTCTCGCAAATAGATACTTTACTTCCCAGGTGCAACAAAACAAGCCTTCTCGAGCTGGCAGATATGGGAAGGAAGGAAGGAAGGGCCAGTTTGGAAACTCAACTCAATTACCATAAATCCCCTGCTAAGGGTTATGGGAGGGAGGAATGAAGGAACTTTGCTTCAGGGAAAGGGCTGCTGCTGCTTCAGCATGTGAGGAGCGCAGCCACACGTTTCACCTTCCTCAGTATGTTGGTTTACAGGATGAGAGAGATCCTGAAACCTCACTCTAATAGGCTGAGGTGCTGTGCTCGGTGGCCTGCTGGGACCTTTGCCCGTCAGGGCAAGGCGAATAGGCCTTTGTCAGACCTTCGTCAGGGCTTTGTCGGGGAGGGGCCAGGAGCCCTGCTCGCTTCAATCCCCTCACCGATAGACAGTTGCAGAAACTAGGATGCAAGAACCTTTCCTGGATGGGGTTTTGATTTTCACGAAAAGTGTGTCAGCTTTGCTTTCAGCATGAGTCTGATTTCCAAAAAATGCATTTTGAACAATTTAAAGATTTGATCTGCGTTGGCCGGGAATGGAACCCGGGTCAACTGCTTGGAAGGCAGCTATGCTCACCACTATACCACCAACGCCTGCCTGTCTGGGCTATCTGATGGAGCGCCCCTTAGAAATAAGAATAAGTCATTGGCTGGGAATAAAAAAAGCTTGCGTTTGACGCAGAAGCAGTTCGCATCATGAGGTCTTGCCGGTCAGCCCAACATTTCCCCGGGACCCCTTAAAAAAGGAGCTTGGTTTTAAGTTTGGTTTCATTGAACAGTACATTTTGTTGGCTGGGCTGGGACCCTCTCCTATTTAGCGCAAGAGTGGAACGAGGCAGCAAGTTCAAGGAATGACATTGCATCCAGGCACTTACAGCTCTTTGTGCCCTAATGCCATGACACAAAAACATAATTTGAAAAAACTTAGCAGAGGATGGTTTCGATCCATCAACCTCTGGGTTATGGGCCCAGCACGCTTCCGCTGCGCCACTCTGCTCGTTGGAGAACAAGAGCTTTTCTGGGCTTTTACAGCCTACAAACCGACAACCCTAGACCCAGTTTCGAGTGAAGCGGGCAGTAGGCCTTACAAAGCCAAACAACCTGCAACCGCGCACTCCCATCCCATGGCCTTTTGCAGACAGGCCTCATTTTTCTAGCTCACACCCTAACTGCCAACACCCCTTCCCCTTCTCTCTCTGTCTCTCTCTCTCTGTCTCTCTCTCTCATTCTCTCTCTCTCGCAAATAGATACTTTACTTCCCAGGTGCAACAAAACAAGCCTTCTCGAGCTGGCAGATATGGGAAGGAAGGAAGGAAGGGCCAGTTTGGGAACTCAACTCAATTACCATAAATCCCCTGCTAAGGGTTATGGGAGGGAGAAATGAAGGAACTTTGCTTCAGGGAAAGGGCTGCTGCTGCTTCAGCATGTGAGGAGCGCAGCCACACGTTTCACCTTCCTCAGTATGTTGGTTTACAGGATGAGAGAGATCCTGAAACCTCACTCTAATAGGCTGAGGTGCTGTGCTCGGTGGCCTGCTGGGACCTTTGGCCGTCAGGGCAAGGCGAATAGGCCTTTGTCAGGCCTTCGTCAGGGCTTTGTCGGGGAGGGGCTAGGAGCCCTGCTCGCTTCAATCCCCTCACCGATAGACAGTTGCAGAAACTAGGATGCAAGAACCTTTCCTGGATGGGGTTTTGATTTTCACGAAAAGTGTGTCAGCTTTGCTTTCAGCATGAGTCTGATTTCCAAAAAATGCATTTTGAACAATTTAAAGATTTGATCTGCGTTGGCCGGGAAACAAACCCGGGTCAACTGCTTGGAAGGCAGCTATGCTCACCACTATACCACCAACGCCTGCCTGTCTGGGCAATCTGATGGAGCGCCCCTTAGAAATAAGAATAAGTCATTGGCTGGGAATGAAAAAAGCTTGCGTTTGACGCAGAAGCAGTTCGCATCATGATGTCTTGCCGGTCAGCCCAACATTTCCCCGGGACCCCTTAAAAAAGGAGCTTGGTTTTAAGTTTGGTTTGATTGAACAGTACATTTTGTTGGCTGGGCTGGGCCCCTCTCCTATTTAGCGCAAGAGTGGAACGAGGCAGCAAGTTCAAGGAATGACATTGCATCCAGGCACTTACAGCTCTTTGTGCCCTAATGCCATGACACAAAAACATAATTTGAAAAAACTTAGCAGAGGATGGTTTCGATCCATCGACCTCTGGGTTATGGGCCCAGCACGCTTCCGCTGCGCCACTCTGCTGATTGGAGAACAAGAGCTTTTCTGGGCTTTTACAGCCTACAAACCGACAACCCTAGACCCAGTTTCGAGTGAAGCGGGCAGTAGGCCTTACAAAGCCAAACAACCTGCAACCACGCACTCCCATCCCATGGCCTTTTGCAGACAGGCCTCATTTCTCTAGCTCACACCCTAACTGCCAACACCCCTTCCCCTTCTCTCTCTGTCTCTCTCTCTCTGTCTCTCTCTCTCATTCTCTCTCTCTCGCAAATAGATACTTTACTTCCCAGGTGCAACAAAACAAGCCTTCTCGAGCTGGCAGATATGGGAAGGAAGGAAGGAAGGGCCAGTTTGGAAACTCAACTCAATTACCATAAATCCCCTGCTAAGGGTTATGGGAGGGAGGAATGAAGGAACTTTGCTTCAGGGAAAGGGCTGCTGCTGCTTCAGCATGTGAGGAGCGCAGCCACACGTTTCACCTTCCTCAGTATGTTGGTTTACAGGATGAGAGAGATCCTGAAACCTCACTCTAATAGGCTGAGGTGCTGTGCTCGGTGGCCTGCTGGGACCTTTGCCCGTCAGGGCAAGGCGAATAGGCCTTTGTCAGACCTTCGTCAGGGCTTTGTCGGGGAGGGGCCAGGAGCCCTGCTCGCTTCAATCCCCTCACCGATAGACAGTTGCAGAAACTAGGATGCAAGAACCTTTCCTGGATGGGGTTTTGATTTTCACGAAAAGTGTGTCAGCTTTGCTTTCAGCATGAGTCTGATTTCCAAAAAATGCATTTTGAACAATTTAAAGATTTGATCTGCGTTGGCCGGGAATGGAACCCGGGTCAACTGCTTGGAAGGCAGCTATGCTCACCACTATACCACCAACGCCTGCCTGTCTGGGCTTTCTGATGGAGCGCCCCTTAGAAATAAGAATAAGTCATTGGCTGGGAATAAAAAAAGCTTGCGTTTGACGCAGAAGCAGTTCGCATCATGAGGTCTTGCCGGTCAGCCCAACATTTCCCCGGGACCCCTTAAAAAAGGAGCTTGGTTTTAAGTTTGGTTTCATTGAACAGTACATTTTGTTGGCTGGGCTGGGACCCTCTCCTATTTAGCGCAAGAGTGGAACGAGGCAGCAAGTTCAAGGAATGACATTGCATCCAGGCACTTACAGCTCTTTGTGCCCTAATGCCATGACACAAAAACATAATTTGAAAAAACTTAGCAGAGGATGGTTTCGATCCATCGACCTCTGGGTTATGGGCCCAGCACGCTTCCGCTGCGCCACCCTGCTGGCTGGAGAACGAGAGCTTTTCGGGGCTTTTACAGCCTACAAACCGACAACCCTAGACCCAGTTTCGAGTGAAGCGGGCAGTAGGCCTTACAAAGCCAAACAACCTGCAACCACGCACTCCCATCCCATGGCCTTTTGCAGACAGGCCTCATTTCTCTAGCTCACACCCTAACTGCCAACACCCCTTCCCCTTCTCTCTCTGTCTCTCTCTCTCTGTCTCTCTCTCTCATTCTCTCTCTCTCGCAAATAGATACTTTACTTCCCAGGTGCAACAAAACAAGCCTTCTCGAGCTGGCAGATATGGGAAGGAAGGAAGGAAGGGCCAGTTTGGAAACTCAACTCAATTACCATAAATCCCCTGCTAAGGGTTATGGGAGGGAGGAATGAAGGAACTTTGCTTCAGGGAAAGGGCTGCTGCTGCTTCAGCATGTGAGGAGCGCAGCCACACGTTTCACCTTCCTCAGTATGTTGGTTTATAGGATGAGAGAGATCCTGAAACCTCACTCTAATAGGCTGAGGTGCTGTGCTCGGTGGCCTGCTGGGACCTTTGCCCGTCAGGGCAAGGCGAATAGGCCTTTGTCAGACCTTCGTCAGGGCTTTGTCGGGGAGGGGCCAGGAGCCCTGCTCGCTTCAATCCCCTCACCGATAGACAGTTGCAGAAACTAGGATGCAAGAACCTTTCCTGGATGGGGTTTTGATTTTCACGAAAAGTGTGTCAGCTTTGCTTTCAGCATGAGTCTGATTTCCAAAAAATGCATTTTGAACAATTTAAAGATTTGATCTGCGTTGGCCGGGAATGGAACCCGGGTCAACTGCTTGGAAGGCAGCTATGCTCACCACTATACCACCAACGCCTGCCTGTCTGGGCTATCTGATGGAGCGCCCCTTAGAAATAAGAATAAGTCATTGGCTGGGAATAAAAAAAGCTTGCGTTTGACGCAGAAGCAGTTCGCATCATGAGGTCTTGCCGGTCAGCCCAACATTTCCCCGGGACCCCTTAAAAAAGGAGCTTGGTTTTAAGTTTGGTTTCATTGAACAGTACATTTTGTTGGCTGGGCTGGGACCCTCTCCTATTTAGCGCAAGAGTGGAACGAGGCAGCAAGTTCAAGGAATGACATTGCATCCAGGCACTTACAGCTCTTTGTGCCCTAATGCCATGACACAAAAACATAATTTGAAAAAACTTAGCAGAGGATGGTTTCGATCCATCGACCTCTGGGTTATGGGCCCAGCACGCTTCCGCTGCGCCACTCTGCTGGCTGGAGAACGAGAGCTTTTCGGGGCTTTTACAGCCTACAAACCAACAACCCTAGACCCAGTTTCGAGTGAAGCGGGCAGTAGGCCTTACAAAGCCAAACAACCTGCAACCACGCACTCCCATCCCATGGCCTTTTGCAGACAGGCCTCATTTCTCTAGCTCACACCCTAACTGCCAACACCCCTTCCCCTTCTCTCTCTGTCTCTCTCTCTCTGTCTCTCTCTCTAATTCTCTCTCTCTCGCAAATAGATACTTTACTTCCCAGGTGCAACAAAACAAGCCTTCTCGAGCTGGCAGATATGGGAAGGAAGGAAGGAAGGGCCAGTTTGGAAACTCAACTCAATTACCATAAATTCCCTGCTAAGGGTTATGGGAGGGAGGAATGAAGGAACTTTGCTTCAGGGAAAGGGCTGCTGCTGCTTCAGCATGTGAGGAGCGCAGCCACACGTTTCACCTTCCTCAGTATGTTGGTTTACAGGATGAGAGAGATCCTGAAACCTCACTCTAATAGGCTGAGGTGCTGTGCTCGGTGGCCTGCTGGGACCTTTGCCCGTCAGGGCAAGGCGAATAGGCCTTTGTCAGACCTTCGTCAGGGCTTTGTCGGGGAGGGGCCAGGAGCCCTGCTCGCTTCAATCCCCTCACCGATAGACAGTTGCAGAAACTAGGATGCAAGAACCTTTCCTGGATGGGGTTTTGATTTTCACGAAAAGTGTGTCAGCTTTGCTTTCAGCATGAGTCTGATTTCCAAAAAATGCATTTTGAACAATTTAAAGATTTGATCTGCGTTGGCCGGGAATGGAACCCGGGTCAACTGCTTGGAAGGCAGCTATGCTCACCACTATACCACCAACGCCTGCCTGTCTGGGCTATCTGATGGAGCGCCCCTTAGAAATAAGAATAAGTCATTGGCTGGGAATAAAAAAAGCTTGCGTTTGACGCAGAAGCAGTTCGCATCATGAGGTCTTGCCGGTCAGCCCAACATTTCCCCGGGACCCCTTAAAAAAGGAGCTTGGTTTTAAGTTTGGTTTGATTGAACAGTACATTTTGTTGGCTGGGCTGGGACCCTCTCCTATTTAGCGCAAGAGTGGAACGAGGCAGCAAGTTCAAGGAATGACATTGCATCCAGGCACTTACAGCTCTTTGTGCCCTAATGCCATGACACAAAAACATAATTTGAAAAAACTTACCAGAGGATGGTTTCGATCCATCGACCTCTGGGTTATGGGCCCAGCACGCTTCCGCTGCGCCACTCTGCTGGTTGGAGAACAAGAGCTTTTCTGGGCTTTTACAGCCTACAAACTGACAACCCTAGACCCAGTTTCGAGTGAAGCGGGCAGTAGGCCTTACAAAGCCAAACAACCTGCAACCACGCACTCCCATCCCATGGCCTTTTGCAGACAGGCCTCATTTCTCTAGCTCACACCCTAACTGCCAACACCCCTTCCCCTTCTCTCTCTGTCTCTCTCTCCCTGTCTC
The DNA here is from genome assembly GCF_040938575.1 of Ambystoma mexicanum. Lineage (NCBI taxonomy): Eukaryota > Metazoa > Chordata > Amphibia > Caudata > Ambystomatidae > Ambystoma > Ambystoma mexicanum. Next base: position 1,632,522,099 of record NC_090937.1, on the reverse strand, counting down.
TCTCTCTCATTCTCTCTCTCTCGCAAATAGATACTTTACTTCCCAGGTGCAACAAAACAAGCCTTCTCGAGCTGGCAGATATGGGAAGGAAGGAAGGAAGGGCCAGTTTGGAAACTCAACTCAATTACCATAAATCCCCTGCTAAGGGTTATGGGAGGGAGGAATGAAGGAACTTTGCTTCAGGGAAAGGGCTGCTGCTGCTTCAGCATGTGAGGAGCGCAGCCACACGTTTCACCTTCCTCAGTATGTTGGTTTACAGGATGAGAGAGATCCTGAAACCTCACTCTAATAGGCTGAGGTGCTGTGCTCGGTGGCCTGCTGGGACCTTTGCCCGTCAGGGCAAGGCGAATAGGCCTTTGTCAGGCCTTCGTCAGGGCTTTGTCGGGGAGGGGCCAGGAGCCCTGCTCGCTTCAATCCCCTCACCGATAGACAGTTGCAGAAACTAGGATGCAAGAACCTTTCCTGGATGGGGTTTTGATTTTCACGAAAAGTGTGTCAGCTTTGCTTTCAGCATGAGTCTGATTTCCAAAAAATGCATTTTGAACAATTTAAAGATTTGATCTGCGTTGGCCAGGAATCGAACCCGGGTCAACTGCTTGGAAGGCAGCTATGCTCACCACTATACCACCAACGCCTGCCTGTCTGGGCTATCTGATGGAGCGCCCCTTAGAAATAAGAATAAGTCATTGGCTGGGAATGAAAAAAGCTTGCGTTTGACGCAGAAGCAGTTCGCGTCATGAGGTCTTGCCGGTCAGCCCAACATTTCCCCGGGACCCCTTAAAAAAGGAGCTTGGTTTTAAGTTTGGTTTGATTGAACAGTACATTTTGTTGGCTGGGCTGGGACCCTCTCCTATTTAGCGCAAGAGTGGAACGAGGCAGCAAGTTCAAGGAATGACATTGCATCCAGGCACTTACAGCTCTTTGTGCCCTAATGCCATGACACAAAAACATAATTTGAAAAAACTTAGCAGAGGACGGTTTCGATTCATCGACCTCTGGGTTATGGGCCCAGCACGCTTCCGCTGCGCCACTCTGCTGGTTGGAGACAAGAGCTTTTCTGGGCTTTTACAGCCTACAAACCGACAACCATAGACCCAGTTTCGAGTGAAGCGGGCAGTAGGCCTTACAAAGCCAAACAACCTGCAACCACGCACTCCCATCCCATGGCCTTTTGCAGACAGGCCTCATTTCTCTAGCTCACACCCTAACTGCCAACACCCCTTCCCCTTCTTTCTCTGTCTCTCTCTCTCTGTCTCTCTCTCTCATTCTCTCTCTCTCGCAAATAGATACTTTACTTCCCAGGTGCAACAAAACAAGCCTTCTCGAGCTGGCAGATATGGGAAGGAAGGAAGGAAGGGCCAGTTTGGAAACTCAACTCAATTACCATAAATCCCCTGCTAAGGGTTATGGGAGGGAGGAATGAAGGAACTTTGCTTCAGGGAAAGGGCTGCTGCTGCTTCAGCATGTGAGGAGCGCAGCCACACGTTTCACCTTCCTCAGTATGTTGGTTTACAGGATGAGAGAGATCCTGAAACCTCACTCTAATAGGCTGAGGTGCTGTGCTCGGTGGCCTGCTGGGACCTTTGCCCGTCAGGGCAAGGCGAATAGGCCTTTGTCAGGCCTTCGTCAGGGCTTTGTCGGGGAGGGGCCAGGAGCCCTGCTCGCTTCAATCCCCTCACCGATAGACAGTTGCAGAAACTAGGATGCAAGAACCTTTCCTGGATGGGGTTTTGATTTTCACGAAAAGTGTGTCAGCTTTGCTTTCAGCATGAGTCTGATTTCCAAAAAATGCATTTTGAACAATTTAAAGATTTGATCTGCGTTGGCCGGGAATGGAATCGAACCCGGGTCAACTGCTTGGAAGGCAGCTATGCTCACCACTATACCACCAACGCCTGCCTGTCTGGGCTATCTGATGGAGCGCCCCTTAGAAATAAGAATAAGTCATTGGCTGGGAATGAAAAAAGCTTGCGTTTGACGCAGAAGCAGTTCGCGTCATGAGGTCTTGCCGGTCAGCCCAACATTTCCCCGGGACCCCTTAAAAAAGGAGCTTGGTTTTAAGTTTGGTTTGATTGAACAGTACATTTTGTTGGCTGGGCTGGGACCCTCTCCTATTTAGCGCAAGAGTGGAACGAGGCAGCAAGTTCAAGGAATGACATTGCATCCAGGCACTTACAGCTCTTTGTGCCCTAATGCCATGACACAAAAACATAATTTGAAAAAACTTAGCAGAGGATGGTTTCGATCCATCGACTTCTGGGTTATGGGCCCAGCACGCTTCCGCTGCGCCACTCTGCTGGTTGGAGAACAAGAGCGTTTCTGTGCTTTTACAGCCTACAAACCGACAACCCTAGACCCAGTTTCGAGTGAAGCGGGCAGTAGGCCTTACAAAGCCAAACAACCTGCAACCACGCACTCCCATCCCATGGCCTTTTGCAGACAGGCCTCATTTCTCTAGCTCACACCCTAACTGCCAACACCCCTTCCCCTTCTCTCTCTGTCTCTCTCTCTCTGTCTCTCTCTCTCATTCTCTCTCTCTCGCAAATAGATACTTTACTTCCCAGGTGCAACAAAACAAGCCTTCTCGAGCTGGCAGATATGGGAAGGAAGGAAGGAAGGGCCAGTTTGGAAACTCAACTCAATTACCATAAATCCCCTGCTAAGGGTTATGGGAGGGAGGAATGAAGGAACTTTGCTTCAGGGAAAGGGCTGCTGCTGCTTCAGCATGTGAGGAGCGCAGCCACACGTTTCACCTTCCTCAGTATGTTGGTTTACAGGATGAGAGAGATCCTGAAACCTCACTCTAATAGGCTGAGGTGCTGTGCTCGGAGGCCTGCTGGGACCTTTGCCCGTCAGGGCAAGGCGAATAGGCCTTTGTCAGGCCTTCGTCAGGGCTTTGTCGGGGAGGGGCCAGGAGCCCTGCTCGCTTCAATCCCCTCACCGATAGACAGTTGCAGAAACTAGGATGCAAGAACCTTTCCTGGATGGGGTTTTGATTTTCACGAAAAGTGTGTCAGCTTTGCTTTCAGCATGAGTCTGATTTCCAAAAAATGCATTTTGAACAATTTAAAGATTTGATCTGCGTTGGCCGGGAATCGAACCCGGGTCAACTGCTTGGAAGGCAGCTATGCTCACCACTATACCACCAACGCCTGCCTGTCTGGACTATCTGATGGAGCGCCCCTTAGAAATAAGAATAAGTCATTGGCTGGGAATGAAAAAAGCTTGCGTTTGACGCAGAAGCAGTTCGCATCATGAGGTCTTGCCGGTTAGCCCAACATTTCCCCGGGACCCCTTAAAAAAGGAGCTTGGTTTTAAGTTTGGTTTGATTGAACAGTACATTTTGTTGGCTGGGCTGGGACCCTCTCCTATTTAGCGCAAGAGTGGAACGAGGCAGCAAGTTCAAGGAATGACATTGCATCCAGGCACTTACAGCTCTTTGTGCCCTAATGCCATGACACAAAAACATAATTTGAAAAAACTTAGCAGAGGATGGTTTTGATCCATCGACCTCTGGGTTATGGGCCCAGCACGCTTCCGCTGCGCCACTCTGCTGGTTGGAGAACAAGAGCTTTTCTGGGCTTTTACAGCCTACAAACCGACAACCCTAGACCCAGTTTCGAGTGAAGCGGGCAGTAGGCCTTACAAAGCCAAACAACCTGCAACCACGTACTCCCATCCCATGGCCTTTTGCAGACAGGCCTCATTTCTCTAGCTCACACCCTAACTGCCAACACCCCTTCCCCTTCTCTCTCTGTCTCTCTCTCTCTGTCTCTCTCTCTCATTCTCTCTCTCTCGCAAATAGATACTTTACTTCCCAGGTGCAACAAAACAAGCCTTCTCGAGCTGGCAGATATGGGAAGGAAGGAAGGAAGGGCCAGTTTGGAAACTCAACTCAATTACCATAAATCCCCTGCTAAGGGTTATGGGAGGGAGGAATGAAGGAACTTTGCTTCAGGGAAAGGGCTGCTGCTGCTTCAGCATGTGAGGAGCGCAGCCACACGTTTCACCTTCCTCAGTATGTTGGTTTACAGGATGAGAGAGATCCTGAAACCTCACTCTAATAGGCTGAGGTGCTGTGCTCGGTGGCCTGCTGGGACCTTTGCCCGTCAGGGCAAGGCGAATAGGCCTTTGTCAGGCCTTCGTCAGGGCTTTGTCGGGGAGGGGCCAGGAGCCCTGCTCGCTTCAATCCCCTCACCGATAGACAGTTGCAGAAACTAGGATGCAAGAACCTTTCCTGGATGGGGTTTTGATTTTCACGAAAAGTGTGTCAGCTTTGCTTTCAGCATGAGTCTGATTTCCAAAAAATGCATTTTGAATAATTTAAAGATTTGATCTGCGTTGGCCGGGAATCGAACCCGGGTCAACTGCTTGGAAGGCAGCTATGCTCACCACTATACCACCAACGCCTGCCTGTCTGGGCTATCTGATGGAGCGCCCCTTAGAAATAAGAATAAGTCAATGGCTGGGAATGAAAAAAGCTTGCGTTTGACGCAGAAGCAGTTCGCATCATGAGGTCTTGCCGGTCAGCCCAACATTTCCCCGGGACCCCTTAAAAAAGGAGCTTGGTTTTAAGTTTGGTTTGATTGAACAGTACATTTTGTTGGCTGGGCTGGGACCCTCTCCTATTTAGCGCAAGAGTGGAACGAGGCAGCAAGTTCAAGGAATGACATTGCATCCAGGCACTTACAGCTCTTTGTGCCCTAATGCCATGACACAAAAACATAATTTGAAAAAACTTAGCAGAGGATGGTTTCGATCCATCGACCTCTGGGTTATGGGCCCAGCACGCTTCCGCTGCGTCACTCTGCTGGCTGGAGAACGAGAGCTTTTCGGGGCTTTTACAGCCTACAAACCGACAACCCTAGACCCAGTTTCGAGTGAAGCGGGCAGTAGGCCTTACAAAGCCAAACAACCTGCAACCACGCACTCCCATCCCATGGCCTTTTGCAGACAGGCCTCATTTCTCTAGCTCACACCCTAACTGCCAACACCCCTTCCCCTTCTCTCTCTGTCTCTCTCTCTCTGTCTCTCTCTCTCATTCTCTCTCTCTCGCAAATAGATACTTTACTTCCCAGGTGCAACAAAACAAGCCTTCTCGAGCTGGCAGATATGGGAAGGAAGGAAGGAAGGAAGGGCCAGTTTGGAAACTCAACTCAATTACCATAAATCCCCTGCTAAGGGTTATGGGAGGGAGGAATGAAGGAACTTTGCTTCAGGGAAAGGGCTGCTGCTGCTTCAGCATGTGAGGAGCGCAGCCACACGTTTCACCTTCCTCAGTATGTTGGTTTACAGGATGAGAGAGATCCTGAAACCTCACTCTAATAGGCTGAGGTGCTGTGCTCGGTGGCCTGCTGGGACCTTTGCCCGTCAGGGCAAGGCGAATAGACCTTTGTCAGGCCTTCGTCAGGGCGGGGCCAGGAGCCCTGCTCGCTTCAATCCCCTCACCGATAGACAGTTGCAGAAACTAGGATGCAAGAACCTTTCCTGGATGGGGTTTTGATTTTCGCGAAAAGCGTGTCAGCTTTGCTTTCAGCATGAGTCTGATTTCCCAAAAATGCATTTTGAACAATTTAAAGATTTGATCTGGGTTGGCCGGGAATCGAACCCAGGTCAACTGCTTGGAAGGCAGCTATGCTCACCACTATACCACCAACGCCTGCCTGTCTGGGATATGTGATGGAGCGCCCCTTAGAAATAAGAATAAGTCATTGGCTGGGAATGAAAAAAGCTTGCGTTTGACGCAGAAGCAGTTCGCATCATGAGGTCTTGCCGGTCAGCCCAACATTTCCCCGGGACCCCTTAAAAAAGGAGCTTGGTTTTAAGTTTGGTTTGATTGAACAGTACATTTTGTTGGCTGGGCTGGGACCCTCTCCTATTTAGCGCAAGAGTGGAACGAGGCAGCAAGTTCAAGGAATGACATTGCATCCAGGCACTTACAGCTCTTTGTGCCCTAATGCCATGACACAAAAACATAATTTGAAAAAACTTAGCAGAGGATGGTTTCGATCCATCGACCTCTGGGTTATGGGCCCAGCACGCTTCCGCTGCGCCACTCTGCTGGTTGGAGAACAAGACCTTTTCTGGGCTTTTACAGCCTACAAACCGACAACCCTAGACCCAGTTTCGAGTGAAGCGGGCAGTAGGCCTTACAAAGCCAAACAAACTGCAACCACGCACTCCCATCCCATGGCCTTTTGCAGACAGGCCTCATTTCTCTAGCTCACACCCTAACTGCCAACACCCCTTCCCCTTCTCTCTCTGTCTCTCTCTCTCTGTCTCTCTCTCTCATTCTCTCTCTCTCGCAAGTAGATACTTTACTTCCCAGGTGCAATAAAACAAGCCTTCTCGAGCTGGCAGATATGGGAAGGAAAGAAGGAAGGGCCAGTTTGGAAACTCAACTCAATTACCATAAATCCCCTGCTAAGGGTTATGGGGGGGAGGAATGAAGGAACTTTGCTTCAGGGAAAGGGCTGCTGCTGCTTCAGCATGTGAGGAGCGCAGCCACACGTTTCACCTTCCTCAGTATGTTGGTTTACAGGATGAGAGAGATCCTGAAACCTCACTCTAATAGGCTGAGGTGCTGTGCTCGGTGGCCTGCTGGGACCTTTGCCCGTCAGGGCAAGGCGAATAGGCCTTTGTCAGGCCTTCGTCAGGGCTTTGTCGGGGAGGGGCCAGGAGCCCTGCTCGCTTCAATCCCCTCACCGATAGACAGTTGCAGAAACTAGGATGCAAGAACCTTTCCTGGATGGGGTTTTGATTTTCGCGAAAAGTGTGTCAGCTTTGCTTTCAGCATGAGTCTGATTTCCCAAAAATGCATTTTGAACAATTTAAAGATTTGATCTGAGTTGGCAGGGAATCGAACCCGGGTCAACTACTTGGAAGGCAGCTATGCTCACCACTATACCACCAACGCCTGCCTGTCTGGGCTATGTGATGGAGCGCCCCTTAGAAATAAGAATAAGTCATTGGCTGGGAATGAAAAAAGCTTGCGTTTGACCCAGAAGCAGTTCACATCATGAGGTCTTGCCGGTCAGCCCAACATTTCCCCGGGACCCCTTAAAAAAGGAGCTTGGTTTTAAGTTTGGTTTGATTGAACAGTACATTTTGTTGGCTGGACTGGGACCCTCTCCTATTTAGCGCAAGAGTGGAACGAGGCAGCAAGTTCAAGGAATGACATTGCATCCAGGCACTTACAGCTCTTTGTGCCCTAATGCCATGACACAAAAACATAATTTGAAAAAACTTAGCAGAGGATGGTTTCGATCCATCGACCTCTGGGTTATGGGCCCAGCACGCTTCCGCTGCGCCACTCTGCTGGTTGGAGAACAAGAGCTTTTCTGGGCTTTTACAGCCTACAAACCGACAACCCTAGACCCAGTTTCGAGTGAAGCGGGCAGTAGGCCTTACAAAGCCAAACAACCTGTAACCACGCACTCCCATCCCATGGCCTTTTGCAGACAGGCCTCATTTCTCTAGAATAAGAATAAGAATAAGAATAAGTCATTGGCTGGGAATGAAAAAAGCTTGCGTTTGACGCAGAAGCAGTTCGCATCATGAGGTCTTGCCGGTCAGCCCAACATTTCCCCGGGACCCCTTAAAAAAGGAGCTTGGTTTTAAGTTTGGTTTGATTGAACAGTACATTTTGTTGGCTGGGCTGGGACCCTCTCCTATTTAGCGCAAGAGTGGAAGGAGGCAGCAAGTTCAAGGAATGACATTGCATTTTGTCGGGGAGGGGCCAGGAGCCCTGCTCGCTTCAATCCCCTCACCGATAGACAGTTGCAGAAACTAGGATGCAAGAACCTTTCCTGGATGGGGTTTTGATTTTCACGAAAAGTGTGTCAGCTTTGCTTTCAGCATGAGTCTGATTTCCAAAAAATGCATTTTGAACAATTTAAAGGTTTGCCGGTCAGCCCAACATTTCCCCGGGACCCCTTAAAAAAGGAGCTTGGTTTTAAGTTTGGTTTGATTGAACAGTACATTTTGTTGGCTGGACTGGGACCCTCTCCTATTTAGCGCAAGAGTGGAACGAGGCAGCAAGTTCAAGGAATGACATTGCATCCAGGCACTTACAGCTCTTTGTGCCCTAATGCCATGACACAAAAACATAATTTGAAAAAACTTAGCAGAGGATGGTTTCGATCCATCGACCTCTGGGTTATGGGCCCAGCACGCTTCCACTGCGCCGCTCTGCTGGTTGGAGAACAAGAGCTTTTCTGGGCTTTTACAGCCTACAAACCGACAACCCTAGACCCAGTTTCGAGTGAAGCGGGCAGTAGGCCTTACAAAGCCAAACAAATTGCAACCACGCACTCCCATCCCATGGCCTTTTGCAGACAGGCCTCATTTCTCTAGCTCACAACCTAACTGCCAACACCCCTTCCCCTTCTCTCTCTGTCTCTCTCTCTCTGTCTCTCTCTCTCATTCTCTCTCTCTCGCAAGTAGATACTTTACTTCCCAGGTGCAATAAAACAAGCCTTCTCGAGCTGGCAGATATGGGAAGGAAGGAAGGAAGGGCCAGTTTGGAAACTCAACTCAATTACCATAAATCCCCTGCTAAGGGTTATGGGGGGGAGGAATGAAGGAACTTTGCTTCAGGGAAAGGGCTGCTGCTGCTTCAGCATGTGAGGAGCGCAGCCACACGTTTCACCTTCCTCAGTATGTTGGTTTACAGGATGAGAGAGATCCTGAAACCTCACTCTAATAGGCTGAGGTGCTGTGCTCGGTGGCCTGCTGGGACCTTTGCCCGTCAGGGCAAGGCGAATAGGCCTTTGTCAGGCCTTCGTCAGGGCTTTGTCGGGGAGGGGCCAGGAGCCCTGCTCGCTTCAATCCCCTCACCGATAGACAGTTGCAGAAACTAGGATGCAAGAACCTTTCCTGGATGGGGTTTTGATTTTCGCGAAAAGTGTGTCAGCTTTGCTTTCAGCATGAGTCTGATTTCCCAAAAATGCATTTTGAACAATTTAAAGATTTGATCTGAGTTGGCCGGGAATCGAACCCGGGTCAACTGCTTGGAAGGCAGCTATGCTCACCACTATACCACCAACGCCTGCCTGTCTGGGCTATGTGATGGAGCGCCCCTTAGAAATAAGAATAAGTCATTGGCTGGGAATGAAAAAAGCTTGCGTTTGACCCAGAAGCAGTTCACATCATGAGGTCTTGCCGGTCAGCCCAACATTTCCCCGGGACCCCTTAAAAAAGGAGCTTGGTTTTAAGTTTGGTTTGATTGAACAGTACATTTTGTTGGCTGGACTGGGACCCTCTCCTATTTAGCGCAAGAGTGGAACGAGGCAGCAAGTTCAAGGAATGACATTGCATCCAGGCACTTACAGCTCTTTGTGCCCTAATGCCATGACACAAAAACATAATTTGAAAAAACTTAGCAGAGGATGGTTTCTATCCATCGACCTCTGGGTTATGGGCCCAGCACGCTTCCGCTGCGCCACTCTGCTGGTTGGAGAACAAGAGCTTTTCTGGGCTTTTACAGCCTACAAACCGACAACCCTAGACCCAGTTTCGAGTGAAGCGGGCAGTAGGCCTTACAAAGCCAAACAACCTGTAACCACGCACTCCCATCCCATGGCCTTTTGCAGACAGGCCTCATTTCTCTAGAATAAGAATAAGAATAAGAATAAGTCATTGGCTGGGAATGAAAAAAGCTTGCGTTTGACGCAGAAGCAGTTCGCATCATGAGGTCTTGCCGGTCAGCCCAACATTTCCCCGGGACCCCTTAAAAAAGGAGCTTGGTTTTAAGTTTGGTTTGATTGAACAGTACATTTTGTTGGCTGGGCTGGGACCCTCTCCTATTTAGCGCAAGAGTGGAAGGAGGCAGCAAGTTCAAGGAATGACATTGCATTTTGTCGGAGAGGGGCCAGGAGCCCTGCTCGCTTCAATCCCCTCACCGATAGACAGTTGCAGAAACTAGGATGCAAGAACCTTTCCTGGATGGGGTTTTGATTTTCACGAAAAGTGTGTCAGCTTTGCTTTCAGCATGAGTCTGATTTCCAAAAAATGCATTTTGAACAATTTAAAGGTTTGATCTGCGTTGGCCGGGAATCGAACCCAGGTCAACTGCTTGGAAGGCAGCTATGCTCACCACTATACCACCAACGCCTGCCTGTCTGGGCTATCTGATGGAGCGCCCCTTAGAAATAAGAATAAGTCATTGGCTGGGAATGAAAAAAGCTTGCGTTTGACGCAGAAGCAGTTCGCATCATGAGGTCTTGCCGGTCAGCCCAACATTTCTCCGGGACCCCTTAAAAAAGGAGCTTGGTTTTAAGTTTGGTTTGATTGAACAGTACATTTTGTTGGCTGGGCTGGGACCCTCTCCTATTTAGCGCAAGAGTGGAATGAGGCAGCAAGTTCAAGGAATGACATTGTATCCAGGCACTTACAGCTCTTTGTGCCCTAATGCCATGACACAAAAACATAATTTGAAAAAACTTAGCAGAGGATGGTTTCGATCCATCGACCTCTGGGTTATGGGCCCAGCACGCTTCCGCTGCGCCACTCTGCTGGCTGGAGAACGAGAGCTTTTCGGGGCTTTTACAGCCTACAAACCGACAACCCTAGACCCAGTTTCGAGTGAAGCGGGCAGTAGGCCTTACAAAGCCAAACAACCTGCAACCACGCACTCCCATCCCATGGCCTTTTGCAGACAGGCCTCATTTCTCTAGCTCACACCCTAACTGCCAACACCCCTTCCCCTTCTCTCTCTGTCTCTCTCTCTCTGTCTCTCTCTCTCATTCTCTCTCTCTCGCAAATAGATACTTTACTTCCCAGGTGCAACAAAACAAGCCTTCTCGAGCTGGCAGATATGGGAAGGAAGGAAGGAAGGGCCAGTTTGGAAACTCAACTCAATTACCATAAATCCCCTGCTAAGGGTTATGGGAGGGAGGAATGAAGGAACTTTGCTTCAGGGAAAGGGCTGCTGCTGCTTCAGCATGTGAGGAGCGCAGCCACACGTTTCACCTTCCTCAGTATGTTGGTTTACAGGATGAGAGAGATCCTGAAACCTCACTCTAATAGGCTGAGGTGCTGTGCTCGGTGGCCTGCTGGGACCTTTGCCCGTCAGGGCAAGGCGAATAGGCCTTCGTCAGGGCTTTGTCGGGGAGGGGCCAGGAGCCCTGCTCGCTTCAATCCCCTCACCGATAGACAGTTGCGGAAACTAGGATGCAAGAACCTTTCCTGGATGGGGTTTTGATTTTCGCGAAAAGTGTGTCAGCTTTGCTTTCAGGATGAGTCTGATTTCCCAAAAATGCATTTTGAACAATTTAAAGATTTGATCTGCGTTGGCCGGGAATCGAACCCAGGACAACTGCTCGGAAGGCAGCTATGCTCACCACTATACCACCAACGCCTGCCTGTCTGGGCTATGTGATGGAGCGTCCCTTAGAAATAAGAATAAGTCATTGGCTGGGAATGAAAAAAGCTTGCGTTTGACGCAGAAGCAGTTCGCATCATGAGGTCTTGCCGGTCAGCCCAACATTTCCCCGGGACCCCTTAAAAAAGGAGCTTGGTTTTAAGTTTGGTTTGATTGAACAGTACATTTTGTTGGCTGGGCTGGGACCCTCTCCTATTTAGCGCAAGAGTGGAACGAGGCAGCAAGTTCAAGGAATGACATTGCATCCAGGCACTTACAGCTCTTTGTGCCCTAATGCCATGACACAAAAACATAATTTGAAAAAACTTAGCAGAGAATGGTTTCGATCCATCGACCTCTGGGTTATGGGCCCAGCACGCTTCCGCTGCGCCACTCTGCTGGTTGGAGAACAAGAGCTTTTCTGGGCTTTTACAGCCTACAAACCGACAACCCTAGACCCAGTTTCGAGTGAAGCGGGCAGTAGGCCTTACAAAGCCAAACAACCTGCAACCACGCACTCCCATCCCATGGCCTTTTGCAGACAGGCCTCATTTCTCTAGCTCACACCCTAACTGCCAACACCCCTTCCCCTTCTCTCTCTGTCTCTCTCTCTCTGTCTCTCTCTCTCATTCTCTCTCTCTCGCAAATAGATACTTTACTTCCCAGGTGCAACATAACAAGCCTTCTCGAGCTGGCAGATATGGGAAGGAAGGAAGGAAGGAAGGGCCAGTTTGGAAACTCAACTCAATTACCATAAATCCCCTGCTCACCGATAGACAGTTGCAGAAACTAGGATGCAAGAACCTTTCCTGGATGGGGTTTTGATTTTCACGAAAAGTGTGTCAGCTTTGCTTTCAGCATGAGTCTGATTTCCAAAAAATGCATTTTGAACAATTTAAAGGTTTGATCTGCGTTGGCCGGGAATCGAACCCAGGTCAACTGCTTGGAAGGCAGCTATGCTCACCACTATACCACCAACGCCTGCCTGTCTGGGCTATCTGATGGAGCGCCCCTTAGAAATAAGAATAAGTCATTGGCTGGGAATGAAAAAAGCTTGCGTTTGACGCAGAAGCAGTTCGCATCATGAGGTCTTGCCGGTCAGCCCAACATTTCCCCGGGACCCCTTAAAAAAGGAGCTTGGTTTTAAGTTTGGTTTGATTGAACAGTACATTTTGTTGGCTGGGCTGGGACCCTCTCCTATTTAGCGCAAGAGTGGAATGAGGCAGCAAGTTCAAGGAATGACATTGTATCCAGGCACTTACAGCTCTTTGTGCCCTAATGCCATGACACAAAAACATAATTTGAAAAAACTTAGCAGAGGATGGTTTCGATCCATCGACCTCTGGGTTATGGGCCCAGCACGCTTCCGCTGCGCCACTCTGCTGGCTGGAGAACGAGAGCTTTTCGGGGCTTTTACAGCCTACAAACCGACAACCCTAGACCCAGTTTCGAGTGAAGCGGGCAGTAGGCCTTACAAAGCCAAACAACCTGCAACCACGCACTCCCATCCCATGGCCTTTTGCAGACAGGCCTCATTTCTCTAGCTCACACCCTAACTGCCAACACCCCTTCCCCTTCTCTCTCTGTCTCTCTCTCTGTCTCTCTCTCTCATTCTCTCTCTCTCGCAAATAGATACTTTACTTCCCAGGTGCAACAAAACAAGCCTTCTCGAGCTGGCAGATATGGGAAGGAAGGAAGGAAGGGCCAGTTTGGAAACTCAACTCAATTACCATAAATCCCCTGCTAAGGGTTATGGGAGGGAGGAATGAAGGAACTTTGCTTCAGGGAAAGGGCTGCTGCTGCTTCAGCATGTGAGGAGCGCAGCCACACGTTTCACCTTCCTCAGTATGTTGGTTTACAGGATGAGAGAGATCCTGAAACCTCACTCTAATAGGCTGAGGTGCTGTGCTCGGTGGCCTGCTGGGACCTTTGCCCGTCAGGGCAAGGCGAATAGGCCTTCGTCAGGGCTTTGTCGGGGAGGGGCCAGGAGCCCTGCTCGCTTCAATCCCCTCACCGATAGACAGTTGCGGAAACTAGGATGCAAGAACCTTTCCTGGATGGGGTTTTGATTTTCGCAAAAAGTGTGTCAGCTTTGCTTTCAGGATGAGTCTGATTTCCCAAAAATGCATTTTGAACAATTTAAAGATTTGATCTGCGTTGGCCGGGAATCGAACCCAGGACAACTGCTCGGAAGGCAGCTATGCTCACCACTATACCACCAACGCCTGCCTGTCTGGGCTATGTGATGGAGCGTCCCTTAGAAATAAGAATAAGTCATTGGCTGGGAATGAAAAAAGCTTGCGTTTGACGCAGAAGCAGTTCGCATCATGAGGTCTTGCCGGTCAGCCCAACATTTCCCCGGGACCCCTTAAAAAAGGAGCTTGGTTTTAAGTTTGGTTTGATTGAACAGTACATTTTGTTGGCTGGGCTGGGACCCTCTCCTATTTAGCGCAAGAGTGGAACGAGGCAGCAAGTTCAAGGAATGACATTGCATCCAGGCACTTACAGCTCTTTGTGCCCTAATGCCATGACACAAAAACATAATTTGAAAAAACTTAGCAGAGAATGGTTTCGATCCATCGACCTCTGGGTTATGGGCCCAGCACGCTTCCGCTGCGCCACTCTGCTGGTTGGAGAACAAGAGCTTTTCTGGGCTTTTACAGCCTACAAACCGACAACCCTAGACCCAGTTTCGAGTGAAGCGGGCAGTAGGCCTTACAAAGCCAAACAACCTGCAACCACGCACTCCCATCCCATGGCCTTTTGCAGACAGGCCTCATTTCTCTAGCTCACACCCTAACTGCCAACACCCCTTCCCCTTCTCTCTCTGTCTCTCTCTCTCTGTCTCTCTCTCTCATTCTCTCTCTCTCGCAAATAGATACTTTACTTCCCAGGTGCAACATAACAAGCCTTCTCGAGCTGGCAGATATGGGAAGGAAGGAAGGAAGGAAGGGCCAGTTTGGAAACTCAACTCAATTACCATAAATCCCCTGCTAAGGGTTATGGGAGGGAGGAATGAAGGAACTTTGCTTCAGGGAAAGGGCTGCTGCTGCTTCAGCATGTGAGGAGCGCAGCCACACGTTTCACCTTCCTCAGTATGTTGGTTTACAGGATGAGAGAGATCCTGAAACCTCACTCTAATAGGCTGAGGTGCTGTGCTCGGTGGCCTGCTGGGACCTTTGCCCGTTAGGGCAAGGCGAATAGGCCTTTGTCAGGCCTTCGTCAGGGCGGGGCCAGGAGCCCTGCTCGCTTCAATCCCCTCACCGATAGACAGTTGCAGAAACTAGGATGCAAGAACCTTTCCTGGATGGGGTTTTGATTTTCGCGAAAAGCGTGTCAGCTTTGCTTTCAGCATGAGTCTGATTTCCCAAAAATGCATTTTGAACAATTTAAAGATTTGATCTGAGTTGGCAGGGAATCGAACCCGGGTCAACTACTTGGAAGGCAGCTATGCTCACCACTATACCACCAACGCCTGCCTGTCTGGGCTATGTGATGGAGCGCCCCTTAGAAATAAGAATAAGTCATTGGCTGGGAATGAAAAAAGCTTGCGTTTGACCCAGAAGCAGTTCACATCATGAGGTCTTGCCGGTCAGCCCAACATTTCCCCGGGACCCCTTAAAAAAGGAGCTTGGTTTTAAGTTTGGTTTGATTGAACAGTACATTTTGTTGGCTGGACTGGGACCCTCTCCTATTTAGCGCAAGAGTGGAACGAGGCAGCAAGTTCAAGGAATGACATTGCATCCAGGCACTTACAGCTCTTTGTGCCCTAATGCCATGACACAAAAACATAATTTGAAAAAACTTAGCAGAGGATGGTTTCGATCCATCGACCTCTGGGTTATGGGCCCAGCACGCTTCCGCTGCGCCACTCTGCTGGTTGGAGAACAAGAGCTTTTCTGGGCTTTTACAGCCTACAAACCGACAACCCTAGACCCAGTTTCGAGTGAAGCGGGCAGTAGGCCTTACAAAGCCAAACAACCTGTAACCACGCACTCCCATCCCATGGCCTTTTGCAGACAGGCCTCATTTCTCTAGAATAAGAATAAGAATAAGAATAAGTCATTGGCTGGGAATGAAAAAAGCTTGCGTTTGACGCAGAAGCAGTTCGCATCATGAGGTCTTGCCGGTCAGCCCAACATTTCCCCGGGACCCCTTAAAAAAGGAGCTTGGTTTTAAGTTTGGTTTGATTGAACAGTACATTTTGTTGGCTGGGCTGGGACCCTCTCCTATTTAGCGCAAGAGTGGAAGGAGGCAGCAAGTTCAAGGAATGACATTGCATTTTGTCGGGGAGGGGCCAGGAGCCCTGCTCGCTTCAATCCCCTCACCGATAGACAGTTGCAGAAACTAGGATGCAAGAACCTTTCCTGGATGGGGTTTTGATTTTCACGAAAAGTGTGTCAGCTTTGCTTTCAGCATGAGTCTGATTTCCAAAAAATGCATTTTGAACAATTTAAAGGTTTGCCGGTCAGCCCAACATTTCCCCGGGACCCCTTAAAAAAGGAGCTTGGTTTTAAGTTTGGTTTGATTGAACAGTACATTTTGTTGGCTGGACTGGGACCCTCTCCTATTTAGCGCAAGAGTGGAACGAGGCAGCAAGTTCAAGGAATGACATTGCATCCAGGCACTTACAGCTCTTTGTGCCCTAATGCCATGACACAAAAACATAATTTGAAAAAACTTAGCAGAGGATGGTTTCGATCCATCGACCTCTGGGTTATGGGCCCAGCACGCTTCCGCTGCGCCGCTCTGCTGGTTGGAGAACAAGAGCTTTTCTGGGCTTTTACAGCCTACAAACCGACAACCCTAGACCCAGTTTCGAGTGAAGCGGGCAGTAGGCCTTACAAAGCCAAACAACCTGTAACCACGCACTCCCATCCCATGGCCTTTTGCAGACAGGCCTCATTTCTCTAGAATAAGAATAAGAATAAGAATAAGAATAAGTCATTGGCTGGGAATGAAAAAAGCTTGCGTTTGACGCAGAAGCAGTTTGCATCATGAGGTCTTGCCGGTCAACCCAACATTTCCCCGGGACCCCTTAAAAAAGGAGCTTGGTTTTAAGTTTGGTTTGATTGAACAGTACATTTTGTTGGCTGGGCTGGGACCCTCTCCTATTTAGCGCAAGAGTGGAAGGAGGCAGCAAGTTCAAGGAATGACATTGCATTTTGTCGGGGAGGGGCCAGGAGCCCTGCTCGCTTCAATCCCCTCACCGATAGACAGTTGCAGAAACTAGGATGCAAGAACCTTTCCTGGATGGGGTTTTGATTTTCACGAAAAGTGTGTCAGCTTTGCTTTCAGCATGAGTCTGATTTCCAAAAAATGCATTTTGAACAATTTAAAGGTTTGATCTGCGTTGGCCGGGAATCGAACCCAGGTCAACTGCTTGGAAGGCAGCTATGCTCACCACTATACCACCAACGCCTGCCTGTCTGGGCTATCTGATGGAGCGCCCCTTAGAAATAAGAATAAGTCATTGGCTGGGAATGAAAAAAGCTTGCGTTTGACGCAGAAGCAGTTCGCATCATGAGGTCTTGCCGGTCAGCCCAACATTTCCCCGGGACCCCTTAAAAAAGGAGCTTGGTTTTAAGTTTGGTTTGATTGAACAGTACATTTTGTTGGCTGGGCTGGGACCCTCTCCTATTTAGCGCAAGAGTGGAACGAGGCAGCAAGTTCAAGGAATGACATTGCATCCAGGCACTTACAGCTCTTTGTGCCCTAATGCCATGACACAAAAACATAATTTGAAAAAACTTAGCAGAGGATGGTTTCGATCCATCGACCTCTGGGTTATGGGCCCAGCACGCTTCCGCTGCGCCACTCTGCTGGTTGGAGAACGAGAGCTTTTCTGGTCTTTTACTGCCTACAAACCGACAACCCTAGACCCAGTTTCGAGTGAAGCGGGCAGTAGGCCTTACAAAGCCAAACAACCTGCAACCACGCACTCCCATCCCATGGCCTTTTGCAGACAGGCCTCATTTCTCTAGCTCACACCCTAACTGCCAACACCCCTTCCCCTTCTCTCTCTGTCTCTCTCTCTCTGTCTCTCTCTCTCATTCTCTCTCTCTCGCAAATAGATACTTTACTTCCCAGGTGCAACAAAACAAGCCTTCTCGAGCTGGCAGATATGGGAAGGAAGGAAGGAAGGGCCAGTTTGGAAACTCAACTCAATTACCATAAATCCCCTGCTAAGGGTTATGGGAGGGAGGAATGAAGGAACTTTGCTTCAGGGAAAGGGCTGCTGCTGCTTCAGCATGTGAGGAGCGCAGCCACACGTTTCACCTTCCTCAGTATGTTGGTTTACAGGATGAGAGAGATCCTGAAACCTCACTCTAATAGGCTGAGGTGCTGTGCTCGGTGGCCTGCTGGGACCTTTGCCCGTCAGGGCAAGGCGAATAGGCCTTTGTCAGGCCTTCGTCAGGGCTTTGTTGGGGAGGGGCCAGGAGCCCTGCTCGCTTCAATCCCCTCACCGATAGACAGTTGCAGAAACTAGGATGCAAGAACCTTTGCTGGATGGGGTTTTGATTTTCGCGAAAAGCGTGTCAGCTTTGCTTTCAGCATGAGTCTGATTTCCCAAAAATGCATTTTGAACAATTTAAAGATTTGATCTGCGTTGGCCGGGAATCGAACCCGGGTCAACTGCTTGGAAGGCAGCTATGCTCACCACTATACCACCAACGCCTGCCTGTCTGGGCTATGTGATGGAGCGCCCCTTAGAAATAATAATAAGTCATTGGCTGGGAATGAAAAAAGCTTGCGTTTGACGCAGAAGCAGTTCGCATCATGAGGTCTTGCCGGTCAGCCCAACATTTCCCCGGGACCCCTTAAAAAAGGAGCTTGGTTTTAAGTTTGGTTTGATTGAACAGTACATTTTGTTGGCTGGGCTGGGACCCTCTCCTATTTAGCGCAAGAGTGGAACGAGGCAGCAAGTTCAAGGAATGACATTGCATCCAGGCACTTACAGCTCTTTGTGCCCTAATGCCATGACACAAAAACATAATTTGAAAAAACTTAGCAGAGGATGGTTTCGATCCATCGACCTCTGGGTTATGGGCCCAGCACGCTTCCGCTGCGCCACTCTGCTGGTTGGACAACAAGAGCTTTTCTGGGCTTTTACAGCCTACAAACCGACAACCCTAGACCCAGTTTCGAGTGAAGCGGGCAGTAGGCCTTACAAAGCCAAACAACCTGCAACCACGCACTCCCATCCCATGGCCTTTTGCAGACAGGCCTCATTTCTCTAGCTCACACCCTAACTGCCAACACCCCTTCCCCTTCTCTCTCTGTCTCTCTCTCTCTGTCTCTCTCTCTCATTCTCTCTCTCTCGCAAATAGATACTTTACTTCCCAGGTGCAACAAAACAAGCCTTCTCGAGCTGGCAGATATGGGAAGGAAGGAAGGAAGGGCCAGTTTGGAAACTCAACTCAATTACCATAAATCCCCTGCTAAGGGTTATGGGAGGGAGGAATGAAGGAACTTTGCTTCAGGGAAAGGGCTGCTGCTGCTTCAGCATGTGAGGAGCGCAGCCACACGTTTCACCTTCCTCAGTATGTTGGTTTACAGGATGAGAGAGATCCTGAAACCTCACTCTAATAGGCTGAGGTGCTGTGCTCGGTGGCCTGCTGGGACCTTTGCCCGTCAGGGCAAGGCGAATAGGCCTTCGTCAGGGCTTTGTCGGGGAGGGGCCAGGAGCCCTGCTCGCTTCAATCCCCTCACCGATAGACAGTTGCGGAAACTAGGATGCAAGAACCTTTCCTGGATGGGGTTTTGATTTTCGCGAAAAGTGTGTCAGCTTTGCTTTCAGGATGAGTCTGATTTCCCAAAAATGCATTTTGAACAATTTAAAGATTTGATCTGCGTTGGCCGGGAATCGAACCCAGGACAACTGCTTGGAAGGCAGCTATGCTCACCACTATACCACCAACGCCTGCCTGTCTGGGCTATGTGATGGAGCGTCCCTTAGAAATAAGAATAAGTCATTGGCTGGGAATGAAAAAAGCTTGCGTTTGACGCAGAAGCAGTTCGCATCATGAGGTCTTGCCGGTCAGCCCAACATTTCCCCGGGACCCCTTAAAAAAGGAGCTTGGTTTTAAGTTTGGTTTGATTGAACAGTACATTTTGTTGGCTGGGCTGGGACCCTCTCCTATTTAGCGCAAGAGTGGAACGAGGCAGCAAGTTCAAGGAATGACATTGCATCCAGGCACTTACAGCTCTTTGTGCCCTAATGCCATGACACAAAAACATAATTTGAAAAAACTTAGCAGAGGATGGTTTCGATCCATCGACCTCTGGGTTATGGGCCCAGCACGCTTCCGCTGCGCCACTCTGCTGGTTGGAGAACAAGAGCTTTTCTGGGCTTTTACAGCCTACAAACCGACAACCCTAGACCCAGTTTCGAGTGAAGCGGGCAGTAGGCCTTACAAAGCCAAACAACCTGCAACCACGCACTCCCATCCCATGGCCTTTTGCAGACAGGCCTCATTTCTCTAGCTCACACCCTAACTGCCAACACCCCTTCCCCTTCTCTCTCTGTCTCTCTCTCTCTGTCTCTCTCTCTCATTCTCTCTCTCTCTCTCGCAAATAGATACTTTACTTCCCAGGTGCAACAAAACAAGCCTTCTCGAGCTGGCAGATATGGGAAGGAAGGAAGGAAGGAAGGGCCAGTTTGGAAACTCAACTCAATTACCATAAATCCCCTGCTAAGGGTTATGGGAGGGAGGAATGAAGGAACTTTGCTTCAGGGAAAGGGCTGCTGCTGCTTCAGCATGTGAGGAGCGCAGCCACACGTTTCACCTTCCTCAGTATGTTGGTTTACAGGATGAGAGAGATCCTGAAACCTCACTCTAATAGGCTGAGGTGCTGTGCTCGGTGGCCTGCTGGGACCTTTGCCCGTCAGGGCAAGGCGAATAGGCCTTTGTCAGGCCTTCGTCAGGGCGGGGCCAGGAGCCCTGCTCGCTTCAATCCCCTCACCGATAGACAGTTGCAGAAACTAGGATGCAAGAACCTTTCCTGGATGGGGTTTTGATTTTCGCGAAAAGCGTGTCAGCTTTGCTTTCAGCATGAGTCTGATTTCCCAAAAATGCATTTTGAACAATTTAAAGATTTGATCTGGGTTGGCCGGGAATCAAACCCAGGTCAACTGCTTGGAAGGCAGCTATGCTCACCACTATACCACCAACGCCTGCCTGTCTGGGATATGTGATGGAGCGCCCCTTAGAAATAAGAATAAGTCATTGGCTGGGAATGAAAAAAGCTTGCGTTTGACGCAGAAGCAGTTCGCATCATGAGGTCTTGCCGGTCAGCCCAACATTTCCCCGGGACCCCTTAAAAAAGGAGCTTGGTTTTAAGTTTGGTTTGATTGAACAGTACATTTTGTTGGCTGGGCTGGGACCCTCTCCTATTTAGCGCAAGAGTGGAACGAGGCAGCAAGTTCAAGGAATGACATTGCATCCAGGCACTTACAGCTCTTTGTGCCCTAATGCCATGACACAAAAACATAATTTGAAAAAACTTAGCAGAGGATGGTTTCGATCCATCGACCTCTGGGTTATGGGCCCAGCACGCTTCCGCTGCGCCACTCTGCTGGTTGGAGAACAAGACCTTTTCTGGGCTTTTACAGCCTACAAACCGACAACCCTAGACCCAGTTTCGAGTGAAGCGGGCAGTAGGCCTTACAAAGCCAAACAAACTGCAACCACGCACTCCATCCCATGGCCTTTTGCAGACAGGCCTCATTTCTCTAGCTCACACCCTAACTGCCAACACCCCTTCCCCTTCTCTCTCTGTCTCTCTCTCTCTGTCTCTCTCTCTCATTCTCTCTCTCTCGCAAGTAGATACTTTACTTCCCAGGTGCAATAAAACAAGCCTTCTCGAGCTGGCAGATATGGGAAGGAAAGAAGGAAGGGCCAGTTTGGAAACTCAACTCAATTACCATAAATCCCCTGCTAAGGGTTATGGGGGGGAGGAATGAAGGAACTTTGCTTCAGGGAAAGGGCTGCTGCTGCTTCAGCATGTGAGGAGTGCAGCCACACGTTTCACCTTCCTCAGTATGTTGGTTTACAGGATGAGAGAGATCCTGAAACCTCACTCTAATAGGCTGAGGTGCTGTGCTCGGTGGCCTGCTGGGACCTTTGCCCGTCAGGGCAAGGCGAATAGGCCTTTGTCAGGCCTTCGTCAGGGCTTTGTCGGGGAGGGGCCAGGAGCCCTGCTCGCTTCAATCCCCTCACCGATAGACAGTTGCAGAAACTAGGATGCAAGAACCTTTCCTGGATGGGGTTTTGAATTTTTCGCGAAAAGTGTGTCAGCTTTGCTTTCAGCATGAGTCTGATTTCCCAAAAATGCATTTTGAACAATTTAAAGATTTGATCTGAGTTGGCAGGGAATCGAACCCGGGTCAATTACTTGGAAGGCAGCTATGCTCACCACTATACCACCAACGCCTGCCTGTCTGGGCTATGTGATGGAGCGCCCCTTAGAAATAAGAATAAGTCATTGGCTGGGAATGAAAAAAGCTTGCGTTTGACCCAGAAGCAGTTCACATCATGAGGTCTTGCCGGTCAGCCCAACATTTCCCCGGGACCCCTTAAAAAAGGAGCTTGGTTTTAAGTTTGGTTTGATTGAACAGTACATTTTGTTGGCTGGACTGGGACCCTCTCCTATTTAGCGCAAGAGTGGAACGAGGCAGCAAGTTCAAGGAATGACATTGCATCCAGGCACTTACAGCTCTTTGTGCCCTAATGCCATGACACAAAAACATAATTTGAAAAAACTTAGCAGAGGATGGTTTCGATCCATCGACCTCTGGGTTATGGGCCCAGCACGCTTCCGCTGCGCCACTCTGCTGGTTGGAGAACAAGAGCTTTTCTGGGCTTTTACAGCCTACAAACCGACAACCCTAGACCCAGTTTCGAGTGAAGCGGGCAGTAGGCCTTACAAAGCCAAACAACCTGTAACCACGCACTCCCATCCCATGGCCTTTTGCAGACAGGCCTCATTTCTCTAGAATAAGAATAAGAATAAGAATAAGTCATTGGCTGGGAATGAAAAAAGCTTGCGTTTGACGCAGAAGCAGTTCGCATCATGAGGTCTTGCCGGTCAGCCCAACATTTCCCCGGGACCCCTTAAAAAAGGAGCTTGGTTTTAAGTTTGGTTTGATTGAACAGTACATTTTGTTGGCTGGGCTGGGACCCTCTCCTATTTAGCGCAAGAGTGGAAGGAGGCAGCAAGTTCAAGGAATGACATTGCATTTTGTCGGGGAGGGGCCAGGAGCCCTGCTCGCTTCAATCCCCTCACCGATAGACAGTTGCAGAAACTAGGATGCAAGAACCTTTCCTGGATGGGGTTTTGATTTTCACGAAAAGTGTGTCAGCTTTGCTTTCAGCATGAGTCTGATTTCCAAAAAATGCATTTTGAACAATTTAAAGGTTTGCCGGTCAGCCCAACATTTCCCCGGGACCCCTTAAAAAAGGAGCTTGGTTTTAAGTTTGGTTTGATTGAACAGTACATTTTGTTGGCTGGACTGGGACCCTCTCCTATTTAGCGCAAGAGTGGAACGAGGCAGCAAGTTCAAGGAATGACATTGCATCCAGGCACTTACAGCTCTTTGTGCCCTAATGCCATGACACAAAAACATAATTTGAAAAAACTTAGCAGAGGATGGTTTCGATCCATCGACCTCTGGGTTATGGGCCCAGCACGCTTCCGCTGCGCCGCTCTGCTGGTTGGAGAACAAGAGCTTTTCTGGGCTTTTACAGCCTACAAACCGACAACCCTAGACCCAGTTTCGAGTGAAGCGGGCAGTAGGCCTTACAAAGCCAAACAACCTGTAACCACGCACTCCCATCCCATGGCCTTTTGCAGACAGGCCTCATTTCTCTAGAATAAGAATAAGAATAAGAATAAGAATAAGTCATTGGCTGGGAATGAAAAAAGCTTGCGTTTGACGCAGAAGCAGTTTGCATCATGAGGTCTTGCCGGTCAACCCAACATTTCCCCGGGACCCCTTAAAAAAGGAGCTTGGTTTTAAGTTTGGTTTGATTGAACAGTACATTTTGTTGGCTGGGCTGGGACCCTCTCCTATTTAGCGCAAGAGTGGAAGGAGGCAGCAAGTTCAAGGAATGACATTGCATTTTGTCGGGGAGGGGCCAGGAGCCCTGCTCGCTTCAATCCCCTCACCGATAGACAGTTGCAGAAACTAGGATGCAAGAACCTTTCCTGGATGGGGTTTTGATTTTCACGAAAAGTGTGTCAGCTTTGCTTTCAGCATGAGTCTGATTTCCAAAAAATGCATTTTGAACAATTTAAAGGTTTGATCTGCGTTGGCCGGGAATCGAACCCAGGTCAACTGCTTGGAAGGCAGCTATGCTCACCACTATACCACCAACGCCTGCCTGTCTGGGCTATCTGATGGAGCGCCCCTTAGAAATAAGAATAAGTCATTGGCTGGGAATGAAAAAAGCTTGCGTTTGACGCAGAAGCAGTTCGCATCATGAGGTCTTGCCGGTCAGCCCAACATTTCCCCGGGACCCCTTAAAAAAGGAGCTTGGTTTTAAGTTTGGTTTGATTGAACAGTACATTTTGTTGGCTGGGCTGGGACCCTCTCCTATTTAGCGCAAGAGTGGAACGAGGCAGCAAGTTCAAGGAATGACATTGCATCCAGGCACTTACAGCTCTTTGTGCCCTAATGCCATGACACAAAAACATAATTTGAAAAAACTTAGCAGAGGATGGTTTCGATCCATCGACCTCTGGGTTATGGGCCCAGCACGCTTCCGCTGCGCCACTCTGCTGGTTGGAGAACAAGAGCTTTTCTGGGCTTTTACAGCCTACAAACCGACAACCCTAGACCCAGTTTCGAGTGAAGCGGGCAGTAGGCCTTACAAAGCCAAACAAACTGCAACCACGCACTCCCATCCCATGGCCTTTTGCAGACAGGCCTCATTTCTCTAGCTCACACCCTAACTGCCAACACCCCTTCCCCTTCTCTCTCTGTCTCTCTCTCTCTGTCTCTCTCTCTCATTCTCTCTCTCTCGCAAGTAGATACTTTACTTCCCAGGTGCAACAAAACAAGCCTTCTCGAGCTGGCAGATATGGGAAGGAAGGAAGGAAGGGCCAGTTTGGAAACTCAACTCAATTACCATAAATCCCCTGCTAAGGGTTATGGGGGGGAGGAATGAAGGAACTTTGCTTCAGGGAAAGGGCTGCTGCTGCTTCAGCATGTGAGGAGCGCAGCCACACGTTTCACCTTCCTCAGTATGTTGGTTTACAGGATGAGAGAGATCCTGAAACCTCACTCTAATAGGCTGAGGTGCTGTGCTCGGTGGCCTGCTGGGACCTTTGCCCGTCAGGGCAAGGCGAATAGGCCTTTGTCAGGCCTTCGTCAGGGCTTTGTCGGGGAGGAGCCCTGCTCGCTTCAATCCCCTCACCGATAGACAGTTGCAGAAACTAGGATGCAAGAACCTTTCCTGGATGGGGTTTTGATTTTCACGAAAAGTGTGTCAGCTTTGCTTTCAGCATGAGTCTGATTTCCCAAAAATGCATTTTGAACAATTTAAAGATTTGATCTGCGTTGGCCGGGAATCGAACCCGGGTCAACTGCTTGGAAGGCAGCTATGCTCACCACTATACCACCAACGCCTGCCTGTCTGGACTATCTGATGAAGCGCCCCTTAGAAATAACAATAAGTCATTGGCTGGGAATGAAAAAAGCTTGCGTTTGACGCAGAAGCAGTTCGCATCATGAGGTCTTGCTGGTCAGCCCAACATTTCCCCGGGACCCCTTAAAAAAGGAGCTTGGTTTTAAGTTTGGTTTGATTGAACAGTACATTTTGTTGGCTGGGCTGGGACCCTCTCCTATTTAGCGCAAGAGTGGAACGAGGCAGCAAGTTCAAGGAATGACATTGCATCCAGGCACTTACAGCTCTTTGTGCCCTAATGCCATGACACAAAAACATAATTTGAAAAAACTTAGCAGAGGATGGTTTCGATCCATCGACCTCTGGGTTATGGGCCCAGCACGCTTCCGCTGCGCCACTCTGCTGGCTGGAGAACGAGAGCTTTTCGGGGCTTTTACAGCCTACAAACCGACAACCCTAGACCCAGTTTCGAGTGAAGCGGGCAGTAGGCCTTACAAAGCCAAACAACCTGCAACCACGCACTCCCATCCCATGGCCTTTTGCAGACAGGCCTCATTTCTCTAGCTCACACCCTAACTGCCAACACCCCTTCCCCTTCTCTCTCTGTCTCTCTCTCTCTGTCTCTCTCTCTCATTCTCTCTCTCTCGCAAATAGATACTTTACTTCCCAGGTGCAACAAAACAAGCCTTCTCGAGCTGGCAGATATGGGAAGGAAGGAAGGAAGGGCCAGTTTGGAAACTCAACTCAATTACCATAAATCCCCTGCTAAGGGTTATGGGAGGGAGGAATGAAGGAACTTTGCTTCAGGGAAAGGGCTGCTGCTGCTTCAGCATGTGAGGAGCGCAGCCACACGTTTCACCTTCCTCAGTATGTTGGTTTACAGGATGAGAGAGATCCTGAAACCTCACTCTAATAGGCTGAGGTGCTGTGCTTGGTGGCCTGCTGGGACCTTTGCCCGTCAGGGCAAGGCGAATAGGCCTTCGTCAGGGCTTTGTCGGGGAGGGGCCAGGAGCCCTGCTCGCTTCAATCCCCTCACCGATAGACAGTTGCGGAAACTAGGATGCAAGAACCTTTCCTGGATGGGGTTTTGATTTTCGCGAAAAGTGTGTCAGCTTTGCTTTCAGCATGAGTCTGATTTCCCAAAAATGCATTTTGAACAATTTAAAGATTTGATCTGCGTTGGCTGGGACAACTGCTTGGAAGGCAGCTATGCTCACCACTATACCACCAACGCCTGCCTGTCTGGGCTATGTGATGGAGCGCCCCTTAGAAATAATAATAAGTCATTGGCTGGGAATGAAAAAAGCTTGCGTTTGACGCAGAAGCAGTTCGCATCATGAGGTCTTGCCGGTCAGCCCAACATTTCCCCGGGACCCCTTAAAAAAGGAGCTTGGTTTTAAGTTTGGTTTGATTGAACAGTACATTTTGTTGGCTGGGCTGGGACCCTCTCCTATTTAGCGCAAGAGTGGAACGAGGCAGCAAGTTCAAGGAATGACATTGCATCCAGGCACTTACAGCTCTTTGTGCCCTAATGCCATGACACAAAAACATAATTTGAAAAAACTTAGCAGAGGATGGTTTCTATCCATCGACCTCTGGGTTATGGGCCCAGCACGCTTCCGCTGCGCCACTCTGCTGGTTGGAGAACAAGAGCTTTTCTGGGCTTTTACAGCCTACAAACCAACAACCCTAGACCCAGTTTCGAGTGAAGCGGGCAGTAGGCCTTACAAAGCCAAACAACCTGCAACCACGCACTCCCATCCCATGGCCTTTTGCAGACAGGCCTCATTTCTCTAGCTCACACCCTAACTGCCAACACCCCTTCCCCTTCTCTCTCTGTCTCTCTCTCTCATTCTCTCTCTCTCGCAAATAGATACTTTACTTCCCAGGTGCAACAAAACAAGCCTTCTCGAGCTGGCAGATATGGGAAGGAAGGAAGGAAGGGCCAGTTTGGAAACTCAACTCAATTACCATAAATCCCCTGCTAAGGGTTATGGGAGGGAGGAATGAAGGAACTTTGCTTCAGGGAAAGGGCTGCTGCTGCTTCAGCATGTGAGGAGCGCAGCCACACGTTTCACCTTCCTCAGTATGTTGGTTTACAGGATGAGAGAGATCCTGAAACCTCACTCTAATAGGCTGAGGTGCTGTGCTCGGTGGCCTGCTGGGACCTTTGCCCGTCAGGGCAAGGCGAATAGGCCTTCGTCAGGGCTTTGTCGGGGAGGGGCCAGGAGCTCTGCTCGCTTCAATCCCCTCACCGATAGACAGTTGCGGAAACTAGGATGCAAGAACCTTTCCTGGATGGGGTTTTGATTTTCGCGAAAAGTGTGTCAGCTTTGCTTTCAGCATGAGTCTGATTTCCCAAAAATGCATTTTGAACGATTTAAAGATTTGATCTGCGTTGGCTGGGAATCGAACCCGGGACAACTGCTTGGAAGGCAGCTATGCTCACCACTATACCACCAACGCCTGCCTGTCTGGGCTATGTGATGGAGCGCCCCTTAGAAATAAGAATAAGTCATTGGCTGGGAATGAAAAAAGCTTGCGTTTGACCCAGAAGCAGTTCGCATCATGAGGTCTTGCCGGTCAGCCCAACATTTCCCCGGGACCCCTTAAAAAAGGAGCTTGGTTTTAAGATTGGTTTGATTGAACAGTACATTTTGTTGGCTGGGCTGGGACCCTCTCCTATTTAGCGCAAGAGTGGAACGAGGCAGCAAGTTCAAGGAATGACATTGCATCCAGGCACTTACAGCTCTTTGTGCCCTAATGCCATGACACAAAAACATAATTTGAAAAAACTTAGCAGAGGATGGTTTCGATCCATCAATCTCTGGGTTATGGGCCCAGCACGCTTCCGCTGCGCCACTCTGCTGGTTGGAGAACAAGAGCTTTTCTGGGCTTTTACAGCCTACAAACTGACAACCCTAGACCCAGTTTCGAGTGAAGCGGGCAGTAGGCCTTACAAAGCCAAACAACCTGCAACCACGCACTCCCATCCCATGGCCTTTTGCAGACAGGCCTCATTTCTCTAGCTCACACCCTAACTGCCAACACCCCTTCCCCTTCTCTCTCTGTCTCTCTCTCTCATTCTCTCCCTCTCGCAAATAGATACTTTACTTCCCAGGTGCAACAAAACAAGCCTTCTCGAGCTGACAGATATGGGAAGGAAGGAAGGAAGGGCCAGTTTGGAAACTCAACTCAATTACCATAAATCCCCTGCTAAGGGTTATGGGAGGGAGGAATGAAGGAACTTTGCTTCAGGGAAAGGGCTGCTGCTGCTTCAGCATGTGAGGAGCGCAGCCACACGTTTCACCTTCCTCAGTATGTTGGTTTACAGGATGAGAGAGATCCTGAAACCTCACTCTAATAGGCTGAGGTGCTGTGCTCGGTGGCCTGCTGGGACCTTTGCCCGTCAGGGCAAGGCGAATAGGCCTTTGTCAGGGCTTTGTCGGGGAGGGGCCAGGAGCCCTGCTCGCTTCAATCCCCTCACCGATAGACAGTTGCAGAAACTAGGATGCAAGAACCTTTCCTGGATGGGGTTTTGATTTTCGCGAAAAGCGTGTCAGCTTTGCTTTCAGCATGAGTCTGATTTCCCAAAAATGCATTTTGAACAATTTAAAGATTTGATCTGCGTTGGCCGGGAATCGAACCCGGGTCAACTGCTTGGAAGGCAGCTATGCTCACCACTATACCACCAACGCCTGCCTGTCTGGGCTATGTGATGGAGCGCCCCTTAGAAATAATAATAAGTCATTGGCTGGGAATGAAAAAAGCTTGCGTTTGACGCAGAAGCAGTTCGCATCATGAGGTCTTGCCGGTCAGCCCAACATTTCCCCGGGACCCCTTAAAAAAGGAGCTTGGTTTTAAGTTTGGTTTGATTGAACAGTACATTTTGTTGGCTGGGCTGGCACCCTCTCCTATTTAGCGCAAGAGTGGAACGAGGCAGCAAGTTCAAGGAATGACATTGCATCCAGGCACTTACAGCTCTTTGTGCCCTAATGCCATGACACAAAAACATAATTTGAAAAAAGTTAGCAGAGGATGGTTTCGATCCATCGACCTCTGGGTTATGGGCCCAGCACGCTTCCGCTGCGCCACTCTGCTGGATGGAGAACAAGAGCTTTTCTGGGCTTTTACAGCCTACAAACCGACAACCCTAGACCCAGTTTCGAGTGAAGCGGGCAGTAGGCCTTACAAAGCCAAACAAACTGCAACCTCGCACTCCCATCCCATGGCCTTTTGCAGACAGGCCTCATTTCTCTAGCTCACACCCTAACTGCCAACACCCCTTCCCCTTCTCTCTCTGTCTCTCTCTCTCTGTCTCTCTCTCTCATTCTCTCTCTCTCGCAAGTAGATACTTTACTTCCCAGGTGCAACAAAACAAGCCTTCTCGAGCTGGCAGATATGGGAAGGAAGGAAGGGCCAGTTTGGAAACTCAACTCAATTACCATAAATCCCCTGCTAAGGGTTATGGGGGGGAGGAATGAAGGAACTTTGCTTCAGGGAAAGGGCTGCTGCTGCTTCAGCATGTGAGGAGCACAGCCACACGTTTCACCTTCCTCAGTATGTTGGTTTACAGGATGAGAGAGATCCTGAAACCTCACTCTAATAGGCTGAGGTGCTGTGCTCGGTGGCCTGCTGGGACCTTTGCCCGTCAGGGCAAGGCGAATAGGCCTTTGTCAGGCCTTCGTCAGGGCTTTGTCGGGGAGGGGCCAGGAGCCCTGCTCGCTTCAATCCCCTCACCGATAGACAGTTGCAGAAACTAGGATGCAAGAACCTTTCCTGGATGGGGTTTTGATTTTCACGAAAAGTGTGTCAGCTTTGCTTTCAACATGAGTCTGATTTCCAAAAAATGCATTTTGAACAATTGAAAGATTTGATCTGCGTTGGCCGTGAATCGAACCCGGGTCAATTGCTTGGAAGGCAGCTATGCTCACCACTATACCACCAACGCCTGCCTGTCTGGACTATCTGATGAAGCGCCCCTTAGAAATAACAATAAGTCATTGGCTGGGAATGAAAAAAGCTTGCGTTTGACGCAGAAGCAGTTCGCATCATGAGGTCTTGCCGGTCAGCCCAACATTTCCCCGGGACCCCTTAAAAAAGGAGCTTGGTTTTAAGTTTGGTTTGATTGAACAGTACATTTTGTTGGCTGGGCTGGGACCCTCTCCTATTTAGCGCAAGAGTGGAACGAGGCAGCAAGTTCAAGGAATGACATTGCATCCAGGCACTTACAGCTCTTTGTGCCCTAATGCCATGACACAAAAACATAATTTGAAAAAACTTAGCAGAGGATGGTTTCGATCCATCGACCTCTGGGTTATGGGCCCAGCACGCTTCCGCTGCGCCACTCTGCTGGCTGGAGAACGAGAGCTTTTCGGGGCTTTTACAGCCTACAAACCGACAACCCTAGACCCAGTTTCGAGTGAAGCGGGCAGTAGGCCTTACAAAGCCAAACAACCTGCAACCACGCACTCCCATCCCATGGCCTTTTGCAGACAGGCCTCATTTCTCTAGCTCACACCCTAACTGCCAACACCCCTTCCCCTTCTCTCTCTGTCTCTCTCTCTCTGTCTCTCTCTCTCATTCTCTCTCTCTCGCAAATAGATACTTTACTTCCCAGGTGCAACAAAACAAGCCTTCTCGAGCTGGCAGATATGGGAAGGAAGGAAGGAAGGGCCAGTTTGGAAACTCAACTCAATTACCATAAATCCCCTGCTAAGGGTTATGGGAGGGAGGAATGAAGGAACTTTGCTTCAGGGAAAGGGCTGCTGCTGCTTCTGCATGTGAGGAGCGCAGCCACACGTTTCACGTTCCTCAGTATGTTGGTTTACAGGATGAGAGAGATCCTGAAACCTCACTCTAATAGGCTGAGGTGCTGTGCTCGCTGGCCTGCTGGGACCTTTGCCCGTCAGGGCAAGGCGAATAGGCCTTCGTCAGGGCTTTGTCGGGGAGGGGCCAGGAGCCCTGCTCGCTTCAATCCCCTCACCGATAGACAGTTGCGGAAACTAGGATGCAAGAACCTTTCCTGGATGGGGTTTTGATTTTCGCGAAAAGTGTGTCAGCTTTGCTTTCAGCATGAGTCTGATTTCCCAAAAATGCATTTTGAACAATTTAAAGATTTGATCTGCGTTGGCTGGGAATCGAACCCGGGACAACTGCTTGGAAGGCAGCTATGCTCACCACTATACCACCAACGCCTGCCTGTCTGGGCTATGTGATGGAGCGCCCCTTAGAAATAAGAATAAGTCATTGGCTGGGAATGAAAAAAGCTTGCGTTTGACGCAGAAGCAGTTCGCATCATGAGGTCTTGCCGGTCAGCCCAACATTTCCCCGGGACCCCTTAAAAAAGGAGCTTGGTTTTAAGTTTGGTTTGATTGAACAGTACATTTTGTTGGCTGGGCTGGGACCCTCTCCTATTTCGCGCAAGAGTGGAACGAGGCAGCAAGTTCAAGGAATGACATTGCATCCAGGCACTTACAGCTCTTTGTGCCCTAATGCCATGACACAAAAACATAATTTGAAAAAACTTAGCAGAGGATGGTTTCGATCCATCGACCTCTGGGTTATGGGCCCAGCACGCTTCTGCTGTTCTGCTGGTTGGAGAACAAGAGCTTTTCTGGGCTTTTACAGCCTACAAACCGACAACCCTAGACCCAGTTTCGAGTGAAGCGGGCAGTAGGCCTTACAAAGCCAAACAACTGAAACCACGCACTCCCATCCCATGGCCTTTTGCAGACAGGCCTCATTTCTCTAGCTCACACCCTAACTGCCAACACCCCTTCCCCTTCTCTCTCTGTCTCTCTCTCTCTGTCTCTCTCTCTCATTCTCTCTCTCTCGCAAGTAGATACTTTACTTCCCAGGTGCAACAAAACAAGCCTTCTCGAGCTGGCAGATATGGGAAGGAAGGAAGGAAGGGCCAGTTTGGAAACTCAACTCAATTACCATAAATCCCCTGCTAAGGGTTATGGGGGGGAGGAATGAAGGAACTTTGCTTCAGGGAAAGGGCTGCTGCTGCTTCAGCATGTGAGGAGCGCAGCCACACGTTTCACCTTCCTCAGTATGTTGGTTTACAGGATGAGAGAGATCCTGAAACCTCACTCTAATAGGCTGAGGTGCTGTGCTCGGTGGCCTGCTGGGACCTTTGCCCGTCAGGGCAAGGCGAATAGGCCTTTGTCAGGCCTTCGTCAGGGCTTTGTCGGGGAGGGGCCAGGAGCCCTGCTCGCTTCAATCCCCTCACCGATAGACAGTTGCAGAAACTAGGATGCAAGAACCTTTCCTGGATGGGGTTTTGATTTTCGCGAAAAGTGTGTCAGCTTTGCTTTCAGCATGAGTCTGATTTCCCAAAAATGCATTTTGAACAATTTAAAGATTTGATCTGCGTTGGCCGGGAATCGAACCGGGGTCAACTGTTTGGAAGGCAGCTATGCTCACCACTATACCACCAACGCCTGCCTGTCTGGGCTATGTGATTGAGCGCCCCTTAGAAATAAGAATAAGTCATTGGCTGGGAATGAAAAAAGCTTGCGTTTGACCCAGAAGCAGTTCGCATCATGAGGTCTTGCCGGTCAGCCCAACATTTCCCCGGGACCCCTTAAAAAAGGAGCTTGGTTTTAAGTTTGGTTTGATTGAACAGTACATTTTGTTGGCTGGGCTGGGACCCTCTCCTATTTAGCGCAAGAGTGGAACGAGGCAGCAAGTTCAAGGAATGACATTGCATCCAGGCACTTACAGCTCTTTGTGCCCTAATGCCATGACACAAAAACATAATTTGAAAAAACTTAGCAGAGGATGGTTTCGATCCATCGACCTCTGGGTTATGGGCCCAGCACGCTTCCGCTGCGCCACTCTGCTGGTTGGAGAACAAGAGCTTTTCTGGGCTTTTACAGCCTACAAACCGGCAACCCTAGACCCAGTTTCGAGTGAAGCGGGCAGTAGGCCTTACAAAGCCAAACAACCTGTAACCACGCACTCCCATCCCATGGCCTTTTGCAGACAGGCCTCATTTCTCTAGAATAAGAATAAGAATAAGAATAAGTCATTGGCTGGGAATGAAAAAAGCTTGCGTTTGACGCAGAAGCAGTTCGCATCATGAGGTCTTGCCGGTCAGCCCAACATTTCCCCGGGACCCCTTAAAAAAGGAGCTTGGTTTTAAGTTTGGTTTGATTGAACAGTACATTTTGTTGGCTGGGCTGGGACCCTCTCCTATTTAGCGCAAGAGTGGAACGAGGCAGCAAGTTCAAGGAATGATATTGCATTTTGTCGGGGAGGGGCCAGGAGCCCTGCTCGCTTCAATCCCCTCACCGATAGAGAGTTGCAGAAACTAGGATGCAAGAACCTTTCCTGGATGGGGTTTTGATTTTCGCGAAAAGCGTGTCAGCTTTGCTTTCAGCATGAGTCTGATTTCCCAAAAATGCATTTTGAACAATTTAAAGATTTGATCTGCGTTGGCCGGGAATCGAACCTGGGTCAACTGCTTGGAAGACAGCTATGCTCACCATACAAACCGACAACCCTAGACCCAGTTTCGAGTGAAGCGGGCAGTAGGCCTTACAAAGCCAAACAACCTGTAACCACGCACTCCCATCCCATGGCCTTTTGCAGACAGGCCTCATTTCTCTAGAATAAGAATAAGAATAAGTCATTGGCTGGGAATGAAAAAAGCTTGCGTTTGACGCAGAAGCAGTTCGCATCATGAGGTCTTGCCGGTCAGCCCAACATTTCCCCGGGACCCCTTAAAAAAGGAGCTTGGTTTTAAGTTTGGTTTGATTGAACAGTACATTTTGTTGGCTGGGCTGGGACCCTCTCCTATTTAGCGCAAGAGTGGAACGAGGCAGCAAGTTCAAGGAATGACATTGCATTTTGTCGGGGAGGGGCCAGGAGCCCTGCTCGCTTCAATCCCCTCACTGATAGACAGTTGCAGAAACTAGGATGCAAGAACCTTTCCTGGATGGGGTTTTGATTTTCACGAAAAGTGTGTCAGCTTTGCTTTCAGCATGAGTCTGATTTCCAAAAAATGCATTTTAAACAATTTAAAGATTTGATCTGCGTTGGCCGGGAATCGAACCCGGGTCAACTGCTGGGAAGGCAGCTATGCTCACCACTATACCACCAACGCCTGTCTATCTGGGCTGTCTGATGGAGCGCCCCTTAGAAATAAGAATAAGTCATTGGCTGGGAATGAAAAAAGCTTGCGTTTGACGCAGAAGCAGTTCGCATCATGAGGTCTTGCCGGTCAGCCCAACATTTCCCCGGGACCCCTTAAAAAAGGAGCTTGGTTTTAAGTTTGGTTTGATTGAACAGTACATTTTGTTGGCTGGGCTGGGACCCTCTCCTATTTAGCGCAAGAGTGGAACGAGGCAGCAAGTTCAAGGAATGACATTGCAACCAGGCACTTACAGCTCTTTGTGCCCTAATGCCATGACACAAAAACATAATTTGAAAAAACTTAGCAGAGGATGGTTTGGATCCATCGACCTCTGGGTTACGGGCCCAGCACGCTTCTGCTGCGCCACTCTGCTGGTTGGAGAACAAGAGCTTTTCTGGGCTTTTACAGCCTACAAACCGACAACCCTAGACCCAGTTTCGAGTGAAGCGGGCAGTAGGCCTTACAAAGCCAAACAACTGAAACCACGCACTCCCATCCCATGGCCTTTTGCAGACAGGCCTCATTTCTCTAGCTCACACCCTAACTGCCAACACCCCTTCCCCTTCTCTCTCTGTCTCTCTCTCTCTGTCTCTCTCTCTCATTCTCTCTCTCTCGCAAGTAGATACTTTACTTCCCAGGTGCAACAAAACAAGCCTTCTCGAGCTGGCAGATATGGGAAGGAAGGAAGGAAGGGCCAGTTTGGAAACTCAACTCAATTACCATAAATCCCCTGCTAAGGGTTATGGGAGGGAGGAATGAAGGAACTTTGCTTCAGGGAAAGGGCTGCTGCTGCTTCAGCATGTGAGGAGCGCAGCCACACGTTTCACCTTCCTCAGTATGTTGGTTTACAGGATGAGAGAGATCCTGAAACCTCACTCTAATAGGCTGAGGTGCTGTGCTCAGTGGCCTGCTGGGACCTTTGCCCGTCAGGGCAAGGCGAATAGGCCTTTGTCAGGCCTTCGTCAGGGCTTTGTCGGGGAGGGGCCAGGAGCCCTGCTCGCTTCAATCCCCTCTTCGATAGACAATTGCAGATACTAGGATGCAAGAACCTTTCCTGGATGGGGTTTTGATTTTCGCGAAAAGCGTGTCAGCTTTGCTTTCAGCATGAGTCTGATTTCCCAAAAATGCATTTTGAACAATTTAAAGATTTGATCTGCGTTGGCCGGGAATCGAACCCGGGTCAACTGCTTGGAAGGCAGCTATGCTCACCACTATACCACCAACGCCTGCCTGTCTGGGCTATCTGATGGAGCGCCCCTTAGAAATAAGAATAAGTCATTGGCTGGGAATGAAAAAAGCTTGCGTTTGACGCAGAAGCAGTTCGCATCATGAGGTCTTGCCGGTCAGCCCAACATTTCCCCGGGACCCCTTAAAAAAGGAGCTTGGTTTTAAGTTTGGTTTGATTGAACAGTACATTTTGTTGGCTGGGCTGGGACCCTCTCCTATTTAGCGCAAGAGTGGAACGAGGCAGCAAGTTCAAGGAATGACATTGCATCCAGGCACTTACAGCTCTTTGTGCCCTAATGCCATGACACAAAAACATAATTTGAAAAAACTTAGCAGAGGATGGTTTCGATCCATCGACCTCTGGGTTATGGGCCCAGCACGCTTCCGCTGCGCCACTCTGCTGGTTGGAGCACAAGAGCTTTTCTGGGCTTTTACAGCCTACAAACTGACAACCCTAGACCCAGTTTCGAGTGAAGCGGGCAGTAGGCCTTACAAAGCCAAACAACCTGCAACCACGCACTCCCATCCCATGGCCTTTTGCAGACAGGCCTCATTTCTCTAGCTCACACCCTAACTGCCAACACCCCTTCCCCTTCTCTCTCTGTCTCTCTCTCTCATTCTCTCTCTCTCTCGCAAATAGATACTTTACTTCCCAGGTGCAACAAAACAAGCCTTCTCGAGCTGGCAGATATGGGAAGGAAGGAAGGAAGGGCCAGTTTGGAAACTCAACTCAATTACCATAAATCCCCTGCTAAGGGTTATGGGAGGGAGGAATGAAGGAACTTTGCTTCAGGGAAAGGGCTGCTGCTGCTTCAGCATGTGAGGAGCGCAGCCACACGTTTCACCTTCCTCAGTATGTTGGTTTACAGGATGAGAGAGATCCTGAAACCTCACTCTAATAGGCTGAGGTGCTGTGCTCGGTGGCCTGCTGGGACCTTTGCCCGTCAGGGCAAGGCGAATAGGCCTTTGTCAGGCCTTCGTCAGGGCTTTGTCGGGGAAGGGCCAGGAGCCCTGCTTGCTTCAATCCCCTCACCGATAGACAGTTGCAGAAACTAGGATGCAAGAACCTTTCCTGGATGGGGTTTTGATTTTCACGAAAAGTGTGTCAGCTTTGCTTTCAGCATGAGTCTGATTTCCAAAAAATGCATTTTGAACAATTTAAAGATTTGATCTGCGTTGGCCGGGAATCGAACCCGGGTCAACTGCTTGGAAGGCAGCTATGCTCACCACTATACCACCAACGCCTGCCTGTCTGGGCTATCTGATGGAGCGCCCCTTAGAAATAAGAATAAGTCATTGGCTGGGAATGAAAAAAGCTTGCGTTTGACGCAGAAGCAGTTCGCATCATGAGGTCTTGCCGGTCAGCCCAACATTTCCCCGGGACCCCTTAAAAAAGGAGCTTGGTTTAAGTTTGGTTTGATTGAACAGTACATTTTATTGGCTGGGCTGGGACCCTCTCCTATTTAGCGCAAGAGTGGAACGAGGCAGCAAGTTCAAGGAATGACATTGCATCCAGGCACTTACAGCTCTTTGTGCCCTAATGCCATGACACAAAAACATAATTTGAAAAAACTTAGCAGAGGATGGTTTCGATCCATCGACCTCTGGGTTATGGGCCCAGCACGCTTCCGCTGCGCCACTCTGCTGGTTGGAGAACAAGAGCTTTTCTGGGCTTTTACAGCCTACAAACCGACAACCCTAGACCCAGTTTCGAGTGAAGCGGGCAGTAGGCCTTACAAAGCCAAACAACCTGCAACCACGCACTCCCATCCCATGGCCTTTTGCAGACAGGCCTCATTTCTCTAGCTCACACCCTAACTGCCAACACCCCTTCCCCTTCTCTCTCTGTCTCTCTCTCTCTGTCTCTCTGTCTCTCTCTCTCATTCTCTCTCTCTCGCAAGTAGATACTTTACTTCCCAGGTGCAACCAAACAAGCCTTCTCGAGCTGGCAGATATGGGAAGGAAGGAAGGAAGGGCCAGTTTGGAAACTCAACTCAATTACCATAAATCCCCTGCTAAGGGTTATGGGGGGGAGGAATGAAGGAACTTTGCTTCAGGGAAAGGGCTGCTGCTGCTTCAGCATGTGAGGAGCGCAGCCACACGTTTCACCTTCCTCAGTATGTTGGTTTACAGGATGAGAGAGATCCTGAAACCTCACTCTAATAGGCTGAGGTGCTGTGCTCGGTGGCCTGCTGGGACCTTTGCCCGTCAGGGCAAGGCGAATAGGCCTTTGTCAGGCCTTCGTCAAGGCTTTGTCGGGGAGGGGCCAGGAGCCCTGCTCGCTTCAATCCCCTCACCGATAGACAGTTGCAGAAACTAGGATGCAAGAACCTTTCCTGGATGGGGTTTTGATTTTCGCGAAAAGTGTGTCAGCTTTGCTTTCAGCATGAGTCTGATTTCCCAAAAATGCATTTTGAACAATTTAAAGATTTGATCTGCGTTGGCCCGGAATCGAACCGGGGTCAACTGCTTGGAAGACAGCTATGCTCACCACTATACCACCAACGCCTGCCTGTCTGGGCTATGTGATGGAGCGCCCCTTAGAAATAAGAATAAGTCATTGGCTGGGAATGAAAAAAGCTTGCGTTTGACCCAGAAGCAGTTCGCATCATGAGGTCTTGCCGGTCAGCCCAACATTTCCCCGGGACCCCTTAAAAAAGGAGCTTGGTTTTAAGTTTGGTTTGATTGAACAGTACATTTTGTTGGCTGGGCTGGGACCCTCTCCTATTTAGCGCAAGAGTGGAACGAGGCAGCAAGTTCAAGGAATGACATTGCATCCAGGCACTTACAGCTCTTTGTGCCCTAATGCCATGACACAAAAACATAATTTGAAAAAACTTAGCAGAGGATGGTTTCGATCCATCGACCTCTGGGTTATGGGCCCAGCACGCTTCCGCTGCGCCACTCTGCTGGTTGGAGAACAAGAGCTTTTCTGGGCTTTTACAGCCTACAAACCGACAACCCTAGACCCAGTTTCGAGTGAAGCGGGCAGTAGGCCTTACAAAGCCAAACAACCTGCAACCACGCACTCCCATCCCATGGCCTTTTGCAGACAGGCCTCATTTCTCTAGCTCACACCCTAACTGCCAACACCCCTTCCCCTTCTCTCTCTGTCTCTCTCTCTCTGTCTCTCTCATTCTCTCTCTCTCGCAAGTAGATACTTTACTTCCCAGGTGCAACAAAACAAGCCTTCTCGAGCTGGCAGATATGGGAAGGAAGGAAGGAAGGGCCAGTTTGGAAACTCAACTCAATTACCATAAATCCCCTGCTAAGGGTTATGGGGGGGAGGAATGAAGGAACTTTGCTTCAGGGAAAGGGCTGCTGCTGCTTCAGCATGTGAGGAGCGCAGCCACACGTTTCACCTTCCTCAGTATGTTGGTTTACAGGATGAGAGAGATCCTGAAACCTCACTCTAATAGGCTGAGGTGCTGTGCTCGGTGGCCTGCTGGGACCTTTGCCCGTCAGGGCAAGGCGAATAGGCCTTTGTCAGGCCTTCGTCAGGGCTTTGTCGGGGAGGGGCCAGGAGCCCTGCTCGCTTCAATCCCCTCACCGATAGACAGTTGCAGAAACTAGGATGCAAGAACCTTTCCTGGATGGGGTTTTGATTTTCACGAAAAGTGTGTCAGCTTTGCTTTCAGCATGAGTCTGATTTCCAAAAAATGCATTTTGAACAATTTAAAGATTTGATCTGCGTTGGCCGGGAAAGGAACCCGGGTCAACTGTTTGGAAGGCAGCTATGCTCACCACTATACCACCAACGCCTGCCTGTCTGGGCTATCTGATGGAGCGCCCCTTAGAAATAAGAATAAGTCATTGGCTGGGAATGAAAAAAGCTTGCGCTTGACGCAGAAGCAGTTCGCATCATGAGGTCTTGCCGGTCAGCCCAACATTTCCCCGGGACCCCTTAAAAAAGGAGCTTGGTTTTAAGTTTGGTTTGATTGAACAGTACATTTTGTTGGCTGGGCTGGGACCCTCTCCTATTTAGCGCAAGAGTGGAACGAGGCAGCAAGTTCAAGGAATGACATTGCATCCAGGCACTTACAGCTCTTTGTGCCCTAATGCCATGACACAAAAACATAATTTGAAAAAACTTAGCAGAGGATGGTTTCGATCCATCGACCTCTGGGTTATGGGCCCAGCACGCTTCCGCTGCGCCACTCTGCTGGTTGGAGAACAAGAGCTTTTCTGGGCTTTTACAGCCTACAAACCGACAACCCTAGACCCAGTTTCGAGTGAAGCGGGCAGTAGGCCTTACAAAGCCAAACAACCTGCAACCACGCACTCCCATCCCATGGCCTTTTGCAGACAGGCCTCATTTCTCTAGCTCACACCCTAACTGCCAACACCCCTTCCCCTTCTCTCTCTGTCTCTCTCTCTCTGTCTCTCTCTCTCATTCTCTCTCTCTCGCAAATAGATACTTTACTTCCCAGGTGCAACAAAACAAGCCTTCTCGAGCTGGCAGATATGGGAAGGAAGGAAGGAAGGGCCAGTTTGGAAACTCAACTCAATTACCATAAATCCCCTGCTAAGGGTTATGGGAGGGAGGAATGAAGGAACTTTGCTTCAGGGAAAGGGCTGCTGCTGCTTCAGCATGTGAGGAGCACAGCCACACGTTTCACCTTCCTCAGTATGTTGGTTTACAGGATGAGAGAGATCCTGAAACCTCACTCTAATAGGCTGAGGTGCTGTGCTCGGTGGCCTGCTGGGACCTTTGCCCGTCAGGGCAAGGCGAATAGGCCTTTGTCAGGCCTTCGTCAGGGCTTTGTCGGGGAGGGGCCAGGAGCCCTGCTCGCTTCAATCCCCTCACCGATAGACAGTTGCAGAAACTAGGATGCAAGAACCTTTCCTGGATGGGGTTTTGATTTTCGCGAAAAGCGTGTCAGCTTTGCTTTCAGCATGAGTCTGATTTCCCAAAAATGCATTTTGAACAATTTAAAGATTTGATCGGCGTTGGCCGGGAATCGAACCCGGGTCAACTGCTTGGAAGGCAGCTATGCTCACCACTATACCACCAACGCCTGCCTGTCTGGGCTATGTGATGGAGCGCCCCTTAGAAATAATAATAAGTCATTGGCTGGGAATGAAAAAAGGTTGCGTTTGACGCAGAAGCAGTTCGCATCATGAGGTCTTGCCGGTCAGCCCAACATTTCCCCGGGACCCCTTAAAAAAGGAGCTTGGTTTTAAGTTTGGTTTGATTGAACAGTACATTTTGTTGGCTGGGCTGGGACCCTCTCCTATTTAGCGCAAGAGTGGAACGAGGCAGCAAGTTCAAGGAATGACATTGCATCCAGGCACTTACAGCTCTTTGTGCCCTAATGCCATGACACAAAAACATAATTTGAAAAAACTTAGCAGAGGATGGTTTCTATCCATCGACCTCTGGGTTATGGGCCCAGCACGCTTCCGCTGCGCCACTCTGCTGGTTGGAGAACAAGAGCTTTTCTGGGCTTTTACAGCCTACAAACCAACAACCCTAGACCCAGTTTCGAGTGAAGCGGGCAGTAGGCCTTACAAAGCCAAACAACCTGCAACCACGCACTCCCATCCCATGGCCTT
This sequence comes from Ambystoma mexicanum, assembly GCF_040938575.1. Taxonomy (NCBI): domain Eukaryota; kingdom Metazoa; phylum Chordata; class Amphibia; order Caudata; family Ambystomatidae; genus Ambystoma; species Ambystoma mexicanum. The sequence goes on along the minus strand of NC_090937.1, from coordinate 1,632,481,178 downwards.
TTGCAGACAGGCCTCATTTCTCTAGCTCACACCCTAACTGCCAACACCCCTTCCCCTTCTCTCTCTGTCTCTCTCTCTCTGTCTCTCTCTCTCATTCTCTCTCTCTCGCAAATAGATACTTTACTTCCCAGGTGCAACAAAACAAGCCTTCTCGAGCTGGCAGATATGGGAAGGAAGGAAGGAAGGGCCAGTTTGGAAACTCAACTCAATTACCATAAATCCCCTGCTAAGGGTTATGGGAGGGAGGAATGAAGGAACTTTGCTTCAGGGAAAGGGCTGCTGCTGCTTCAGCATGTGACGAGCGCAGCCACACGTTTCACCTTCCTCAGTATGTTGGTTTACAGGATGAGAGAGATCCTGAAACCTCACTCTAATAGGCTGAGGTGCTGTGCTCGGTGGCCTGCTGGGACCTTTGCCCGTCAGGGCAAGGCGAATAGGCCTTTGTCAGGCCTTCGTCAGGGCTTTGTCGGGGAGGGGCCAGGAGCCCTGCTCGCTTCAATCCCCTCACCGATAGACAGTTGCAGAAACTAGGATGCAAGAACCTTTCCTGGATGGGGTTTTGATTTTCGCGAAAAGCGTGTCAGCTTTGCTTTCAGCATGAGTCTGATTTCCCAAAAATGCATTTTGAACAATTTAAAGATTTGATCTGCGTTGGCTGGGAATCGAACCCGGGACAACTGCTTGGAAGGCAGCTATGCTCACCACTATACCACCAACGCCTGCCTGTCTGGGCTATGTGATGGAGCGCCCCTTAGAAATAAGAATAAGTCATTGGCTGGGAATGAAAAAAGCTTGCGTTTGACGCAGAAGCAGTTCGCATCATGAGGTCTTGCCGGTCAGCCCAACATTTCCCCGGGACCCCTTAAAAAAGGAGCTTGGTTTTAAGTTTGGTTTGATTGAACAGTACATTTTGTTGGCTGGGCTGGGACCCTCTCCTATTTAGCGCAAGAGTGGAACGAGGCAGCAAGTTCAAGGAATGACATTGCATCCAGGCACTTACAGCTCTTTGTGCCCTAATGCCATGACACAAAAACATAATTTGAAAAAAGTTAGCAGAGGATGGCTTCGATCCATCGACCTCTGGGTTATGGGCCCAGCACGCTTCCGCTGCGCCACTCTGCTGGTTGGAGAACAAGAGCTTTTCTGGGCTTTTACAGCCTACAAACCGACAACCCTAGACCCAGTTTCGAGTGAAGCGGGCAGTAGGCCTTACAAAGCCAAACAACCTGCAACCACGCACTCCCATCCCATGGCCTTTTGCAGACAGGCCTCATTTCTCTAGCTCACACCCTAACTGCCAACACCCCTTCCCCTTCTCTCTCTGTCTCTCTCTCTCTGTCTCTCTCTCTCATTCTCTCTCTCTCGCAAATAGATACTTTACTTCCCAGGTGCAACAAAACAAGCCTTCTCGAGCTGGCAGATATGGGAAGGAAGGAAGGAAGGAAGGGCCAGTTTGGAAACTCAACTCAATTACCATAAATCCCCTGCTAAGGGTTATGGGAGGGAGGAATGAAGGAACTTTGCTTCAGGGAAAGGGCTGCTGCTGCTTCAGCATGTGAGGAGCGCAGCCACACGTTTCACCTTCCTCAGTATGTTGGTTTACAGGATGAGAGAGATCCTGAAACCTCACTCTAATAGGCTGAGGTGCTGTGCTCGGTGGCCTGCTGGGACCTTTGCCCGTCAGGGCAAGGCGAATAGGCCTTTGTCAGGCCTTCGTCAGGGCTTTGTCGGGGAGGGGCCAGGAGCCCTGCTCGCTTCAATCCCCTCACCGATAGACAGTTGCAGAAACTAGGATGCAAGAACCTTTCCTGGATGGGGTTTTGATTTTCGCGAAAAGCGTGTCAGCTTTGCTTTCAGCATGAGTCTGATTTCCCAAAAATGCATTTTGAACAATTTAAAGATTTGATCTGCGTTGGCCGGGAATCGAACCCGGGTCAACTGCTTGGAAGGCAGCTATGCTCACCACTATACCACCAACGCCTGCCTGTCTGGGCTATGTGATGGAGCGCCCCTTAGAAATAATAATAAGTCATTGGCTGGGAATGAAAAAAGCTTGCGTTTGACGCAGAAGCAGTTCGCATCATGAGGTCTTGCCGGTCAGCCCAACATTTCCCCGGGACCCCTTAAAAAAGGAGCTTGGTTTTAAGTTTGGTTTGATTGAACAGTACATTTTGTTGGCTGGGCTGGGACCCTCTCCTATTTAGCGCAAGAATGGAACGAGGCAGCAAGTTCAAGGAATGACATTGCATCCAGGCACTTACAGCTCTTTGTGCCCTAATGCCATGACACAAAAACATAATTTGAAAAAACTTAGCAGAGGATGGTTTCGATCCATCGACCTCTGGGTTATGGGCCCAGCACGCTTCCGCTGCGCCACTCTGCTGGTTGGAGAACAAGAGCTTTTCTGGGCTTTTACAGCCTACAAACCGACAACCCTAGACCCAGTTTCGAGTGAAGCGGGCAGTAGGCCTTACAAAGCCAAACAACTGAAACCACGCACTCCCATCCCATGGCCTTTTGCAGACAGGCCTCATTTCTCTAGCTCACACCCTAACTGCCAACACCCCTTCCCCTTCTCTCTCTGTCTCTCTCTCTCTGTCTCTCTGTCTCTCTCTCTCATTCTCTCTCTCTCGCAAGTAGATACTTTACTTCCCAGGTGCAACCAAACAAGCCTTCTCGAGCTGGCAGATATGGGAAGGAAGGAAGGAAGGGCCAGTTTGGAAACTCAACTCAATTACCATAAATCCCCTGCTAAGGGTTATGGGGGGGAGGAATGAAGGAACTTTGCTTCAGGGAAAGGGCTGCTGCTGCTTCAGCATGTGAGGAGCGCAGCCACACGTTTCACCTTCCTCAGTATGTTGGTTTACAGGATGAGAGAGATCCTGAAACCTCACTCTAATAGGCTGAGGTGCTGTGCTCGGTGGCCTGCTGGGACCTTTGCCCGTCAGGGCAAGGCGAATAGGCCTTTGTCAGGCCTTCGTCAAGGCTTTGTCGGAGAGGGGCCAGGAGCCCTGCTCGCTTCAATCCCCTCACCGATAGACAGTTGCAGAAACTAGGATGCAAGAACCTTTCCTGGATGGGGTTTTGATTTTCGCGAAAAGTGTGTCAGCTTTGCTTTCAGCATGAGTCTGATTTCCCAAAAATGCATTTTGAACAATTTAAAGATTTGATCTGCGTTGGCCCGGAATCGAACCGGGGTCAACTGCTTGGAAGACAGCTATGCTCACCACTATACCACCAACGCCTGCCTGTCTGGGCTATGTGATGGAGCGCCCCTTAGAAATAAGAATAAGTCATTGGCTGGGAATGAAAAAAGCTTGCGTTTGACCCAGAAGCAGTTCGCATCATGAGGTCTTGCCGGTCAGCCCAACATTTCCCCGGGACCCCTTAAAAAAGGAGCTTGGTTTTAAGTTTGGTTTGATTGAACAGTACATTTTGTTGGCTGGGCTGGGACCCTCTCCTATTTAGCGCAAGAGTGGAACGAGGCAGCAAGTTCAAGGAATGACATTGCATCCAGGCACTTACAGCTCTTTGTGCCCTAATGCCATGACACAAAAACATAATTTGAAAAAACTTAGCAGAGGATGGTTTCGATCCATCGACCTCTGGGTTATGGGCCCAGCACGCTTCCGCTGCGCCACTCTGCTGGTTGGAGAACAAGAGCTTTTCTGGGCTTTTACAGCCTACAAACCGACAACCCTAGACCCAGTTTCGAGTGAAGCGGGCAGTAGGCCTTACAAAGCCAAACAACCTGCAACCACGCACTCCCATCCCATGGCCTTTTGCAGACAGGCCTCATTTCTCTAGCTCACACCCTAACTGCCAACACCCCTTCCCCTTCTCTCTCTGTCTCTCTCTCTCTGTCTCTCTCATTCTCTCTCTCTCGCAAGTAGATACTTTACTTCCCAGGTGCAACAAAACAAGCCTTCTCGAGCTGGCAGATATGGGAAGGAAGGAAGGAAGGGCCAGTTTGGAAACTCAACTCAATTACCATAAATCCCCTGCTAAGGGTTATGGGGGGGAGGAATGAAGGAACTTTGCTTCAGGGAAAGGGCTGCTGCTGCTTCAGCATGTGAGGAGCGCAGCCACACGTTTCACCTTCCTCAGTATGTTGGTTTACAGGATGAGAGAGATCCTGAAACCTCACTCTAATAGGCTGAGGTGCTGTGCTCGGTGGCCTGCTGGGACCTTTGCCCGTCAGGGCAAGGCGAATAGGCCTTTGTCAGGCCTTCGTCAGGGCTTTGTCGGGGAGGGGCCAGGAGCCCTGCTCGCTTCAATCCCCTCACCGATAGACAGTTGCAGAAACTAGGATGCAAGAACCTTTCCTGGATGGGGTTTTGATTTTCACGAAAAGTGTGTCAGCTTTGCTTTCAGCATGAGTCTGATTTCCAAAAAATGCATTTTGAACAATTTAAAGATTTGATCTGCGTTGGCCGGGAAAGGAACCCGGGTCAACTGTTTGGAAGGCAGCTATGCTCACCACTATACCACCAACGCCTGCCTGTCTGGGCTATCTGATGGAGCGCCCCTTAGAAATAAGAATAAGTCATTGGCTGGGAATGAAAAAAGCTTGCGCTTGACGCAGAAGCAGTTCGCATCATGAGGTCTTGCCGGTCAGCCCAACATTTCCCCGGGACCCCTTAAAAAAGGAGCTTGGTTTTAAGTTTGGTTTGATTGAACAGTACATTTTGTTGGCTGGGCTGGGACCCTCTCCTATTTAGCGCAAGAGTGGAACGAGGCAGCAAGTTCAAGGAATGACATTGCATCCAGGCACTTACAGCTCTTTGTGCCCTAATGCCATGACACAAAAACATAATTTGAAAAAACTTAGCAGAGGATGGTTTCGATCCATCGACCTCTGGGTTATGGGCCCAGCACGCTTCAGCTGCCCCACTCTGTTGGTTGGAGACAAGAGCTTTTCTGGGCTTTTACAGCCTACAAACCGACAACCATAGACCCAGTTTCGAGTGAAGCGGGCAGTAGGCCTTACAAAGCCAAACAACCTGCAACCACGCACTCCCATCCCATGGCCTTTTGCAGACAGGCCTCATTTCTCTAGCTCACACCCTAACTGCCAACACCCCTTCCCCTTCTCTCTCTGTCTCTCTCTCTCTGTCTCTCTCTCTCATTCTCTCTCTCTCGCAAATAGATACTTTACTTCCCAGGTGCAACAAAACAAGCCTTCTCGAGCTGGCAGATATGGGAAGGAAGGAAGGAAGGGCCAGTTTGGAAACTCAACTCAATTACCATAAATCCCCTGCTAAGGGTTATGGGAGGGAGGAATGAAGGAACTTTGCTTCAGGGAAAGGGCTGCTGCTGCTTCAGCATGTGAGGAGCGCAGCCACACGTTTCACCTTCCTCAGTATGTTGGTTTACAGGATGAGAGAGATCCTGAAACCTCACTCTAATAGGCTGAGGTGCTGTGCTCGGTGGCCTGCTGGGACCTTTGCCCGTCAGGGCAAGGCGAATAGGCCTTCGTCAGGGCTTTGTCGGGGAGGGGCCAGGAGCCCTGCTCGCTTCAATCCCCTCACCGATAGACAGTTGCGGAAACTAGGATGCAAGAACCTTTCCTGGATGGGGTTTTGATTTTCGCGAAAAGTGTGTCAGCTTTGCCTTCAGCATGAGTCTGATTTCCCAAAAATGCATTTTGAACAATTTAAAGATTTGATCTGCGTTGGCTGGGAATCGAACCCGGGACAACTGCTTGGAAGGCAGCTATGCTCACCACTATACCACCAACGCCTGCCTGTCTGGGCTATGTGATGGAGCGCCCCTTAGAAATAAGAATAAGTCATTGGCTGGGAATGAAAAAAGCTTGCGTTTGACGCAGAAGCAGTTCGCATCATGAGGTCTTGCCGGTCAGCCCAACATTTCCCCGGGACCCCTTAAAAAAGGAGCTTGGTTTTAAGTTTGGTTTGATTGAACAGTACATTTTGTTGGCTGGGCTGGGACCCTCTCCTATTTAGCGCAAGAGTGGAACGAGGCAGCAAGTTCAAGGAATGACATTGCATCCAGGCACTTACAGCTCTTTGTGCCCTAATGCCATGACACAAAAACATAATTTGAAAAAACTTAGCAGAGGATGGTTTCGATCCATCGACCTCTGGGTTATGGGCCCAGCACGCTTCCGCTGCGCCACTCTGCTGGTTGGAGAACAAGAGCTTTTCTGGGCTTTTACAGCCTACAAACCAACAACCCTAGACCCAGTTTCGAGTGAAGCGGGCAGTAGGCCTTACAAAGCCAAACAACCTGCAACCACGCACTCCCATCCCATGGCCTTTTGCAGACAGGCCTCATTTCTCTAGCTCACACCCTAACTGCCAACACCCCTTCCCCTTCTCTCTCTGTCTCTCTCTCTCTGTCTCTCTCTCTCATTCTCTCTCTCTCGCAAATAGATACTTTACTTCCCAGGTGCAACAAAACAAGCCTTCTCGAGCTGGCAGATATGGGAAGGAAGGAAGGAAGGGCCAGTTTGGAAACTCAACTCAATTACCATAAATCCCCTGCTAAGGGTTATGGGAGGGAGGAATGAAGGAACTTTGCTTCAGGGAAAGGGCTGCTGCTGCTTCAGCATGTCAGGAGCGCAGCCACACGTTTCACCTTCCTCAGTATGTTGGTTTACAGGATGAGAGAGATCCTGAAACCTCACTCTAATAGGCTGAGGTGCTGTGCTCGGTGGCCTGCTGGGACCTTTGCCCGTCAGGGCAAGGCGAATAGGCCTTCGTCAGGGCTTTGTCGGGGAGGGGCCAGGAGCCCTGCTCGCTTCAATCCCCTCACCGATAGACAGTTGCGGAAACTAGGATGCAAGAACCTTTCCTGGATGGGGTTTTGATTTTCGCGAAAAGTGTGTCAGCTTTGCTTTCAGCATGAGTCTGATTTCCCAAAAATGCATTTTGAACAATTTAAAGATTTGATCTGCGTTGGCTGGGAATCGAACACGGGACAACTGCTTGGAAGGCAGCTATGCTCACCACTATACCACCAACGCCTGCCTGTCTGGGCTATGTGATGGAGCGCCCCTTAGAAATAAGAATAAGTCATTGGCTGGGAATGAAAAAAGCTTGCGTTTGACGCAGAAGCAGTTCGCATCATGAGGTCTTGCCGGTCAGCCCAACATTTCCCCGGGACCCCTTAAAAAAGGAGCTTGGTTTTAAGTTTGGTTTGATTGAACAGTACATTTTGTTGGCTGGGCTGGGACCCTCTCCTATTTAGCGCAAGAGTGGAACGAGGCAGCAAGTTCAAGGAATGACATTGCATCCAGGCACTTACAGCTCTTTGTGCCCTAATGCCATGACACAAAAACATAATTTGAAAAAACTTAGCAGAGGATGGTTTCGATCCATCAACCTCTGGGTTATGGGCCCAGCACGCTTCCGCTGCGCCACTCTGCTGGTTGGAGAACAAGAGCTTTTCTGGGCTTTTACAGCCTACAAACCGACAACCCTAGACCCAGTTTCGAGTGAAGCGGGCAGTAGGCCTTACAAAGCCAAACAACCTGCAACCACGCACTCCCATCCCATGGCCTTTTGCAGACAGGCCTCATTTCTCTAGCTCACACCCTAACTGCCAACACCCCTTCCCCTTCTCTCTCTGTCTCTCTCTCTCTGTCTCTCTCTCTCATTCTCTCCCTCTCGCAAATAGATACTTTACTTCCCAGGTGCAACAAAACAAGCCTTCTCGAGCTGACAGATATGGGAAGGAAGGAAGGAAGGGCCAGTTTGGAAACTCAACTCAATTACCATAAATCCCCTGCTAAGGGTTATGGGAGGGGGGAATGAAGGAACTTTGCTTCAGGGAAAGGGCTGCTGCTGCTTCAGCATGTGAGGAGCGCAGCCACACGTTTCACCTTCCTCAGTATGTTGGTTTACAGGATGAGAGAGATCCTGAAACCTCACTCTAATAGGCTGAGGTGCTGTGCTCGGTGGCCTGCTGGGACCTTTGCCCGTCAGGGCAAGGCGAATAGGCCTTTGTCAGGGCTTTGTCGGGGAGGGGCCAGGAGCCCTGCTCGCTTCAATCCCCTCACCGATAGACAGTTGCAGAAACTAGGATGCAAGAACCTTTCCTGGATGGGGTTTTGATTTTCACGAAAAGTGTGTCAGCTTTGCTTTCAGCATGAGTCTGATTTCCAAAAAATGCATTTTGAACAATTTAAAGATTTGATCTGCCTTGGCCGGGAAAGGAACCCGGGTCAACTGCTTGGAAGGCAGCTATGCTCACCACTATACCACCAACGCCTGCCTGTCTGGGCTATCTGATGGAGCGCCCCTTAGAAATAAGAATAAGTCATTGGCTGGGAATGAAAAAAGCTTGCGTTTGACGCAGAAGCAGTTCGCATCATGAGGTCTTGCCGGTCAGCCCAACATTTCCCCGGGACCCCTTAAAAAAGGAGCTTGGTTTTAAGTTTGGTTTGATTGAACAGTACATTTTGTTGGCTGGGCTGGGACCCTCTCCTATTTAGCGCAAGAGTGGAACGAGGCAGCAAGTTCAAGGAATGACATTGCATCCAGGCACTTACAGCTCTTTGTGCCCTAATGCCATGACACAAAAACATAATTTGAAAAAACTTAGCAGAGGATGGTTTCGATCCATCGACCTCTGGGTTATCCACTGCGCCACTCTGCTGGTTGGAGACAAGAGCTTTTCTGGGCTTTTACAGCCTACAAACCGACAACCATAGACCCAGTTTCGAGTGAAGCGGGCAGTAGGCCTTACAAAGCCAAACAACCTGCAACCACGCACTCCCATCCCATGGCCTTTTGCAGACAGGCCTCATTTCTCTAGCTCACACCCTAACTGCCAACACCCCTTCCCCTTCTCTCTCTGTCTCTCTCTCTCTGTCTCTCTCTTTCATTCTCTCTCTCTCGCAAATAGATACTTTACTTCCCAGGTGCAACAAAACAAGCCTTCTCGAGCTGGCAGATATGGGAAGGAAGGAAGGAAGGGCCAGTTTGGAAACTCAACTCAATTACCATAAATCCCCTGCTAAGGGTTATGGGAGGGAGGAATGAAGGAACTTTGCTTCAGGGAAAGGGCTGCTGCTGCTTCAGCATGTGAGGAGCGCAGCCACACGTTTCACCTTCCTCAGTATGTTGGTTTACAGGATGAGAGAGATCCTGAAACCTCACTCTAATAGGCTGAGGTGCTGTGCTCGGTGGCCTGCTGGGACCTTTGCCCGTCAGGGCAAGGCGAATAGGCCTATGTCAGGCCTTCGTCAGGGCTTTGTCGGGGAGGGGCCAGGAGCCCTGCTCGCTTCAATCCCCTCACCGATAGACAGTTGCAGAAACTAGGATGCAAGAACCTTTCCTGGATGGGGTTTTGATTTTCACGAAAAGTGTGTCAGCTTTGCTTTCAGCATGAGTCTGATTTCCAAAAAATGCATTTTGAACAATTTAAAGATTTGATCTGCATTGGCCGGGAATCGAAACCGGGTCAACTGCTTGGAAGGCAGCTATGCTCACCACTATACCACCAACGCCTGCCTGTCTGGGCTATCTGATGGAGCGTCCCTTAGAAATAAGAATAAGTCATTGGCTGGGAATGAAAAAAGCTTGCGTTTGACGCAGAAGCAGTTCGCATCATGAGGTCTTGCCGGTCAGCCCAACATTTCCCCGGGACCCCTTAAAAAAGGAGCTTGGTTTTAAGTTTGGTTTGATTGAACAGTACATTTTGTTGGCTGGGCTGGGACCCTCTCCTATTTAGCGCAAGAGTGGAACGAGGCAGCAAGTTCAAGGAATGACATTGCATCCAGGCACTTACAGCTCTTTGTGCCCTAATGCCATGACACAAAAACATAATTTGAAAAAACTTAGCAGAGGATGGTTTCGATCCATCGACCTCTGGGTTATGGGCCCAGCACGCTTCAGCTGCCCCACTCTGTTGGTTGGAGACAAGAGCTTTTCTGGGCTTTTACAGCCTACAAACCGACAACCATAGACCCAGTTTCGAGTGAAGCGGGCAGTAGGCCTTACAAAGCCAAACAACCTGCAACCACGCACTCCCATCCCATGGCCTTTTGCAGACAGGCCTCATTTCTCTAGCTCACACCCTAACTGCCAACACCCCTTCCCCTTCTCTCTCTGTCTCTCTCTCTCTGTCTCTCTCTCTCATTCTCTCTCTCTCGCAAATAGATACTTTACTTCCCAGGTGCAACAAAACAAGCCTTCTCGAGCTGGCAGATATGGGAAGGAAGGAAGGAAGGGCCAGTTTGGAAACTCAACTCAATTACCATAAATCCCCTGCTAAGGGTTATGGGAGGGAGGAATGAAGGAACTTTGCTTCAGGGAAAGGGCTGCTGCTGCTTCAGCATGTGAGGAGCGCAGCCACACGTTTCACCTTCCTCAGTATGTTGGTTTACAGGATGAGAGAGATCCTGAAACCTCACTCTAATAGGCTGAGGTGCTGTGCTCGGTGGCCTGCTGGGACCTTTGCCCGTCAGGGCAAGGCGAATAGGCCTTCGTCAGGGCTTTGTCGGGGAGGGGCCAGGAGCCCTGCTCGCTTCAATCCCCTCACCGATAGACAGTTGCGGAAACTAGGATGCAAGAACCTTTCCTGGATGGGGTTTTGATTTTCGCGAAAAGTGTGTCAGCTTTGCCTTCAGCATGAGTCTGATTTCCCAAAAATGCATTTTGAACAATTTAAAGATTTGATCTGCGTTGGCTGGGAATCGAACCCGGGACAACTGCTTGGAAGGCAGCTATGCTCACCACTATACCACCAACGCCTGCCTGTCTGGGCTATGTGATGGAGCGCCCCTTAGAAATAAGAATAAGTCATTGGCTGGGAATGAAAAAAGCTTGCGTTTGACGCAGAAGCAGTTCGCATCATGAGGTCTTGCCGGTCAGCCCAACATTTCCCCGGGACCCCTTAAAAAAGGAGCTTGGTTTTAAGTTTGGTTTGATTGAACAGTACATTTTGTTGGCTGGGCTGGGACCCTCTCCTATTTAGCGCAAGAGTGGAACGAGGCAGCAAGTTCAAGGAATGACATTGCATCCAGGCACTTACAGCTCTTTGTGCCCTAATGCCATGACACAAAAACATAATTTGAAAAAACTTAGCAGAGGATGGTTTCGATCCATCGACCTCTGGGTTATGGGCCCAGCACGCTTCCGCTGCGCCACTCTGCTGGTTGGAGAACAAGAGCTTTTCTGGGCTTTTACAGCCTACAAACCAACAACCCTAGACCCAGTTTCGAGTGAAGCGGGCAGTAGGCCTTACAAAGCCAAACAACCTGCAACCACGCACTCCCATCCCATGGCCTTTTGCAGACAGGCCTCATTTCTCTAGCTCACACCCTAACTGCCAACACCCCTTCCCCTTCTCTCTCTGTCTCTCTCTCTCTGTCTCTCTCTCTCATTCTCTCTCTCTCGCAAATAGATACTTTACTTCCCAGGTGCAACAAAACAAGCCTTCTCGAGCTGGCAGATATGGGAAGGAAGGAAGGAAGGGCCAGTTTGGAAACTCAACTCAATTACCATAAATCCCCTGCTAAGGGTTATGGGAGGGAGGAATGAAGGAACTTTGCTTCAGGGAAAGGGCTGCTGCTGCTTCAGCATGTCAGGAGCGCAGCCACACGTTTCACCTTCCTCAGTATGTTGGTTTACAGGATGAGAGAGATCCTGAAACCTCACTCTAATAGGCTGAGGTGCTGTGCTCGGTGGCCTGCTGGGACCTTTGCCCGTCAGGGCAAGGCGAATAGGCCTTCGTCAGGGCTTTGTCGGGGAGGGGCCAGGAGCCCTGCTCGCTTCAATCCCCTCACCGATAGACAGTTGCGGAAACTAGGATGCAAGAACCTTTCCTGGATGGGGTTTTGATTTTCGCGAAAAGTGTGTCAGCTTTGCTTTCAGCATGAGTCTGATTTCCCAAAAATGCATTTTGAACAATTTAAAGATTTGATCTGCGTTGGCTGGGAATCGAACACGGGACAACTGCTTGGAAGGCAGCTATGCTCACCACTATACCACCAACGCCTGCCTGTCTGGGCTATGTGATGGAGCGCCCCTTAGAAATAAGAATAAGTCATTGGCTGGGAATGAAAAAAGCTTGCGTTTGACGCAGAAGCAGTTCGCATCATGAGGTCTTGCCGGTCAGCCCAACATTTCCCCGGGACCCCTTAAAAAAGGAGCTTGGTTTTAAGTTTGGTTTGATTGAACAGTACATTTTGTTGGCTGGGCTGGGACCCTCTCCTATTTAGCGCAAGAGTGGAACGAGGCAGCAAGTTCAAGGAATGACATTGCATCCAGGCACTTACAGCTCTTTGTGCCCTAATGCCATGACACAAAAACATAATTTGAAAAAACTTAGCAGAGGATGGTTTCGATCCATCAACCTCTGGGTTATGGGCCCAGCACGCTTCCGCTGCGCCACTCTGCTGGTTGGAGAACAAGAGCTTTTCTGGGCTTTTACAGCCTACAAACCGACAACCCTAGACCCAGTTTCGAGTGAAGCGGGCAGTAGGCCTTACAAAGCCAAACAACCTGCAACCACGCACTCCCATCCCATGGCCTTTTGCAGACAGGCCTCATTTCTCTAGCTCACACCCTAACTGCCAACACCCCTTCCCCTTCTCTCTCTGTCTCTCTCTCTCTGTCTCTCTCTCTCATTCTCTCCCTCTCGCAAATAGATACTTTACTTCCCAGGTGCAACAAAACAAGCCTTCTCGAGCTGACAGATATGGGAAGGAAGGAAGGAAGGGCCAGTTTGGAAACTCAACTCAATTACCATAAATCCCCTGCTAAGGGTTATGGGAGGGGGGAATGAAGGAACTTTGCTTCAGGGAAAGGGCTGCTGCTGCTTCAGCATGTGAGGAGCGCAGCCACACGTTTCACCTTCCTCAGTATGTTGGTTTACAGGATGAGAGAGATCCTGAAACCTCACTCTAATAGGCTGAGGTGCTGTGCTCGGTGGCCTGCTGGGACCTTTGCCCGTCAGGGCAAGGCGAATAGGCCTTTGTCAGGGCTTTGTCGGGGAGGGGCCAGGAGCCCTGCTCGCTTCAATCCCCTCACCGATAGACAGTTGCAGAAACTAGGATGCAAGAACCTTTCCTGGATGGGGTTTTGATTTTCACGAAAAGTGTGTCAGCTTTGCTTTCAGCATGAGTCTGATTTCCAAAAAATGCATTTTGAACAATTTAAAGATTTGATCTGCCTTGGCCGGGAAAGGAACCCGGGTCAACTGCTTGGAAGGCAGCTATGCTCACCACTATACCACCAACGCCTGCCTGTCTGGGCTATCTGATGGAGCGCCCCTTAGAAATAAGAATAAGTCATTGGCTGGGAATGAAAAAAGCTTGCGTTTGACGCAGAAGCAGTTCGCATCATGAGGTCTTGCCGGTCAGCCCAACATTTCCCCGGGACCCCTTAAAAAAGGAGCTTGGTTTTAAGTTTGGTTTGATTGAACAGTACATTTTGTTGGCTGGGCTGGGACCCTCTCCTATTTAGCGCAAGAGTGGAACGAGGCAGCAAGTTCAAGGAATGACAGTGCATCCAGGCACTTACAGCTCTTTGTGCCCTAATGCCATGACACAAAAACATAATTTGAAAAAACTTAGCAGAGGATGGTTTCGATCCATCGACCTCTGGGTTATCCACTGCGCCACTCTGCTGGTTGGAGACAAGAGCTTTTCTGGGCTTTTACAGCCTACAAACCGACAACCATAGACCCAGTTTCGAGTGAAGCGGGCAGTAGGCCTTACAAAGCCAAACAACCTGCAACCACGCACTCCCATCCCATGGCCTTTTGCAGACAGGCCTCATTTCTCTAGCTCACACCCTAACTGCCAACACCCCTTCCCCTTCTCTCTCTGTCTCTCTCTCTCTGTCTCTCTCTTTCATTCTCTCTCTCTCGCAAATAGATACTTTACTTCCCAGGTGCAACAAAACAAGCCTTCTCGAGCTGGCAGATATGGGAAGGAAGGAAGGAAGGGCCAGTTTGGAAACTCAACTCAATTACCATAAATCCCCTGCTAAGGGTTATGGGAGGGAGGAATGAAGGAACTTTGCTTCAGGGAAAGGGCTGCTGCTGCTTCAGCATGTGAGGAGCGCAGCCACACGTTTCACCTTCCTCAGTATGTTGGTTTACAGGATGAGAGAGATCCTGAAACCTCACTCTAATAGGCTGAGGTGCTGTGCTCGGTGGCCTGCTGGGACCTTTGCCCGTCAGGGCAAGGCGAATAGGCCTATGTCAGGCCTTCGTCAGGGCTTTGTCGGGGAGGGGCCAGGAGCCCTGCTCGCTTCAATCCCCTCACCGATAGACAGTTGCAGAAACTAGGATGCAAGAACCTTTCCTGGATGGGGTTTTGATTTTCACGAAAAGTGTGTCAGCTTTGCTTTCAGCATGAGTCTGATTTCCAAAAAATGCATTTTGAACAATTTAAAGATTTGATCTGCATTGGCCGGGAATCGAAACCGGGTCAACTGCTTGGAAGGCAGCTATGCTCACCACTATACCACCAACGCCTGCCTGTCTGGGCTATCTGATGGAGCGTCCCTTAGAAATAAGAATAAGTCATTGGCTGGGAATGAAAAAAGCTTGCGTTTGACGCAGAAGCAGTTCGCATCATGAGGTCTTGCCGGTCAGCCCAACATTTCCCCGGGACCCCTTAAAAAAGGAGCTTGGTTTTAAGTTTGGTTTGATTGAACAGTACATTTTGTTGGCTGGGCTGGGACCCTCTCCTATTTAGCGCAAGAGTGGAACGAGGCAGCAAGTTCAAGGAATGACATTGCATCCAGGCACTTACAGCTCTTTGTGCCCTAATGCCATGACACAAAAACATAATTTGAAAAAAGTTAGCAGAGGATGGTTTCGATCCATCGACCTCTGGGTTATGGGACCAGCACGCTTCCGCTGCGCCACTCTGCTGGTTGGAGAACAAGAGCTTTTCTGGGCTTTTACAGCCTACAAACAGACAACCCTAGACCCAGTTTCGAGTGAAGCGGGCAGTAGGCCTTACAAAGCCAAACAACCTGCAACCATGCACTCCCATCCCATGGCCTTTTGCAGACAGGCCTCATTTCTCTAGCTCACACCCTAACTGCCAACACCCCTTCCCCTTCTCTCTCTGTCTCTCTCTCTATGTCTCTCTCTCTCATTCTCTCTCTCTCGCAAATAGATACTTTACTTCCCAGGTGCAACAAAACAAGCCTTCTCGAGCTGGCAGATATGGGAAGGAAGGAAGGAAGGGCCAGTTTGGAAACTCAACTCAATTACCATAAATCCCCTGCTAAGGGTTATGGGAGTGAGGAATGAAGGAACTTTGCTTCAGGGAAAGGGCTGCTGCTGCTTCAGCATGTGAGGAGCGCAGCCACACGTTTCACCTTCCTCAGTATGTTGGTTTACAGGATGAGAGAGATCCTGAAACCTCACTCTAATAGGCTGAGGTGCTGTGCTCGGTGGCCTGCTGGGACCTTTGCCCGTCAGGGCAAGGCGAATAGGCCTTTGTCAGGCCTTCGTCAGGGCTTTGTCGGGGAGGGGCCAGGAGCCCTGCTCGCTTCAAACCCCTCACCGATAGACAGTTGCAGAAACTAGGATGCAAGAACCTTTCCTGGATGGGGTTTTGATTTTCACGAAAAGTGTGTCAGCTTTGCTTTCAGCATGAGTCTGATTTCCAAAAAATGCATTTTGAACAATTTAAAGATTTGATCTGCGTTGGCCGGGAAAGGAACCCGGGTCAACTGCTTGGAAGGCAGCTATGCTCACCACTATACCACCAACGCCTGCCTGTCTGGGCTATCTGATGGAGCGCCCCTTAGAAATAAGAATAAGTCATTGGCTGGTAATGAAAAAAGCTTGCGTTTGACGCAGAAGCAGTTCGCATCATGAGGTCTTGCCGGTCAGCCCAACATTTCCCCGGGACCCCTTAAAAAAGGAGCTTGGTTTTAAGTTTGGTTTGATTGAACAGTACATTTTGTTGGCTGGGCTGGGACCCTCTCCTATTTAGCGCAAGAGTGGAACGAGGCAGCAAGTTCAAGGAATGACATTGCATCCAGGCACTTACAGCTCTTTGTGCCCTAATGCCATGACACAAAAACATAATTTGAAAAAACTTAGCAGAGGATGGTTTCGATCCATCGACCTCTGGGTTATGGGCCCAGCACGCTTCCGCTGCGCCACTCTGCTGGTTGGAGAACAAGAGCTTTTCTGGGCTTTTACAGCCTACAAACCAACAACCCTAGACCCAGTTTCGAGTGAAGCGGGCAGTAGGCCTTACAAAGCCAAACAACCTGCAACCACGCACTCCCATCCCATGGCCTTTTGCAGACAGGCCTCATTTCTCTAGCTCACACCCTAACTGCCAACACCCCTTCCCCTTCTCTCTCTGTCTCTCTCTCTCTGTCTCTCTCTCTCATTCTCTCTCTCTCGCAAATAGATACTTTACTTCCCAGGTGCAACAAAACAAGCCTTCTCGAGCTGGCAGATATGGGAAGGAAGGAAGGAAGGGCCAGTTTGGAAACTCAACTCAATTACCATAAATCCCCTGCTAAGGGTTATGGGAGGGAGGAATGAAGGAACTTTGCTTCAGGGAAAGGGCTGCTGCTGCTTCAGCATGTGAGGAGCGCAGCCACACGTTTCACCTTCCTCAGTATGTTGGTTTACAGGATGAGAGAGATCCTGAAACCTCACTCTAATAGGCTGAGGTGCTGTGCTCGGTGGCCTGCTGGGACCTTTGCCCGTCAGGGCAAGGCGAATAGGCCTTCGTCAGGGCTTTGTCGGGGAGGGGCCAGGAGCCCTGCTCGCTTCAATCCCCTCACCGATAGACAGTTGCGGAAACTAGGATGCAAGAACCTTTCCTGGATGGGGTTTTGATTTTCGCGAAAAGTGTGTCAGCTTTGCTTTCAGCATGAGTCTGATTTCCCAAAAATGCATTTTGAACAATTTAAAGATTTGATCTGCGTTGGCTGGGAATCGAACACGGGACAACTGCTTGGAAGGCAGCTATGCTCACCACTATACCACCAACGCCTGCCTGTCTGGGCTATGTGATGGAGCGCCCCTTAGAAATAAGAATAAGTCATTGGCTGGGAATGAAAAAAGCTTGCGTTTGACGCAGAAGCAGTTCGCATCATGAGGTCTTGCCGGTCAGCCCAACATTTCCCCGGGACCCCTTAAAAAAGGAGCTTGGTTTTAAGTTTGGTTTGATTGAACAGTACATTTTGTTGGCTGGGCTGGGACCCTCTCCTATTTAGCGCAAGAGTGGAACGAGGCAGCAAGTTCAAGGAATGACATTGCATCCAGGCACTTACAGCTCTTTGTGCCCTAATGCCATGACACAAAAACATAATTTGAAAAAACTTAGCAGAGGATGGTTTCGATCCATCAACCTCTGGGTTATGGGCCCAGCACGCTTCCGCTGCGCCACTCTGCTGGTTAGAGAACAAGAGCTTTTCTGGGCTTTTACAGCCTACAAACCGACAACCCTAGACCCAGTTTCGAGTGAAGCGGGCAGTAGGCCTTACAAAGCCAAACAACCTGCAACCACGCACTCCCATCCCATGGCCTTTTGCAGACAGGCCTCATTTCTCTAGCTCACACCCTAACTGCCAACACCCCTTCCCCTTCTCTCTCTGTCTCTCTCTCTCTGTCTCTCTCTCTCATTCTCTCCCTCTCGCAAATAGATACTTTACTTCCCAGGTGCAACAAAACAAGCCTTCTCGAGCTGACAGATATGGGAAGGAAGGAAGGAAGGGCCAGTTTGGAAACTCAACTGAATTACCATAAATCCCCTGCTAAGGGTTATGGGAGGGGGGAATGAAGGAACTTTGCTTCAGGGAAAGGGCTGCTGCTGCTTCAGCATGTGAGGAGCGCAGCCACACGTTTCACCTTCCTCAGTATGTTGGTTTACAGGATGAGAGAGATCCTGAAACCTCACTCTAATAGGCTGAGGTGCTGTGCTCGGTGGCCTGCTGGGACCTTTGCCCGTCAGGGCAAGGCGAATAGGCCTTTGTCAGGGCTTTGTCGGGGAGGGGCCAGGAGCCCTGCTCGCTTCAATCCCCTCACCGATAGACAGTTGCAGAAACTAGGATGCAAGAACCTTTCCTGGATGGGGTTTTGATTTTCACGAAAAGTGTGTCAGCTTTGCTTTCAGCATGAGTCTGATTTCCAAAAAATGCATTTTGAACAATTTAAAGATTTGATCTGCCTTGGCCGGGTCAACTGCTTGGAAGGCAGCTATGCTCACCACTATACCACCAACGCCTGCCTGTCTGGGCTATCTGATGGAGCGCCCCTTAGAAATAAGAATAAGTCATTGGCTGGGAATGAAAAAAGCTTGCGTTTGACGCAGAAGCAGTTCGCATCATGAGGTCTTGCCGGTCAGCCCAACATTTCCCCGGGACCCCTTAAAAAAGGAGCTTGGTTTTAAGTTTGGTTTGATTGAACAGTACATTTTGTTGGCTGGGCTGGGACCCTCTCCTATTTAGCGCAAGAGTGGAACGAGGCAGCAGGTTCAAGGAATGACATTGCATCCAGGCACTTACAGCTCTTTGTGCCCTAATGCCATGACACAAAAACATAATTTGAAAAAACTTAGCAGAGGATGGTTTCGATCCATCGACCTCTGGGTTATCCACTGCGCCACTCTGCTGGTTGGAGACAAGAGCTTTTCTGGGCTTTTACAGCCTACAAACCGACAACCATAGACCCAGTTTCGAGTGAAGCGGGCAGTAGGCCTTACAAAGCCAAACAACCTGCAACCACGCACTCCCATCCCATGGCCTTTTGCAGACAGGCCTCATTTCTCTAGCTCACACCCTAACTGCCAACACCCCTTCCCCTTCTCTCTCTGTCTCTCTCTCTCTGTCTCTCTCTTTCATTCTCTCTCTCTCGCAAATAGATACTTTACTTCCCAGGTGCAACAAAACAAGCCTTCTCGAGCTGGCAGATATGGGAAGGAAGGAAGGAAGGGCCAGTTTGGAAACTCAACTCAATTACCATAAATCCCCTGCTAAGGGTTATGGGAGGGAGGAACGAAGGAACTTTGCTTCAGGGAAAGGGCTGCTGCTGCTTCAGCATGTGAGGAGCGCCGCCACACGTTTCACCTTCCTCAGTATGTTGGTTTACAGGATGAGAGAGATCCTGAAACCTCACTCTAATAGGCTGAGGTGCTGTGCTCGGTGGCCTGCTGGGACCTTTGCCCGTCAGGGCAAGGCGAATAGGCCTATGTCAGGCCTTCGTCAGGGCTTTGTCGGGGAGGGGCCAGGAGCCCTGCTCGCTTCAATCCCCTCACCGATAGACAGTTGCAGAAACTAGGATGCAAGAACCTTTCCTGGATGGGGTTTTGATTTTCACGAAAAGTGTGTCAGCTTTGCTTTCAGCATGAGTCTGATTTCCAAAAAATGCATTTTGAACAATTTAAAGATTTGATCTGCATTGGCCGGGAATCGAAACCGGGTCAACTGCTTGGAAGGCAGCTATGCTCACCACTATACCACCAACGCCTGCCTGTCTGGGCTATCTGATGGAGCGTCCCTTAGAAATAAGAATAAGTCATTGGCTGGGAATGAAAAAAGCTTGCGTTTGACGCAGAAGCAGTTCGCATCATGAGGTCTTGCCGGTCAGCCCGACATTTCCCCGGGACCCCTTAAAAAAGGAGCTTGGTTTTAAGTTTGGTTTGATTGAACAGTACATTTTGTTGGCTGGGCTGGGACCCTCTCCTATTTAGCGCAAGAGTGGAACGAGGCAGCAAGTTCAAGGAATGACATTGCATCCAGGCACTTACAGCTCTTTGTGCCCTAATGCCATGACACAAAAACATAATTTGAAAAAAGTTAGCAGAGGATGGTTTCGATCCATCGACCTCTGGGTTATGGGACCAGCACGCTTCCGCTGCGCCACTCTGCTGGTTGGAGAACAAGAGCTTTTCTGGGCTTTTACAGCCTACAAACAGACAACCCTAGACCCAGTTTCGAGTGAAGCGGGCAGTAGGCCTTACAAAGCCAAACAACCTGCAACCACGCACTCCCATCCCATGGCCTTTTGCAGACAGGCCTCATTTCTCTAGCTCACACCCTAACTGCCAACACCCCTTCCCCTTCTCTCTCTGTCTCTCTCTCTATGTCTCTCTCTCTCATTCTCTCTCTCTCGCAAATAGATACTTTACTTCCCAGGTGCAACAAAACAAGCCTTCTCGAGCTGGCAGATATGGGAAGGAAGGAAGGAAGGGCCAGTTTGGAAACTCAACTCAATTACCATAAATCCCCTGCTAAGGGTTATGGGAGTGAGGAATGAAGGAACTTTGCTTCAGGGAAAGGGCTGCTGCTGCTTCAGCATGTGAGGAGCGCAGCCACACGTTTCACCTTCCTCAGTATGTTGGTTTACAGGATGAGAGAGATCCTGAAACCTCACTCTAATAGGCTGAGGTGCTGTGCTCGGTGGCCTGCTGGGACCTTTGCCCGTCAGGGCAAGGCGAATAGGCCTTTGTCAGGCCTTCGTCAGGGCTTTGTCGGGGAGGGGCCAGGAGCCCTGCTCGCTTCAAACCCCTCACCGATAGACAGTTGCAGAAACTAGGATGCAAGAACCTTTCCTGGATGGGGTTTTGATTTTCACGAAAAGTGTGTCAGCTTTGCTTTCAGCATGAGTCTGATTTCCAAAAAATGCATTTTGAACAATTTAAAGATTTGATCTGCGTTGGCCGGGAAAGGAACCCGGGTCAACTGCTTGGAAGGCAGCTATGCTCACCACTATACCACCAACGCCTGCCTGTCTGGGCTATCTGATGGAGCGCCCCTTAGAAATAAGAATAAGTCATTGGCTGGGAATGAAAAAAGCTTGCGTTTGACGCAGAAGCAGTTCGCATCATGAGGTCTTGCCGGTCAGCCCAACATTTCCCCGGGACCCCTTAAAAAAGGAGCTTGGTTTTAAGTTTGGTTTGATTGAACAGTACATTTTGTTGGCTGGGCTGGGACCCTCTCCTATTTAGCGCAAGAGTGGAACGAGGCAGCAAGTTCAAGGAATGACATTGCATCCAGGCACTTACAGCTCTTTGTGCCCTAATGCCATGACACAAAAACATAATTTGAAAAAACTTAGCAGAGGATGGTTTCGATCCATCGACCTCTGGGTTATGGGCCCAGCACGCTTCCACTGCGCCACTCTGCTGGTTGGAGACAAGAGCTTTTCTGGGCTTTTACAGCCTACAAACCGACAACCATAGACCCAGTTTCGAGTGAAGCGGGCAGTAGGCCTTACAAAGCCAAACAACCTGCAACCACGCACTCCCATCCCATGGCCTTTTGCAGACAGGCCTCATTTCTCTAGCTCACACCCTAACTGCCAACACCCCTTCCCCTTCTCTCTCTGTCTCTCTCTCTCTGTCTCTCTCTTTCATTCTCTCTCTCTCGCAAATAGATACTTTACTTCCCAGGTGCAACAAAACAAGCCTTCTCGAGCTGGCAGATATGGGAAGGAAGGAAGGAAGGGCCAGTTTGGAAACTCAACTCAATTACCATAAATCCCCTGCTAAGGGTTATGGGAGGGAGGAATGAAGGAACTTTGCTTCAGGGAAAGGGCTGCTGCTGCTTCAGCATGTGAGGAGCGCAGCCACACGTTTCACCTTCCTCAGTAT
Source organism: Ambystoma mexicanum (assembly GCF_040938575.1). Taxonomy (NCBI): domain Eukaryota; kingdom Metazoa; phylum Chordata; class Amphibia; order Caudata; family Ambystomatidae; genus Ambystoma; species Ambystoma mexicanum. Next base: position 1,632,459,622 of record NC_090937.1, on the reverse strand, counting down.
GTTGGTTTACAGGATGAGAGAGATCCTGAAACCTCACTCTAATAGGCTGAGGTGCTGTGCTCGGTGGCCTGCTGGGACCTTTGCCCGTCAGGGCAAGGCGAATAGGCCTTTGTCAGGCCTTCGTCAGGGCTTTGTCGGGGAGGGGCCAGGAGCCCTGCTCGCTTCAATCCCCTCACCGATAGACAGTTGCAGAAACTAGGATGCAAGAACCTTTCCTGGATGGGGTTTTGATTTTCACGAAAAGTGTGTCAGCTTTGCTTTCAGCATGAGTCTGATTTCCAAAAAATGCATTTTGAACAATTTAAAGATTTGATCTGCATTGGCAGGGAATCGAAACCGGGTCAACTGCTTGGAAGGCAGCTATGCTCACCACTATACCACCAACGCCTGCCTGTCTGGGCTATCTGATGGAGCGCCCCTTAGAAATAAGAATAAGTCATTGGCTGGGAATGAAAAAAGCTTGCGTTTGACGCAGAAGCAGTTCGCATCATGAGGTCTTGCCGGTCAGCCCAACATTTCCCCGGGACCCCTTAAAAAAGGAGCTTGGTTTTAAGTTTGGTTTGATTGAACAGTACATTTTGTTGGCTGGGCTGGGAACCTCTCCTATTTAGCGCAAGAGTGGAACGAGGCAGCAAGTTCAAGGAATGACATTGCATCCAGGCACTTACAGCTCTTTGTGCCCTAATGCCATGACACAAAAACATAATTTGAAAAAACTTAGCAGAGGATGGTTTCGATCCATCGACCTCTGGGTTATGGGCCCAGCACGCTTCCGCTGCACCACTCTGCTGGTTGGAGAACAAGAGCTTTTCTGGGCTTTTACAGCCTACAAACCGACAACCCTAGACCCAGTTTCGAGTGAAGCGGGCAGTAGGCCTTACAAAGCCAAACAACCTGCAACCACGCACTCCCATCCCATGGCCTTTTGCAGACAGGCCTCATTTCTCTAGCTCACACCCTAACTGCCAACACCCCTTCCCCTTCTCTCTCTGTCTCTCTCTCTCTGTCTCTCTCTCTCATTCTCTCTCTCTCGCAAATAGATACTTTACTTCCCAGGTGCAACAAAATAAGCCTTCTCGAGCTGGCAGATATGGGAAGGAAGGAAGGAAGGGACAGTTTGGAAACTCAACTCAATTACCATAAATCCCCTGCTAAGGGTTATGGGAGGGAGGAATGAAGGAACTTTGCTTCAGGGAAAGGGCTGCTGCTGCTTCAGCATGTGAGGAGCGCAGCCACACGTTTCACCTTCCTCAGTGTGTTGGTTTACAGGATGAGAGAGATCCTGAAACCTCACTCTAATAGGCTGAGGTGCTGTGCTCGGTGGCCTGCTGGGACCTTTGCCCGTCAGGGCAAGGCGAATAGGCCTTTGTCAGGCCTTCGTCAGGGCTTTGTCGGGGAGGGGCCAGGAGCCCTGCTCGCTTCAATCCCCTCACCGATAGACAGTTGCAGAAACTAGGATGCAAGAACCTTTCCTGGATGGGGTTTTGATTTTCGCGAAAAGCGTGTCAGCTTTGCTTTCAGCATGAGTCTGATTTCCAAAAAATGCATTTTGAACAGTTTAAAGATTTGATCTGCGTTGGCCGGGAATCGAACCCGGGTCAACTGCTTGGAAGGCAGCTATGCTCACCACTATACCACCAACGCCTGCCTGTCTGGGCTATCTGATGGAGCGCCCCTTAGAAATAAGAATAAGTCATTGGCTGGGAATGAAAAAAGCTTGCGTTTGACGCAGAAGCAGTTCGCATCATGAGGTCTTGCCGGTCAGCCCAACATTTCCCCGGGACCCCTTAAAAAAGGAGCTTGGTTTTAAGTTTGGTTTGATTGAACAGTACATTTTGTTGGCTGGGCTGGGACCCTCTCTTATTTAGCGCAAGAGTGGAACGAGGCAGCAAGTTCAAGGAATGACATTGCATCCAGGCACTTACAGCTCTTTGTGCCCTAATGCCATGACACAAAAACATAATTTGAAAAAAGTTAGCAGAGGATGGTTTCGATCCATCGACCTCTGGGTTATGGGCCCAGCACGCTTCCGCTGCGCCACTCTGCTGGTTGGAGTACAAGAGCTTTTCTGGGCTTTTACAGCCTACAAACCGACAACCATAGACCCAGTTTCGAGTGAAGCGGGCAGTAG